>NW_015505519.1:592706-639523 GCF_001515645.1 Sinocyclocheilus grahami | reverse complement strand
AGTCTATGAGCACGAAGCGCTTACAATGTGCGCACATTAGCGCTTCTTGTTAAAAACTGCAAAGCACAAAGTGAAGAGAAATTGATGCGTAGTGTATTATATCTGTGCTACAGTTATTGAGCCTTTCTTTTAACAGTTTTAAATTTCAGTTACTGTGCACGTTATAAACTATTTATAGTCTTTTCTACGCCCGTGTTTTGTTCTCACAGACACCTGGTAGCAAGTAACAAAACAACATTAACTCCAGCAAGAAGATAAAGTCCTTTTTGCAAAATCATAGACATGTATTTACGAATCAAGTTTAACGGGAACACAGAATGATCTTGGAGAGAGCTTTACCGAGCTGACTGCTGTAACCGAACGTGACCAGGGTTTAAAGGCTGAACGAATGACTGAGAGAAAAGCAGAGAAAAGAGTTTGTGTGAACTTTAATGTAAGGAATTAAATATTCGCATGTAGCTCACATTAAGCTCTCGTATGCCGTCTTCTGCTTGAAAAAATAATTCGCACAATCGAGAAAAAATAAATAAAAATCTCGGATTTGGATCGGCCCTCTCTGCCCGATACCCGATCCGAGAAAAATGCCACTATCGGAGCCGATACCCGATATGAATATCGGATTGGCGCATTCCTAAAAATAACACAAAACACAATATTAAAAAGTTAAATACAGATTAATCTTTGTTAGAGCTGTGGTGTTGTTTGATTAGCAGACAGAAACAGGTATTTATTGGCTACGGTCTCTTTAAAACCAAATGCACGGACCTAATACTGACACACATCAACAACTTTGTGTGTATGTGAAAGAGGAATCAATTTGCTGTTCACAAGGTGTCTCTCTCCCTCTGCGTGTGTGCGCTTCAGGTGTGTGCGGCAGCAGCTGAGCGCACAGAAAACGCGCGCAAGTTAAAATTGCTTGAATGTGTAAACTGGCAAGCCAAAACATGTGCATATGATAAACTTTAACTCTATGATGGTTAAACTTAAACAGTTAATCCACGAATCCCATGCGTGCCGAACCGTGCAGCGTGATCCGTACGGATAACGGATCATCTACGTGACCCCCTACTTAAAATGACTAAATTAAAAAACAAAAAGTCAAAGATGTCTTTAAAATGAAAAACACGTTCTCTAGTCAGAAGTTTAGAAATCTAAACAACATTACAGCATTTACTGTATGATAAACTTTAACTCTATGATGGTTAAACTTAAACAGTTAATCCACGAATCCCATGTGTGCCGAACCGTGCAGCGTGATCCGTACGGATAACGGATCATCTACGTGACCCCCTACTTAAAATGACTAAATTAAAAAACAAAAAGTCAAAGATGTCTTTAAAATGAAAAACACGTTCTCTAGTCAGAAGTTTTTAATATTTATAAAATTTTTAGTTTCATTTTATGAAACAAAATTTTTTTTTAAATAAAATATCATCATACTTTTTATACTATAGAGTGTTCTTTTTACATAATTATAAGTTATAAGCTATTTTTTTCCAATTTAAATTTATAAAAGTGAAGGAAAAATATAGTTACATGTAGGAAAGCAACGATACCATTTTTTCAGATCCGATCCAGAAAATTGTATTGGAGTATTGGCCGATTCCGATCCGATACCAGTGCAGTATTTATTTATTTTTTTTAATCAATGTAGAATTTCTATACTTCTGTGTGTTGACCTGATCATCACTCTTGTGTGTGTTAAACACAATCTGCTAAATATAGACAACTTCATATTAATGAAAAATAACAAATGAAAAAAAATATATAATCATAATCTATGACAAAAAATACTATTATAAACTAGGTTAGTGGATAATTTAACACCAAATTTATTCTAGAAAAATCATGAGTGCACAATTTTATAAAATCTAAACATTTAATGAAATAATATTATTTAGAGGGGAACAAATAAAAGCGAATACGTGTAGGACTAAATCATAGGACAGAAAAAGAAACGCTATAAATAATCGTGCATTGCGCAAAAGTATTATAATACGAAAAGATCCAATACAGAGCAGCACAAAGAGCTTATGTGCATCCCATGCGCAGAATGATGCGCTTGAAGCAACACGGAGTCACAGCGCACAGCCCTCCGTAGAAAAGTTCAAAGCACAAAGGAAAGAGATATTGATGCGTAGTTTATTAAATCTGTGCGATAGTTTGAGCCTTTACTTTTAACAGTTTTAAATTTCAGTTATTGTGCGCTCTTGGAGAGAGTTTCATCGTCTTGCCTGTCATAACCGAACGCGACGCACAGATTGAATGCTGAATGGAGGATGACAGACAGCTGCAGCAGAGAGAAGAGTTTACGTGAACTTGAATTTAACGACTTAAATATTCATCTGTACCTCACATTAAACTATGGAACGGCTTCAGAACACTTGGACTTTGACTTTATGGTGCTTTATAATGATTTTGTGTTTTCATGGGGCTTAACAATAACACAGAATAGTAAATGCACAATATCGGATTTGGATCGGTCTCGTCTGACCGATACCCGATCTGGCAGAAAATGCCAGTATCGGAGCCGATACCGATACTAAGTATTGGATATATGCATCCCTAGTTAAATGATATTACAAATACACAACTGTGCCATGGCACCGCCACAGTACTTTCTGTAACGGTTGGTACTAAAAAAAAATGCAGAAAACAAGAACAGGCCTCAAGAGTGGTCCAGAGCACTTGGACAAGACGTTCCAGCATGCTCGCCAACTGAAAGAGAGTTTCACGCTCATGGGAGGACACACGTATAGTGTAACAACAAATGATACATTCCAAAATGTGCAACACGCCGCAAAATATTTGGCTAAGCTTTGAGGAACATTTGCACTTTAGAAATAGACTTTAAGAGGGTGTGATAGGTCAGATTTCTCAACACTAAGCACTCAAAACATTACCATCAGAGGTTCCCTCACATGATTGGAGAAATATTCTGCAACAAAAATCTGATATTAGAAGCTCAAATTTAGCGCAAGGATATTCAGTGAGTCTGGGGAATAGAAACAGAGAATAAACGCAAAAAAAACTGCTGTCTGTGTTTGTAAATTGATGAGGAAGCATGTTGGAAAGAACAGCGTAAACGTACAAGTCAACAGCTCTGAAAAGCCGTCACACAAGGACAGCAGGACTGCACACAAAGGGTGTTTGTTGGAGGGAACGATGGCCAATCAGGTCAGCCCTGGACCGGCCACTGACTGACCATCGGGGCCTCCCAGGAGATTAATAGAGACTGACAGGCCAAGGCTAGGGTTGGGATCAGACCTCCCATTCACAGGACATCCATCGAGTCTAATGACAGCCATTCAGCACCGTGACAATAAGGCGTTTGTGTACACAGACCGCAGAACCACCTCACAAAAACAACAGGATCAAAGTCACTGGGTGGATGAAGGAAATCTAGGTGCCTTGATCTTGGAATATGTGGATGGGTGATGCATTTTATGCCAGCAACAAATGCCATAAACAACATATTGCATCTACTTGTAGTCCATTTTATATCCAAAAAAATGTGCAAGACTCTAACAAGTGCAAGTCTGATTTTTATCAATTTTGAAATTAGGCCTGCAACAACTAATCAACATTAACAAAAACAAAAAGTGGAATTTTATTCTAAGTTAAAACACATTTTAAAAATACTTAACCAAAAAGTTGCTGGTTACCATCCTTCTTCAAAATTATTCTTCTGTTTGTGTTCAACACAAGAAAGAAAGTCATACAGGTTTTGAACAATGTGAGGGTGAGTAAATGATGATAGAATTTTACTTTTTGGGTGAACTATACTTTAAGATATTTTAACTTTAAACCATCGCGTTTGGCCAAAATACCAGTCCATAATCCATAATAGCACTTCCTTCAGTGAAAAAGTCCATCCCTTGTTGTCCTCTCATATCAAAATCCAGTAACATTTGTTTAGAACGGCTTCGGCTTGTAAACAGTGCTTGATCTGCGCATATTTCTCTCCTGATTCAGAAGAGATTAATTTTTCACTGGAGAAAGCTATGTTATGGATAGAGGACTTGTATTTTAGCTGAAAACAGCAGTTTAAACCATCTTAAAGACGGATTTGTTTATCACAAATATGCAGCTTGTGGATTAATTGCATTACTTTTGGATTATTGTGATGTTTTTATAGGTTTTCTGGACTCTCATTCTGACGGCACCCATTCACTGCAGAGGATCCACTGGTGAGTAGTGATGTAATGCTACATTTCTCCAAATCTGTTCCTGAAGAATCAAACTCATCTACATCCTAGCCCTGAGGGGGAGTAAATTTTCAGCAAATTTTAATTTTTGGGTGAACTATTCCTTTAAAATTAAAATGTAAACCCTATATGCAATGCAAGTAGTGATGCTTTTATATAAACAGCAACTTTAATGTGATTACTGAAAAACTCAGTAATCATTTATTAATCAAATATCAAACCAGCTGCATAGAATTGACATCAGATTTGATCCATTGTTGACAACCTCTCATGCTGAACTTGCACAACAGGGTTGATGAGCCGTTTTCCGCCTGTAGCTGGGAAATTAAATGCTCTCCTGCAGGAGGGAGGGTGAAGCACATGTGTGTGCGAGTGGAATGCAGTCACATTACGAGGAATAGCATGAGAGTGGAATACAATGATTCCGATAGGAACCCCACCCCCTGCACCACGTGAGGCCACTTGTTATGATTCAACACACAGCCTTTGCACAGGAGCTCAGTCAACGGCTGCAGGTTCAAAGAAAAACACCAGCCGCAGTCGACAAAAAGCTCAGCAAAAACCTGAACATCTGCGTCACTGTCGCAGAGATTCATAAAGCCTGATTTCTTCTTAAAAAGATTTTGAATAATAAATGAAAGCCAAATTACTTTGGAACAGATCAGAACTCCAAGAAGATTTAGGCAATTGTTAAATGGTGATATTTTAAAGACCTCGTGAAATCAAAATTGAAGCTTGTAGCTTTTAGTCCATGTCTCTTATCTTTGAGCATATTCTACATGCTAGTGAAGCTGGCAAAGGATTTATCCAGCAAAATAGAACAAAACATTAATAACACATTTTAACGTTTTGACACTTTATTTCCTTTCCTAACACTCAGTCACTTTCATTAACAAATCACAACACAATGTCAAATGTGATTTTTATTCAGGTTGTGATTTAAACTAAAGGCCATTGGACATTTTAAACAAAAATGCTTTGCCCCACTTTCCTTTTTTAACAGGAAACACATCAACACTGCGCAGGAGTTTTTAAATTGATGGAGAACAGGTTCAAGACAAAAATTTAATCTGAAAAAAAGCACAGATATTCTTGATGAACCCAAAAGCGCATTATAATTAGTGGTCGACCGATATATCGGCCAATATTTGGCATTTTTCAAATATCGGCATCGGCCGATAAGTCTTCCTGTTTGGCCGATGCATTCGAGGCGGGACTTTTATTTTGACGTCGCTGAGAAAGGCAGCGCCTTTCCCTCTTGTTCGCTGTCGTCGTTAACAGTTTTGTCCAGAAGTCAGTTTAATAATCAGATAGAACGGTTAAACAAAGGAATTAAAATGTATAAAAAAAGTCTTATAACAATTGCTTTTATATTAGTAATAGAAAGGCAAACATTATAATACTTTCTTGTTTGCCGTCAGCATTCAGCAAATACGCATTTATATAATTTAAACAAATCTTTGAATGACTAATGAACATTTAATTTCACAAACCTTGCAAACTTAGTCAGCTGTAAGATCTTGTGAAGTATGCATGTGCACCTGCATGATCGCGTGTTCTCTGTGTGACGGTCGGTCCGTGCGAATTGAATGCAGACTGGAGGAGAGTTCAGCTTTACTGGAGATGCGTGATAGACAAACTTCAAACTTGTGATTTCAAATTATGCTGCGCTTTATGCATTTGCCCACTGCCATCTTCATGTCATTTTCACTGTGTGCTTTATGGAAAATGAGTGTTACCTTGGCTTTATTTGAAAAAAATATTATTCCCAATGCACACAAACTTCCCAGAATACTGAGTGCTGTTGGTTACAGTTTATTTCCTTTTTAATAATATTTTTATTAAATATTTATGAAAAATACTTTGTCATCTGAAGTATATGTATGTTTATTTTATACATTTATTTTGTTATCCATTTTCAAATGATTTCAAATTTCTTAAATATTAATTAAAATAAATAAAATGATATCGGCTTTATATCAGCCATCCTGCTTTCCAAGATATCGGCATCGGCTGTCAAAAAACAATATCGGTCGACCACAAATTATTAGCGCCCGACCGATATATCGTTTAGCCGATATTGTCGGCCGATATGAGCCTGTTGCCGATATATCGGTATCGGTGAATATGCCGCCGATATGAACTTTTTTTTTTACAGAGCATATAACGCAGATTAAATGCTTCTGAATGGTGTAATTACTTAGATTGTCCAGCAGAGCACGCTCCATTGTTTGCTACTGGCGACCCAGGTCAGTGTAGTGTAGAGATGCGAGGATGAGCTCAAACTTTACCAGAGTCCGCTGCTTCAAATTATCCGCCCGGCACCCACCCGCACCTATATTTGATCGTCACATTACAATGATTCTAATTCTTAGTTTTGCATGATGATATGATAAATGGATGGTTAATTTTTAACAGTGACGTTAGAGACTAGAGCTGATCTGCGCATCACGGCACGTGTCTGCGGCACATTAATGCCTGTGTTTCGGCCACCGGAGCTGATCGCGGCCATTCAGTCAATGCGGTTTATACCGGCCGCGTCGGTTATTTATAATAAGTGAAGTGAAGTTTACTGTTAAGTGCACTGATGTCAGACTCATTTTGAATAAATTGTATTGTTAAATTATTAAATACCCTGCCTCCACTGCACAGGCCTATGTTTGTCACATCATTATAAGTGTCTGATCACCACATTTGAGTTATCATTGCAAAAAATGTGTTTATGTATATATATTCTGTTTATGTAGGCCAGTGGTTCTCAAACCTGTCCTGGAGTACCCCCAGCCCTGCACATTTTGTATGTCTCCCTCATCTATCACATCTGATTCAACTCATCAGCTCATTAGTGGAGACTGCAAGACCTGAAGTGGGTGTGTCAGATATAGGGAGACATACAAAATGTGCAGTGCTTGGGGTACTACATGGAGAGGTTTGAGAACCACTGATGTATGCTATATACTGTATTCTATATACAGTACCAGTCAAAAGTTTGGACACACGAATGGGAAGTGTGTCCAAACTTTTGACTATACTGTACTATAATATAGCCTACACAAAGAATATTGGCCGATATATCGGATTCAGTCTTTTTTTTTTACTTTCTAATATCGGTATCGGCCCCCAAAAAACCCATATTGGTCGGGCTCTACTAATTATAATCCCCTAAGATTAGGGAACTATGGATTAGAATTTTTACATTTAAATTTAAAAATACTGCTGAGGGAAACCTCATGAGTTTTATACATATGCCATTACAGTGCAGACTGCAGTACATTCCCCACAAAAAAGAAAAGGAAATGCAGGCTCAGACTGTGCACATATAAAGGCACCAAAATCACCATGGAGATGATTTCCCAGAGAGCCACACGCTGTTGAGGTGACAAGCCTCAATTTCTAACACAACATTTTTAGACCCATAAAAATGTTGCATTTGCTTAGCTTGTGCACCTCATTAAACACAAAAACCTGACTCTCTGATGCCCTGAGAAATCAGAATTAAAGTTCATAATGCAGTATGTGATTATAATCCACCAGCAAGCACGGTGTACTAATGCAGTGCTTGTTTTGCAAAGAGGTCACATCTAATGTTCTCTAACATCTCGGAGTATAAAATTACACAAGATAATGGTTTGTACACAAGAACACTATTATGCTTTCAAACGCCACACAGCCACTGCCTTCAGTAAGTTATCAGCAAAAAATTAAGAAAAATACATTATGTAAACATGCAGAGACACTATCAACAACATAATATCAGATCTAAAGCTCTACAAACTAGTGTTGTCACAACACCAACATTTTGACTTCAATACGATACCCGACTAAATTATCGCAATACTACTACTACTAAACCGATACCACGACAAAAACTAAAAAGAACAGTCAAAGTAATTGAATAATAAATGACCCACATGGAACTTATATTTGGTTATTTTATTTATTGAATTATATTAAAAAATAAATTAATTCATTTTAAAAAAATCTCACTTGACTAGCATTAGATGGTTATTATTGAGCTCAAAGTGCCCCATCAAACTCAAATGATGAAGAAGTTTGTCACAAAATGTTATTGTAGCACTTCACAATAACAGTACATGAATAATCTTGTACTAATACCTAAAATAAATATAATTTTTATATGAACTAATGATGAGTTAATGATTACGGTAAAATTTTGCAATTAATCCGCGGATCACACGCGTGCCGAACCGTAGTTATTTGATCTTTGTTGTTAAAGGGGTCATATGACAAAGCTAAAAATAACATTATTTGGTGTAATACAATGTATTTATGTGGTTTAAGGTCCAAAAAACACATTATTGTCCACATACCGTACATTATTGTTGCTCCTTTCTGCCCCGCCTTTCTAAAATGCCGTTCCATCTGAAAGCACGTGCTGGAGATTTACTACTAATCACCAGAAGCGGCTTTACTTACGAGATTCGCATGAAAATCTCATTCGATTTTTTTGCCCAGCCCTAACTGTAAGTACATGTACTGTAAAATAAAGTGCATCCGAATATCTCTTTGGGTTTGAGACTTTATTCTTTGCAACTTTAATTTATGGATCTTGAATATGCACGAACAGCTTGTAACAGTCCAAAGACAAAGGAAAACTTGAAATTGCATCATATGACCCCTTTAATAAGAACACAGATGCAAGAAATGCTTGCTTGTGTAAATACGAACAAATTATAAACTTATACTCGATTACGGTAAAATTTTGCAATTAATCCGCGGATCACACGCGTGCCGAACCGTAGTTATTTGATCTTTGTTGTTAAAGGGGTCATATGACAAAGCTAAAAATAACATTATTTGGTATAATGCAATGTATTTATGTGGTTTAAGGTCCAAAAAACACATTATTGTCCACATACCGTACATTATTGTTGCTCCTTTCTGCCCCGCCTTTCTAAAATGCCGCTCCATCTGAAAGCACGTGCTGGAGATTTACTACTAATCACCAGAAGCGGCTTTACTTACAAGATTCGCATGAAAATCTCATTCGATTTTTTTGCCCAGCCCTAACTGTAAGTACATGTACTGTAAAATAAAGTGCATCCGAATATCTCTTTGGGTTTGAGACTTTATTCTTTGCAACTTTAATTTATGGATCTTGAATATGCACGAACAGCTTGTAACAGTCCAAAGACAAAGGAAAACTTGAAATTGCATCATATGACCCCTTTAATAAGAACACAGATGCAAGAAACAAACACAACAAAACAAAAACCTTTTTAGTACCAGTATGCCGTGCAACACTACTGTCAACAAGTGCAAATGGTCACTACACATTCAGTTAAATTGCTTCAACCATGAGAAGCCTGCAGCCTCAAATATTTTCCCATGTCCCAAGTGACACTGAACTATCACCTGCTGGGAACGGGCCAATCAGGTTAGGCAAAGATACTACCATGGGAAAACCTGATTTGATTACAATTTCACATCACCTTTACCCTGAGCTATGCATTCTTAGTAAAAAATGCAGGTTTACTCTTTGAAGGTATAACCTCTAGGACACTTATCCAGTTTTGATGCACAAAAACTAGACATGATTAATGTTGATTTTTTTTTATGACAACAGTAAACCTTCCAGTAAAGCCTTCCTGTAGCTCAAACAGTAGAGCATGGTGCTACTAACAATTCCCAAGTCATTGGTTCGATTGCCAGCTGATAATCAATGCAATGCAAGTCACTTTGGATAAAAGCATCTGCCAAATGCATAAATGTTCAGCGATTATTATGTTTAACCGCCTGATAATCACAAGTAGAATATTTCATAATTTTCTGCTTTTAGATGCACTAATAACTCAATTATTCAGCACTTACCTCTGAACATGAACAATATTCTTTACTTGACTAATAACGTGAATTTGTAACAAATTATGAATGTTACCAGTTTTATTAGTATTATACATTAACTCTTAATTTAATGTTGCCTAAAATTAAAAGTGTTCTGGAATCAGAAACCCAGAAGCGCATTCTAGTGCATCACAATTATGTCTAAATGTAGTGGGAAACCCTATATTAAAGAACAAAAGCATAAATATCAATTTAAAAATGTCAGCCAAACCAATTATAGGTTTATCCCTAGCAACAACACAACTTCACAATCTTTTTTTATGTCCTTTCAGCCATGCAAACTCTTGCCAAAGTGGACTTCACAGAGTCAATCTTAGCCAGTGTGAGACACATGGGAATGGAATCACAAGACATCAGTAGGGTGGGGACAGTCAGGCCCAATGAAACTGTTTTTGGTGGACAAGACGCAGATGCAGATACAGGAAATGATGGCATGCATCCCTTTGATCCTCCATTTTCTTAAAAACACATATTCGATGGGTGAAAAGCTTGGTTTTTGTATTTCAGAATCAAATTCATTTCAACAGTCAATTGCCTGATGCACCCTTCCTAAAAGCTCAAGTAATCTTATGAAAGATCACGTATTGTCATTTTTTAAACATGTTATCTTGTATCTTTTTAATTACTGTATAAAAAGCAATGTTTTATTTACATTTAATCACTTGATATGTGCTTTATCCAAAGTGAATTACAATGAGCAACATTACAAGCAATTTATCCTAAACAGAGAGAGCTAAAGGCAGCATGTCGACTTCATGAAGACTATGCACTAGGGCTGCACGATATATCGTTTCAGCATCGATATCGCGATGTGCGCATCCGCGATAGTCACATCGCAGGATGTGCGATGTTTAGTATAGGCTGCTGATCGTTATATTTATACTGATTGTTTTCTATCGGGGGTTTTCATCAGTTTACTGTCGGGGATTTGTCGTGCCGTGCCGCATCCAGTGTAGACAGCATCACTGATAATGAGTTCATTGTATTTTGTTGCATCGCGCCACTCGTGTCCGGTGTAGACACGGTGAGAACCATGCAGATGCGCGTGAACACTGAATTCTGTTCACTTCTGCGTCTATTTGTGCCTGAAATACTGTGTTCTGCAAGTATCCTTGTAAACGCAGTCGCTTATGGCTTAGGTGAAGGGAAACAATTGAGAAAGAAAATTGATGTGTGTAACAGTAGCCTATATTGGTTTACAGCAGTTTAATGTTCCTGAGTCTTTCTGTGTTATGAACGTTAATCAAACAACAAAACACAAAGAAAAATCCCTTTTGTAGCTTTAACAGATTTATTAGATTTAATTTAGACAGTGAAGACTATGCAGTTTTATTTTACATTTGATTATTCAATTTCTGTACCTGAATACTGTTAGACTTACCTGAAAAATATAAAGCACTGCTTATTTCATTTGTATCTTTGTTCCGTTATATTTATCTATGCTTGTAATTTGTTTATTTCCTATGCTGATTTATACAAAATCACCCCAATCAATATTTTTGTCCAAATAAACTATTCAAGTCATGTGGTGATTTTTTTTTTCATATCGCAATACATAAAATCGCAGAAAAATAAAATATCGCAATGCGAGTTTTTTCCAATATCGTGCAGCCCTACTATGCACACATATTCTAACATGAAAAGTTATGCAAAACAGGAAGACGCCACATTGCAGATACATGCAAAACAATCCCTACTACAATCTCAGAATCCCAAGCTGATAAATTATGCATGCAATAAATTACTAAGCAAGTTAAATACACTTGCTTATTTATTTAATGTATAACAAGGCACTTTTTATATCTGCCCTGGATCTCCAAATATGATCTGTAAACACACTGCAATCCCCAATGACTGCGCTATTAAAGCTGACAATGAAAGCACAGCATGAGATCGTCTATGCACTACTTCACAGGATAGAGCTACAAAACTGATCTTTACATATAAACTGATCGAAATTCCAGACCAAATACAGGCAATTACGATCCTTCTCTTTAAATCTTAGAATATCCATATGGACAAGCTTACATGTTAGCATTACAAACTGCATTTTTTTTAATGAACACATCTATCTATTGCTAAGCCAATATGCTTTAATGGAATAGTACACAGAAAAAAGCAATATTATGGATAGAGGACTCGTTAGCTTTAAGTTAAAAAAATCTTAAGATGAATTATGTTTTATTACAAACACACTTTTTCACTTCACCAGATGTGAATTGATGGATTGGAGTTGTGTGGATTATTGTGATGTTTTTATCAGCTGTTTGGACTCTCATTCTGACGGCACCCATTCACTGCAGAGGATCCACAGGGCGAGCAAGTGATGTAATGTTAAATTTCATTTCATCTCAACTCACTGCAAGGCTTGAGGATTAGTAAAATATCAGCAAATTTTCATTTTTGTGTGAACTATTCCTTTAAAATGGTGTTAAGAAAGACAGACTGATAATCAGTCTTTAAATAGCTGGTCAACTCATATACTGCATCATTTGTGTCTCCAAAAATAAAGCACCCTTCAATGCCATTACACCACTGTGCATTCAACAGTAAATAGCGGTTCACAGGTAAAGTAACCCACTTATTTAATGGATTGTTTACATAAATGACTCCTTACATAATAGCCATTCATTCTCAAGTGAGAAATGCAAAGCATTTTAGGCATAACAGCCCGAATCACAGCCCAAAACAAAGAGATAAAAATAAATACGCAACCCCTTAGATTGCGAAACAACTGCGTGCAGTATGTCATGGCATAACTAATAATAATTATCGGAATTTATTGAATTGAATATATTATATACCTAAATAATTTCACAATTTTCATTATATTTATGTTTTGCAATCTAATGACTACAATAAAAAATTAATTCTGCACACTGGTTAATAGAAGAAAATCAGTACTGGATGTAAAAAACAACAACATTATATCAGTAGATTTCTAGTTATTATACAACCTGCCAGTGAATAAAAATGTGACATTAGAAGCAGGCTTGCAAATCGGCTGTCACAATTGGTTGGAGGACCAGACGATTACGTCATCATCTGCTCTTCAACACTCCTGCTGATCTTAGGAGTTTGTGCTCTTAACAGGTTCTCATTGAGTTCTGTTAATGCATTGTCCACTTCTTCCTAATCACCCTCTACAGACCAAAACAAGCCTAATCTAGGCTTTTATTATGTCACATCAGCAGGTGCCCCAGAGGCTCAATATCACTTATGCATGAATTATTAAGGACCAAAGAATATTCTCAGAGCCTACAGGGGTTTCCAGTAAATCAGCAGGGAAGACCCCCGACTTGATGCTTTACCCCCAACCCCCTTCATTCAATGCATTCATGCACTGCCCGCCTAAAAACACTAATTCCCTACCAAATCTGGCGTTCAATCCAATGCATCTGCAGATACAAACGAATATGCATGCAAGACCAACGCGCGTTAAACACCCCCATTATCCCGCGATTATTTGCTAGATGCATCTAAAACATGCTGAGCTAATATTTAAGCAAAAATAGCAATGCATTGCGGAGTGACAAACATGCATGACGCTTGCGTTATAAATATCTGAAAACATACACAGTGCAAATAAACGCACAGTCACCGGTGCATTTCAGGTTAACGTTACATCACTTATATGACCAGTTTCTGTTGACCATCAAATGGCATCCTAACCTAACAAACCATGTTTATTACATTCATCTCCAACATCATCCAGCACTATTATGCAGCTGGTCAGATCTAATCTGACAGCTTTGCATGCAGCTCTGTGCTACAAACAGCAAGCACCGATTTTAGCCCGGTGAATGACCGGCTGGTGCATGGTAAGAAACGTTTCGAACAGCAACAGGGACTCAGCCAAAAGTGTCCGCATTTTTTCCCATCCTAAACTATTTATGCTTTACACTACACCTCTCCAACATAGCCGTAACCTGCCATTAACTGACTCAAAATGCATTAGATAAGTCACAACAAAGCTGCCGTCGTGATTTAGCCGTTCCAGAGCCACTTGTACGTTACAACAAGAGAATCTATGACAGATCATGCCCACGTTTCTTTACTATAAGAAGCTCGCGTGCTGGGGGAATGAAGCTCGCGGCGCGGAGCGGAGAGTCAGGAGCGCTGCGGCCTGCGCTCGCTGGCGGCTCCGCGGGCTCACCTCGGTCGGTTGGCTGATCTCGAACAGGTCGAGCCGGTTGGCGTTCCAGTGGTTGATGATGTCGGCGAGTTTCCGCCGCTCCTCCTCTCGGCTCCCCGACATTCTCAAATCCCGACTAAAATCTAGAAACAATCCGCCTTTCTCCTCGCTGGTTCGGTTTTATCCACCCAAACGGGATTCTTATCCGACGACCTGAAATAAAAGTAAATCTGTTACACCCAGAAACTGGGCTTTCAAGCGCGGTCTCTGTGGTGAGCGTCGCTCTTTCCCGCAGTCGCCGGTTAACGCACCTCAGCTCTATCGTTATCGTTTATCGCTTGTACTGTTTCCGCGTTCCCGGCTCTGGTTTGTCTTATCGCGCTCCGTGCGCGCTCCCTGTGGCAAAGCGGTGTGCGCGCGCCCCCTATACTCCAGACAAAATTCACCGAGGGACGCTGACGGGAACGCGCACGGGAACAAATGAAATTAAGATTTATACATCATCTGAAAACTGAATAAACAAGCTTTCCATTGATGTATGGTTTGTTAGGACAATATTTGGCCGAGATACAACTATTTGAAAATCTGAGGGTGCAAAAAAATCAAAATATTGAGAAAATCGCCTTTAAAATTGTCCAAATTAAGTTCTTAGCAATGCATATTACGGATCAATAATTAAGTTTTGATATAATTATGGTAGGACATTTACACAATATCTTCATGGAACATGATCTTTACTTAATGTCCTAATGATTTTTGGCATAAAAGAAAAATCGATCATTTTGACATATACAATGTATTGGCTATTTCTTCAGTAGCCCCTCACTGCAGAACACAAGATCCAGGGGGCGTGGTTGGATCCACATCTAGGGGGTGGAGATGGGTGGGTTTAGGGATCGGGGGTGGAGACTGGTAGGTTTAGGGGTGGAGATGGGTGGGTTTAGGGATCGGGGGTGGAGACTGGTTAAAATTGTGTAAAAGAAAATATTACCAATAAAAACACAGAAGAACTGTTGTGCACAAAACACAGGTGTTTGACTAAGCAGCACTGCAGATCGTTCTGTGCATGCAGACCGTGTATGATATCAAAGTACCGCCAGAGCCATGATGTCAAATATGTCTTGCTGTTTTGCTTTTTTGTTAAAGTGTTGCTGTTGTAAAGTTGTACAGCTACAGTTGTGTTGCTGGGTTTTCAAGCAGGTTTTTTTCTTATCAGTCTTTGTTTACAGCAATTTCACTGTCCACTCAGTTCAAATGTGGCACATATGTGCTTTTACTCAAGTAAACATCTGTCTTTACAACCTTTACTTGTAACGGAGTAATATTTGACCAGCAGTATCTATACTTTCACTAAAGTTATAGAGTTGTGTTCTTTGTGCACCTCTGCATACACATACATAGGCCTACAGCTGCTCAGTCAAACAACATCATGATAGACCTGACATGGCCAGCTGTGCACATCTGCAAAGCAATCAGCTCATTGAAGCAGGACAATCCACCATATAAACCTAATTCAATATGAGCCTGTTACATCATCATCATAAAGCTCTGAATTCTAATTTAGACGTAGACTGTTGATAGACCTAAACTATTTTGAATCAGTTTTCATTTCAAAGATATGGTTTTTCAAATCCCTTGGTCCTAAGTATTATACATTGCGTAACTCATCCCAAACTGTTTGAATTATACATGAATTATACCTGAAATTGTGTGGCTTCTCTAAATGATCTGTAAAAATCTAGGTAGATTTCCTTTACAAAATGTTGGCACATGTTAACACAATGGCCCAAAACAAAAGGTCAGACAAAACAAATGCAAAAAGCATGACCAATTTACATTTTGTCTGGTCTCAGTTCTACAACGCTGTAGGAAGATTCTGTCTAGCGCTGCACTTTGGCGGTCTGGAGAGCCAGACATCAATTGTCCATTTGAACGGCAAATTAAAGAGAAGATAGAGTGGCAAATAAATCATCATTTGCTATCTAACTGATATGTGCGTTGTGAGTAAGCGTTCTTTGTGGCAGCTTTCTTCACCTCTATCTATCTATCTATCTATCTATCTATCTATCTATCTATCTATCTATCTATCTATCCATCTATCTATCTTATTTCATATTGATGCAGATCATGGGGCAGAAACTGACAAAGCACAACTGGAAAGATCTGATTAAAAGTGCTGTAAGTGATTCTTTTGAATACCACGCATAAAATATCCCTGCTACCTAATCAGCAAAAAATGTGTCCTGAGAAATCACAACTGTCTCTATGACTGTGCTCTGTACTCCGTAAGTAATCAGAAATAGCCATCTGAAAATAAAATAACATTTGAAGGTAAAATAATATTTACAATGTATGTTGAGAGAGAAATTCTAAATTCTAATACCAGTTAACTGCTATTTTTATCATACTGAAAAAAACTGTATCTGCCAAATAAGTAAATAAATAAATAAATATTTGTTGTATTTTCTACATATTGTTGCCCAATCAACAGTTACCTAGTACTAATTTTATAAGAAGATTTTTCCCCCTTCTGTTGCTTATGTCTCGTATGAATCTTTTTCCTTAGTGCCACTATCCATAGAGGAAGCCTGTTTCTGCCATTTAATGAAAAAAAATAAAAACTGTAATTGTGACTTTTTATCTCACATTTCAGACATTTCTTTTTTTCAGTTCTAAGAATTGTGAGAGATATAGAAATTTATATTCCTTATTTCCAAGTTTACATCTTGTAATGTTCACTAGTTTTCTCAAAATTCTGAGTTTAAATCTCTCAGTTTCTCTGTTTTTATCCTGTCACAGAAAAAAAGTAATTGTGACTTTTTATGTCACATGTTATGTTATTATGAGTTAATATTTAACAATTCAGACTTTTCTTAGAGTTGAATTACCAGTAATTCTGATTTTGCAATTCTGAGTTTGTACCTTGTGATTGTGACAAAAATTGTGATATAAAAAAATTGCTATTTACCTCATTCATTTTTTTTTAATCCCATGGTGGAAACAGGCTTCCATAATATGCGGTTATATGTAGTAGTGTGAGGTCAAGGGTAACAATAAGTAAATCACAGTGTCGCAAGCTGTACTGTAATATCTGTGTTAGAAACAGGAAGCTGGTGAGAACCAAAGTAATATGGTTTCCTGCTGCGGTCTGCGGGGCGTCTTTTTAACTCCCTCCCCTCCCTCTTCCACATGTAGGCTACATACACATGCTTACTTTAAAGCTGAAGTTTAAGACTGAACTTTGAACTCAGAAATGAACATCTGAAAGCACTTAGGGGATCTTTATATCTACAACCTTCTTCTGTGATAAGAATAGGCATTATACAGAAAAGCATGTACTCTAGCAATAAAAACAGAGGAATGTTCATGATGCAGGGTGGAGGGGGAAGGAAGGTGCAACAAGGGCAACATCCTGCATCCCGATCCCTCCTGCTAGCTTGCATATATTATTTCATTACATTAATGTAGACAATTAAGCATCACTGACAGATCAGTATGAATTTATACTGCATGATATTTATTCAGAAGCATATGTTGCAATAAAAATGTGCCAATAGACAATAAATTTAATTTATTATATATTTAAATTTGAGTTATTAATAAAAAAGAAATATATATAAACACTAATGTTTTATATTTGTATATATTTTATATTTAGCAATTTCATATATATAAAATATATATAACGCTAAATTGTTAAATGTAAATGATATAAATATATAATACATTAATTTTTTTATATAAACTAATGTTGATAGATAGATAAAACAGAATTATAATAGTACTGTAATG
This sequence comes from Sinocyclocheilus grahami, assembly GCF_001515645.1. Lineage (NCBI taxonomy): Eukaryota > Metazoa > Chordata > Actinopteri > Cypriniformes > Cyprinidae > Sinocyclocheilus > Sinocyclocheilus grahami. The sequence goes on along the minus strand of NW_015505519.1, from coordinate 621,523 downwards.
AAATGCTCTTCATTTTTTTCACAATGAATATTTCACTGGAAATACGTCATATTACAGAATGGCTTTGAATGACGTTACATGTTGATAAAACTGTAAATGTTAGGCGTGGTACTTCTCTTACTTGGAAATCCACCAAAAAAAGTGATGAATATGAAGTTAGGAACTCGGCATCTTGAGCAGATTTACTCTTTAGGGACAAAAAAATTAAAGCAGCTGTAACTAAATATGACACACCCAGAGCTTCTCTGGAATATCATCCATGATTTAATAAACTCCAACTCTTTTTTTTATATCAGCTTGCTCACAATGGTAATGCCCCACATTTCAAAACTAAATATTTCATATGGGACCAAAAAAACATATTATACATTTTAAGTAAAAAGAGTAAATGCATTCATCTGTTTTTTTTGCTAAATTGCTTTAAAAAACTGTAGACGTGACATTTGCCCAGAACAGCCCATGCTAAAGCACATGGGACATGCATAAACAATCTGGGGACTGACAGCCATGTTGGATGCACTAATCAATGTGAAATACTGTTTGCAACCCCTTTTTTATGTGCATAATGATACATATTTCTGAGTGAAACTTTTCAAATCATGATGACTCATTTAAAATAACACCATAAATTTATATTCTATCTCAAGGTGCTTCAAGTTGTATGTATTAACCAGAGCCAAAAGTGTCTAAATGGACAAGACAGAAAGAATTAAATGAAACATTTCTGCTTTGTCTGACTGATGCACCCAGCCATCTGTAAGTCATTGAACTCAAACCCAACGAGACTAATTACCCACCATGTGTGCTCATCTTCTACCCACATACATCACTTTCTCACAGAGAGAAAACTGGCAGAATCTCACATACTGTGACGGACAACAAGCTCTGTTTCAAGGCCTAAAAAATGACAGATCTGAAATAAAACTTCCTTCAGGCTTGGTGTCCATGCAGTGGAGTCAAAGGTTAAATCGTATTTAACACTGAAGGAATGTGTTGAAGCTTTTGACACAGTCAGCATATTCTGCAGTTCTATAATTACAGTTCCATCCTGTTTTAGTTGGCAGAGTGGAATATTTTATGTCAATTTAATTGGCTGTTGTATTTTGTACTACATTCTGTCATTTAGCATACCATGATGTGATATGTTTGAACATATCAACACCTCATAATTTACAGATTGATTTGATTGATATCATGCTACAGAATGGCACATAAGTGTGAATACAAGTGAGAATTATAGACTTATATTCCCCTAAACCCGTTTCACATACTTCTATATTCCTATAGCGCGTAATCAGTTCAAACTCACTCTGATTTGACCCCAGTCGCAAAGCATGCCGGGTAACCAGCAGTGCTATAAAACTGTATTGTTTTTAACACAGAATTAACCTTCATTTTTAGGAGTGGTCCACAAGGCCTGTTGGGAAAACATGCCGTTTACACAGCTGTCCCACACATCCTAATAATGATGAATATTTCCATCACACTGGAAACTGGTTTTTAGTTCTTCCTTCAGTGCAGTTTATGGAAAAATCCAACTTTAGCAATAGATCCTAGAACTATCTAACTGTTTTTTAAACTTTAAAGAGTGATGAATAAGAGATAGTCACACACAAAAATGTACGTTAAAGGTCCCATGACATGCTGCTTTTTAGATGCTTTTATATAGGCCTAAGTGGTCCCTAGTACTGTATCTGAAGTCTCTTTCCTGAAATTCAGCCTTGGTGCAGAATTTCAGCCACTACGAGCCAGTCCCACAATGAGCTTTCCTTAGGACGTGCCATTTCTGTGTCTGTAGCTTTAAATGCTAATGAGGAGGAGAGAGGCAGGGCAACTGCCATGCTTTGCTAGTTTGCAAGCCATGCTGTCTCTCGAGGGAAAAAAAATATTGCGCTCGCCTCGCACGGTAGTAGCTCATTTTCTCATGGGCGGGCCAAATTCTCTGGGCGGGCAAAGCAGAGAAAGGGGAGGTAACCTTTCCCCGTATGACGACATAAAGGGAAGATTCCAGATTGGGCCATCTGAGCTTTCATTTTCTCAAAGGCGAAGCAGGATACCCAGGGCTCGGTTTACACCTATCGCCATTTCTAGCCACTGGGGGACCATAGGCAGGCTAGGGGAACTCATATTAATGTTAAAAAACCTCATAAAGTGACATTTTCATGCCATGGGACCTTTAATAAATTACAGGGGGAAATTACATTTAGAATGTGGCGGTTCATTTTCAATGTTTCTATGTTATTTACAGTAACACTGAATGTTAATTTCTGAATGTTAATTAATTAAATAATATTAAGGTTACCACACATGATATAATGCTGGAATCCTAACAAGGAATGTTCCCAGGCTAATGTTCTGGCAAGGTTCTCTCAAAGTTATGAACAAACCATGTTCCATGTTAACATAATGTTCATTCAAATGTATCTGGTCTTTTACCATCTTCAAGAAACGACTAAAACACATCTGTTCCATCTTTATTTGACCCTCTAACTCTAGCACTTTCTATTCTATTTTAATTCTACTTTATCTATATTTATCTTCTTTGTGTGTGTGTGTGTGTGTGTGTGTGTATGTGTGTGCGTGTATGTGTGTGTGTGTGTGTGTATAATATATGTATGTATGTGTGTGTTTGTTTGTATGTATGTATATATATATATATTATATATGTATGTATATATGTGTGTGTATATATATATATACATATATATACACCTTGCTACGTGTACTGTGTTAGGCTAACCGATTCTTGTCATTTGCACTTATATATGGTTGCTCTTTTGTTAGTTTTGACTGCTTTTATTGTCCTCATTTGTAAGTCGCTTTGGATAAAAGCGTCTGCTAAATGACTAAATACATAAATAAATAATAACCTTCTCAACCTTTTCTTAACGAAAAATGAGGAGAATAGTTTGTTTGTAATGTTTTTGTGTTAATGTTTTTTTGTTTGTTTGTTTTTGGAGCAATAGCCTAGCAGTGCTTCTCAAAGTACGACCTCCGGTCCGGACCCGGACCCGCCTCCATTTTGTATTTCAAGAACACTAATTATTTCCTACTTTGATAAACATATGTTAAACTTGTAAATCATATGTTTAGTTTTTTTAATGTCCCTTTGGAGATGGTCCGAAATGAAAGCGAAGGCGAGATATTGAAACCTTTCCTTCATGACATTTGTTGTCATGACATCCAGTCAGCATATGAGTTTGACATAACCGGACGACATTTCACTGCTAATATGAGTAATTCTTTATTTATTTATTTTTGTTATCACTTAGATTATGGCCATTTGACTTCTAGCAGTGTCCAGTGTTTCCCATACATTGAGTTATTTGTTATTTTCACAAAATCAAAAGTGCCTGCCACAAACAGATTTCCTAAAGGATTCTACTTCATTGAATAAACTGAGCGCTGCACGTTTCAAAATTAAAATGCAGCGCGGGTGTTTTTATATGAATGTATTATAAATGAAAATAACCGACCTTCTACAGAAAAGCTTTGATGTCATTTTCATTTCGTCTTTCCTAGCGTTTGTGAGCGCAGCGCTTATTAGATTACAGCAGTTACCGGGGAAACCGCTATATCGCCGCTCCAACAGCGCCTCCTGCTGGCAGAGAATCCATTTGCATTTGCAGTCTGTGGGAAACACTGGTGTCTGTCAGCAAACATAAACAAAAAGCATGCTTCAGAACGGGTTTGAGAAGGTGCTTTGAGCCATGTATTATTACTATGAATTAGGCTACTACTATTACCATCTTGTGCCCTGCAATAATCACTTACTCAAACTCGCTTTTAAGAGAATAGGGGGGAAAAAAACTAAAATCGGCCAAAAAAAACAACATTGTATATCGGCCATGGGCTGCCCTGATTTCTAAATATCGGCATCGGCCAGAAAAAAACCCCTTATCGGTCAACCTCTATTGTTGACACTTAAATTAATTGTTTTGCCACTTTTGCACTTTAGTAAAAAAATTTAATAAAATGTTTCTTTGTTATGCATGTTATGTATGTTTATTAAAAACAAATTTTGCAGTAACCAATTGTTCCGGTCCGGACCTTTGACACTGATGAATAAGTAATCTCATGTGCATGTCATTTGAAACTCTTTAGACACATTTGTAATTTCCGTGGTAGTTCCCGATCAATTTTTCAAGGCTGATTGAATGTAAAAGCCTTCAGTGTTGAGGTAAGGTTACACCGACTTCCTAAGCTACAAACAAATGGTCGCCAAATTGGAGGAGCACTCCAGCTACTGACACAAATTGCCAGCTCTTGGCCTGTGATAGCGTTCTGCCAGCACAGCTGTGTTTGATATTAGTGTGGCTTTACAGTGAGACAGCAGAGGCCTCGGCGCCTAGAGAGCCCGAGGAAGTCTTCAGGGGAAGAGACTGCTTTCTACAGCTCCTTTTCAACCCACTTATTTAGTGCAGATAGAAGTGGTGGGCAGACGCCTCCAGTCCCTGAGGATGCGCTCTGGCACAGAATGTCGTTTCCGTGGCGATGGCTTGGCAATAGGGAAAGCTTCACCTCATTGAGCCTCGGTGCTTGTCAAGTGGCAGACATCTTCGCATCTGATTAGCCGTCTACACAGACAGAGAGCCTGGCTAGCACGCTTTTATGAGAGGCTGCTGCTCCATGCTGATACAATTCAGTTTATATGGGACAGACAATAAGTTCCTCTCGCTTGCATTCAACTGATGAGCGTCAAATCGGTCTGAAGAGGACCACCAGTTTAAATAGACCCATAAAACCTGATGGGGGACGCTTCATGAGCGCTAAGTGAAAAAGAGATGCCTTGAAGTTGCACCTGTTAATTGCGTTTACCATAGCAACGGTGCAGCTTTTGCATCTATGGAGTATAAGAGAGAGTTACCACCCACACGTACACACACAAGCACAGCTGAAAGAAATTCATCTAGCAAACTCACCATCTTGCAAAGGTTCTAGCATCTGGTTACTGAACAGCCACAAACATTAAAGGAATAGTTCACCCAAAAATGAACATTTGCTGAAAATGCACTCATCCTCAGGCCATCCAAGATGTAGATGAGTTTGTTTCTTTAGCATTTAAAGCACTTGCTTACCAACGGATCCTCTGCAGTGAATGGGTGCCGTCAGAATGAGAGCCCAAACAGCTGATAAAAACATCACAATAATCCAGTAATTAGCACGATTCCTGTCCATTAATTAATCAATCTTTTGAAGTGAAAAGCTGCATGTTTGTAATTTTAAATCCATCACTGAACATTTTTAACTTCAAAATGTTGTTTCCTAAAAATTTGAGTCCTCTATCCATAATATTTTCTCCAGTATAAAAGTCATCTCGCCTGAATCAGGAAAGGAATATGTACAGATCAAGCATCCAAAACTGTTCTAAACAAGTATGTTTATGTGAGAGGATTAATGATGGATTTGTTTTTTACAAACATAGCTTTTTGCTTCACAAGACATTAATTGATGGACTCATGTCGTGTGGATTATTGTGATGTTTTTATCTGCTCTCATTCTGATGGCACCCATTCACTGCAGAGGATCCATTGTTGAGCAAGTGAAATTATAAAAAAATTTTCCAATGAAAAACACTTATCTTGGAGTAAATTTTAAGTAAATTTGCATTTTTGGGTGAAATATTCCTTTAAGCTTCCACTCATTTGGCATATTCTTATTTCAGACTTTTTCCTCTGCAATCTAATTTTGAGCTAATTTGCCTAGAGTGGAAGCAGAAAAAGTACAGTATGTTGCATAGCAAAATAACTTGTTTCTTGCTGAATGTCTGAAAATGCAGAAACAACCGTCTAGACAGTGTTCAGATACACAGCACAGGGGAATCTCACAGTAAGAATGCACGATTGAAGATTAAAGGAAGAGTTCAGCCAAAATATTTGATTCTGTCATCATTTATTCAGTCAAACTGGGGAATGAAGCTTTCAAGCTTCAAAAATGATGCAAAAGCACCATAAATGTATCATAAAAGTGCTCAGAATACTCATGCACTATATTCTAAGTCAGTGCTTTATGTGGAAAAAAAGAGGTGCCAACAACCAAAATAAAGTGCCCCCCCCCCAAAAAAAAATTTTAAGTACTTTTTAATTTTCATAATTCCCAACATATATTTATAACGCCACAAGAAGAAAGAAAGAAAGAAAGAAAGAAAGAAAGGATTGTTTAGAGCACTTTTATAAAAATGAGCACAAGTCAAGCTGCGATACCAAACAGGACCACAGGGAGACTCCAAAAGACCACTAAACCAGCTGCCTTGACCTGACTGTACATGCTACTATATGGATCCATTCAGAATTACTAAACCACTGTCCACTGTATAATCTAAAACACCTTCAGCCAGGATTCATTATTAAACACTTGTGCTTTTAAGCCAAATACGTCTGGACAAGAGTCACTATTCTCTCCCCCATCTCTGATTAAATCGGCCATGTTTTCTCTGCATTAGTGCTGTTTTGAACTTATTACTGTCTGAATACATTCGCTTACTGGATCCTTGAACTTTCTAGGAGTTTACTGGTTTAAACTGATCTAATCGCAAAAACCTGATTCTTTTAATTTTAAGGTATTGTTTTCGTTAAAATGTACTGATTCAAATCAGTAATTAATTATTATTTTACTACTCTGCACGAGCCCTGACCTGCTTGAAAACTCTTACCCCCCAAAAAAAAATTTAAGTACTTTTTAATTTTCATAATTCCCAACATATATTTATAACGCCACAAGAAGAAAGAAAGAAAGAAAGGATTGTTTAGAGCACTTTTATAAAAATGAGCACAAGTCAAGCTGCGATACCAAACAGGACCACAGGGAGACGCCAAAAGACCACTAAACCAGCTGCCTTGACCTGACTGTACATGCTACTATATGGATCCATTCAGAATTACTAAACCACTGTCCACTGTATAATCTAAAACACCTTCAGCCAGGATTCATTATTAAACACTTGTGCTTTTAAGCCAAATACGTCTGGACAAGAGTCACTATTCTCTCCCCCATCTCTGATTAAATCGGCCATGTTTTCTCTGCATTAGTGCTGTTTTGAACTTATTACTGTCTGAATACATTCGCTTACTGGATCCTTGAACTTTCTAGGAGTTTACTGGTTTAAACTGATCTAATCGCAAAAACCTGATTCTTTTAATTTTAAGGTATTGTTTTCGTTAAAATGTACTGATTCAAATCAGTAATTAATTATTATTTTACTACTCTGCACGAGCCCTGACCTGCTTGAAAACTCTTGCGGTAGACTGACTCCACTTGCATTAATTCACGTGATATATTGCACTTATATATTGTTGCTCTTTTGTTAGTTTTGACTGCTTTTATTGTCCTCATTTGTAAGTCTGTAATGTTTTTGTGTTAATGTTTTTTTGTTTGTTTGGGAAGAGAGATAATTCACGGTGCCCCCTCCTGGGTAGTGTGCTTTGTATAGTGTCATTTCTAATCACCCAGACACTGGCACTTTGAATCTGAGTACCAGCAACAAGTCAGAAGTGCTGGTATGCACAAAAAATTAATTTAAATTCTGTAATCACTTGCCATGTCGCTTCAAACCTGTATGACTTTGTTCTTCTGTGTGAGTACAAACAACATTGTATACAATTTTCTGGCATGGGCAACAACAAAAAAAAAATTTTTTGGTAAATGATGACACAATTTTCATTTTTGAATGAACTTACTTTAAATGAAGGTGTTTATAACTGTAATGAGACATACCACGGGCAAGTCCATGCAATTACACACAACTCTTTGTTTTTCTCCACCAGAGGTCGAAGTTTGGCAGATTAACTAAATCTCTTATGGACCCTCAAATTCCTGTAACTACACTGGAGTATTTATTCTTCATGGCCTTATGGTCCCCCAAATGGGTATATAGTATATACCAGTGGTGTCCCGTCCATATAAGCTGCGAATGCTCTGCATACCCAGGCCATTTGAGAGAATAAGTTCACGGGATAATTCATATAAACATGATTATAAGTTGTGATCCCTTGTCAGTTGAAATGTAACTTAAAGCTTAAAGAGTTAGGAATAAGTATGTAAAAAAACGCTGTAACTGTATATTTTTTATGTTTTCTCAAGCAAAGCAAATTTTAAAAGTCCACTGTAAACATATCTTCTTACATTTTTGGTCATAGACAACGTGTGTTGAAGATATACTGTACGTTATTGTCAACATGCCTAACTGGTAAATACATTTTTTTATAAATTTATAGCCCACTTTTATAAAAAAGTGGGCTATATAAAATGTTAAAAATAACAAACATCAGGAAAAGAAAGAAACCCAAATCTTCTTAACATTTTGAACATTAAGATGTTACTGTTCCCTTTGTTTTGCGTATGCTCGCGTCACTTACAGTTAAAGTCCTTCTCTTATTTTATTGTTTGTGTAAGGTTGCAACGTTACTTGGCAATATTTTAAAGATATTATTAATTTTGTTATTTTGCATGGTCTGTTATAGGAGTAGTGTCACCCAAGTGGGAGTTTTAACTCCTATTCACTGGCAATAATAAAAAAATGTTTTTTAGCAGATGCAGACCTATAAACCCCCATCTCCCCACCTTCTGAATATTACGTATCATAACGTAACTACGTGTAAACGTTTTTTGCTGTTTTTTAAAACCAGCATACCAGCTACCAGAAAACCAGTTACATTTTTCTAGCATTCCAATAACAATGGATAAACCTGAGACGATAGAAGAAGGATTGGAGATGAATTTCATTTTCATTGGGGGTGGTATATACATATATATATATATATATTTACATAAAATGGGTATATACAGTATATATGCTACCACAGGGAATTGTTATGGACAACATTTGATCCTAACCTATTTTTATCTGTGGGATTATGTTAATCAATACATTACAAAACATGACACTTTATATAAAAAGAACCCATTACAAATGCTGTAAATATGAAAAAATATGTGTGTGATAAAATATTCAGAGTAAAAAAGAAGCTGATACTTTTAGAAGATGCTAATGTTAGTGCTTTGAATTTTTGTCTCAATAATAGGTTCCCATCGGCTGCTGCTTCTCTTTACAGTCAGCAGACAAAAGAAAGCTTGAGGAACACAAATTTCCCACAGTTCCTTTTCCCAATAGCTGCAGCGAACGTCGACTGTAATTTGTCAGCCTAATTAAAAGACCATTTTGGGAAGTAAGAAGGTGCAGAAAGTCCACACTCTCTTCTCTAGACCGAGCTGAAATAAAGCTGTCAGGGCTGTGTGCTGTGAAGAGGAGCGTAAGAAAAAGGGGCAAATGAATAATTCATGCTAGCTTTTTTGTCACAGTTAAACTCCTTTTCTGTCTTATTTCTTTCTTCCTGACCTTAACACCACTCATTCAGCAGAAAATCCTGTCCAAATACAAAATACAAAACTAATAAACATTGACTAAAATTAAAAATTATAATGAAAAATATAACTAATTCAAAATATGAATACAAATAGTTTAATTTCAATGATGCTAAAGTAACACTGTCACATTCTTAATGTAATTTCCGGGATTTATTGTGAATAAAATATCCTACTTTTCTGGATGTAATTTCAAATTCCCAAAATGTCTTGTGTGTTTTTAATTTCCAAATAATAATGTTTTTTTCTTATTAAATGTCCAGATTCACATAGTAATGTCACATTACAGATGAAACTTTGATTGCCGGACTCAATAATTGAATAAATTAATAGCTGTCTATTCTAGACAGTAATAAGATTAAATTGGATTTTTTTATACTTAGATTTTTCTCCATGAAAAAAAAAATTAGAAAAAAAATCTGAGATCTGAATATGAACTCAAGCATTTCTCATCAAATTCCATAAAAATCATGCTGTCTGCAACAGTTTTCACTCTATACTGTTAATAATTTTCTAAATGGTGTCTATTTTTATTTCTACAAATATTTCTACATGTACTTCTATATATGTGACCCTGGACCACAAAACCAGTCTCAACTAGCATGGGTATATTTGTAGCAATAGCCAAAAAATACATTGTATGGGTCAAAATTAGTGATTTTTCTTTAATGCCAAAAATCATTAGGATATTAAGATCATGTTCCATGAAGATACTTTGTAAATATTCCCACAGTATATTCCCACAGTATATCAAAACTTAATTTTTGATTAGTAATATGCATAGCTAAGGACTTAATTTGGACAACTTTAAAGGCAATTTTCTAGGCATAGGCGAGCTAGGCGGTCGCCTAGGGCGCCACCAGCTGAAGGGGCGCCAATGAGCGCACGTACTCGCACTTTTAGCAGGGTTGTGATAAAGAGTGGCACGGTCACCCTGAAATATGACTGCCGCCCCCACTGGACCCCCAACATTATTGGGCTCGAGTACTGTCAATCTGACGATGCCTGTATGCCACTAGATCAGAGTGCTGTCAATTGCTGCCTGATTGTTGCATGCAAAGTTTGCATTTGGAGCGCTCAACAACGCCATAAGATCAGTGGGCTCTGTCAGTGCTTTGGCAAGGTAACACTTTTTTTTTGCCATGCAATAAAGTTAAATAAAGCTAATTTAAAATATTGGTAAAGTAAATAAAGTGCACAAAATCAGTATTTTGTTTAGGCAGTATTTGTGGCACTTTTGTGGCACATTTGTCCAAATATTTGTGGCAGATTTGTCCAAAAGGTGTGCGTTTTTTGCACCAATGCATTGTTAAAGGATCAGCGTGTCATGTAATATTCCCATATAAACTTTAAAATCCAATTAAAAAATATTTGTATAGTAAAATTCGCTAATTCACAAGATCAATGCATCCTTTATTAGACCGCTTTGTCGAGTTAAATGCATCCTTACGGAGGTGTCGAAATGCTGAATCAATTCATTCACTTCCAACAGCGCTTAATGGGAGCAGCGTCATAGAGGGCAGAGCATCACGTTATTTAAAGGGAAGGGTAGCAAATTATTGAGCAGCTGCATTGGTTACTTTTATGCTACTGATAAATATGTAGTTTGGGGTAACAAAGGGATTTTATAGGTTTGACTGAAATAATAATGCAATAACTGACACTTTAAATCAATGTTTCAAGAAACAACAACAAAAAAATTTAGAAAAAACAGATAAAGACAAAAAAGTAGCCATTGATAATATCTAAACAATATGTAGTAGTATAGTATATAGTATCCAAATCAAAATGTAATAAAATTCATTTCTGTGTGTTTTATGTGTAAATTATGTGCAATGTCTTAGCCACTAGGGATTGTTACATAGGGCTATACAGGCATCTAGTGGCAACACAATGATATTACAGATACTAAATTGTGAATAATGTTTATCTTAACAGTCAATTTACAAATAATGCATTCAGATTTGTGGAACTCCATGCACTGAATCTCCACAAATTTGGAAATTTGTTACTATGACAACCAATTTGAATGTGACAAGCAACTGGTGTCTGAAAATAAATTGACCCTTATAACTGGTTTTGTGATCCAGGGTCACATATAACCAGAACTCCATTAAGTTTGACAAGCTGTTAATGAGCTACTTAAAGGATGCTATTTAAAATGATCTTTTCTCTTTGGAGTGTTACAAGCTCTTGGTGCATAGAGAAGATATGTAAAGTTGCAAAGACTCAAATCCAAAGAGATATTCTTTATAAAAGTCAAGAGTCAGTCACACCTACCTAAAATGGCTCGTTCTAACACGCCCCCACATGTCTACATCACTATGTGGGAAGATTTGTATAACGCCGCCCAAATGTTCACACAAAGACAGAAGGCGTAACTTTTATGCTCGCTGTAGTATTGTTGTTGCCGCCGCTGCCATGACGTGAAGGCACTGTGTGCTTCGTTGTGAAAGTGAAACTACTTTGTTTGGTCTTCAAAAAGAGGACCATATCCGCTTTGTCATGCCTGGAGCTGATTTGTGCTGGTTGCTGAGGAAATACATCAACTTTGCGCTGTGGATCACCGGATCGGCTTTCACCGTGGACGAAGCGGAGTCCAGCCCAGGGTCGTCACATGTGGTTGCCGCAAGCCCTCCGGACACTTCATTGAATCCGCCGCCTCTGCTCACTCTAGCCCTTCGTTTCGCTTTCACAACGAAACTTTATCCCCCGGCCTCCGCTCACTGTAGGCCGCCGTGTGTGATGCTGTGTTTCGTTGTGAAAGCGAAACTATTTTGTTTGGCCTTCCAAAAGAGGACACAACTAGAAATCAGTGGTTAAGTTGTATTTACAAAACTATTCCAGAGCAGTTCAACCCAAATATTCAGATGTGTGCAGCGCATTTTGCGGAGGACGAGGACTGTTTCCTGTGAGAGTAGCCTGCAATGCCGGTGTCTGTTTCTATAAAGTGGGGCAGTTCCAACTTTGCAAGGACAGTCTGGCGCTTCTGATTCACAGCCTGTAAGTATGTTTTTTATATTTAAAGAATTTGCCACTGATGATTCAAACGCGAGTTTTGAGCAGTGTAGAGTAGCACTTGTTGTTTGTTGTTTCTCCAGTCAATCAGCGTACACCTCGCTTTTCAGAATTATGAGCTTTGTAAAAATCGACGTGTTTCAGAAAGGCGGGGCATAGAGGAGAAACAATAATGTACATTATGTGGAAAATAATGTGTTTTTTGAACCTTAAACCGCAAACACATTGCATTACACCAAAAACACAACATAATATTCTTTTTAGCAACGTCATATGACCCTTTTAAGCAATAAAAATGTCCTCCAGGTAAGCAAAGTGTATTCTCCTGAGCATGGTCGCAGTTCTGGTTGGCTGTTTTATATAATTATATTTCAGTCTCTCAGCTGGTCAGCCCGTGGAGAGTGTTTTAACTTCCTGGAGGATTAGACGGCTACACTGCTGCATGAATATCTGGCATACCTTCAGGGATTTGCTTAAAGGGGACATAACACACACAGTTTCACCCAATCTCATGTTAATCTCGAGTACCTATAGAGTAGTACTGCATCCTTTCATATCTCCAAAAAGTCTTTAGTTTTATCATATTTATAAAAGAAAGATACAGCTTTACGTTTCGCTCCGGAAACAGCCGTGCTCCTGGAGGCACGCCGTGGGCGGAGCTAAAGATTGACGAGCACTTGAGCTCCGATTGCCAAACAAAACACAGACATTTGATGCAGTTTCACTTACCGTCTGTAGTTCTGAATCATGACCGGGATCTTTTATAGCTGGGGCCGCTCCATCTTTCAGTATCAAGCGATGTGCAAATACAGCATCGAACTGGCCCTTGTTTATAAAACATTCGTCAACAAACACACTTGTGAAACTCCGTTGCTGCCCCGGAAAAACAAACGGCATCCACGGTTTACATAACGCTGGGTTCTTTAGGAAACTGAACAAAGTTATCTTTCATCAGCCACTGCCATCTTGAGTAAATGACGTCATTTGGAGCCAGAGTCTGCACAGTAGAGATTCGTTTAGAGCCAGAGTCTGCGCAGTAGAGATTCGTTTGGATCCAGAGTCTGCGCAGTAGAGATTCGTTTGGATCCAGAGTCTGCGCAGTAGAGATTCGTTTGGAGCCAGAGTCTGCGCAGTAAAGATTTGTTTGGAGCCAGAGTCTGCGCAGTAAAGATTTGTTTGGAGCCAGAGTCTGCGCAGTAAAGATTTGTTTGGAGCCAGAGTCTGCGCAGTAGAGATTCGTTTGGAGCCAGAGTCTGCGCAGTAGAGATTCGTTTGGAGCCAGAGTCTGCGCAGTAGAGATTCGTTTGGAGCCAGAGTCTGCGCAGTAGAGATTCGTTTGGAGCCAGAGTCTGCGCAGTAGAGATTCGTTTGGAGCCAGAGTCTGCGCAGTAGAGATTCGTTTGGAGCCAGAGTCTGCGCAGTAGAGATTCGTTTGGAGCCAGAGTCTGCGCAGTAGAGATTTCCAGAGCAGTTCAACCCAAATATTCAGATGTGTGCAGCGCATTTTGCGGAGGACGAGGACTGTTTCCTGTGAGAGTAGCCTGCAATGCCGGTGTCTGTTTCTATAAAGTGGGGCAGTTCCAACTTTGCAAGGACAGTCTGGCGCTTCTGATTCACAGCCTGTAAGTATGTTTTTTATATTTAAAGAATTTGCCACTGATGATTCAAACGCGAGTTTTGAGCAGTGTAGAGTAGCACTTGTTGTTTGTTGTTTCTCCAGTCAATCAGCGTACACCTCGCTTTTCAGAATTATGAGCTTTGTAAAAATCGACGTGTTTCAGAAAGGCGGGGCATAGAGGAGAAACAATAATGTACATTATGTGGAAAATAATGTGTTTTTTGAACCTTAAACCGCAAACACATTGCATTACACCAAAAACACAACATAATATTCTTTTTAGCAACGTCATATGACCCTTTTAAGCAATAAAAATGTCCTCCAGGTAAGCAAAGTGTATTCTCCTGAGCATGGTCGCAGTTCTGGTTGGCTGTTTTATATAATTATATTTCAGTCTCTCAGCTGGTCAGCCCGTGGAGAGTGTTTTAACTTCCTGGAGGATTAGACGGCTACACTGCTGCATGAATATCTGGCATACCTTCAGGGATTTGCTTAAAGGGGACATAACACACACAGTTTCACCCAATCTCATGTTAATCTCGAGTACCTATAGAGTAGTACTGCATCCTTTCATATCTCCAAAAAGTCTTTAGTTTTATCATATTTATAAAAGAAAGATACAGCTTTACGTTTCGCTCCGGAAACAGCCGTGCTCCTGGAGGCACGCCGTGGGCGGAGCTAAAGATTGACGAGCACTTGAGCTCCGATTGCCAAACAAAACACAGACATTTGATGCAGTTTCACTTACCGTCTGTAGTTCTGAATCATGACCGGGATCTTTTATAGCTGGGGCCGCTCCATCTTTCAGTATCAAGCGATGTGCAAATACAGCATCGAACTGGCCCTTGTTTATAAAACATTCGTCAACAAACACACTTGTGAAACTCCGTTGCTGCCCCGGAAAAACAAACGGCATCCACGGTTTACATAACGCTGGGTTCTTTAGGAAACTGAACAAAGTTATCTTTCATCAGCCACTGCCATCTTGAGTAAATGACGTCATTTGGAGCCAGAGTCTGCACAGTAGAGATTCGTTTAGAGCCAGAGTCTGCGCAGTAGAGATTCGTTTGGAGCCAGAGTCTGCGCAGTACAGATTAGTTTGGAGCCAGAGTCTGCGCAGTACGGATTAGTTTGGAGCCAGAGTCTGCGCAGTAGAGATTCGTTTGGAGCCAGAGTCTGCGCAGTACAGATTAGTTTGGAGCCAGAGTCTGCGCAGTACAGATTAGTTTGGAGCCAGAGTCTGCGCAGTAGTGTCGTGAGGTGGAGCCGCGGTATTAAACTCCCGCAGACCCAAACAACCATAACGACACGCCCTGTTTTTATAGCATCAAATTACTAGCTAAAATCAACCTTATCACAAAACCAAACAATTGAACGTATATCAGCGTGATAACTACCTTAAATGACCAAAACCATCTTTCGGAATATTGTATTAGAAGTGTAATTTATTTTTTTAAGGATGAAGCACGTTGATGGGCGCAATCTCGCTCTTGCTCTGGTTGATGCATGCGCGGGCGCGTTCTTCTATACAAAACTAGACAAATTCCTATAGTGGCACGGCAAAGTTAGTAGACAGTTAGTAAAGTCTGCAGACAGCTTCTCCTGCAGGTAGGCTATGTTTTAACCTGGTTTGAGAACTTCTGCATACATTTTCATTCACGCATTTGGCAGATGAGTTTATCTAACATTGCATTCAATATTTAATCAGTTCATGCATTCCTAGGAAATCAAACCCATTACCTTTGCTGTCACTGTCTAAATGTTTACATATCATAACATTATATCTTTGCCTTAGATAACTATATATCATTAGATAACAATATAACAAATTGTCTTTGAATGTAAAGAAAAACAGGTCTTGCACAAGCACACTTTATGCAAAACCTTTCACAAAAAAAAGTTTGTTAGTGTTGAAATGATAAAACAATAGATTTAGTGTTCATGATGAATTATTTGGACTCTTTCAAGGCTATTGGAACATGTTACAATAGATAATGTGATGAGCATGTGGTTACTTACTCTGCTAAGGCACCTTGTGTAAACCTGAGGGAAACTGACATAATACAGATATTAAAATTCAACAAAACAAAATTCACTCTAGCCTACGTTAAATGTCCTCTAACCAAGATTTGTTAAACACCGACCTAGACCTAGTGTTAGAACGGATAGAAGCAACGTCCAGAATGTCTTTGTCAGGGTAGCGCCAAATGTAATTTTTGAAAGGAATAAAAACGAGGACGTGAGGGACTGAAGTACAGCGCGTTCAATGGATTATATCCCACTTTTGTTTAGCAACATAACGATTGTTCAGCTGACGAAATGTCTTTCTAAAAAAAAAAAAAAAAAGAAAAGTAGTAGACTAAGTTCGATAAAACACTTTTAAAAGTTGTGAGCTGTGAAAATTACATGATCTCGTCTATTTTTCCTACTCATTAAATTCAGTATGGCGTCTATGGTAGGCTATACTAATGTAAATTACTCTTACTTTTCTGTAGAATACATAGGCCTGTGCTATTTCAGGACCTTTTTTGTTTTAATGTGCATGAGGTCACATGAAAAAGCACATACAATTACCAAAACTAAATAAATAAACAAATAAATAAAACTAATTCAAAATATTAATAAATAAATATAAAATATTTAAAATATATAGCCTAGCTACTAAAATAAACCCTGGTTCCAAGCTTGTTTCACAAGTTTATTGAGAACTGTGCAACCCTGTTGAAGAAACCTTTGGGAGATATTAGTAATTAGTAATAATGAAACATGCTTATGGAATCTTTGCAAGATTGACATGGTTTACATTAGATATTTCGAAAATAATCTGGTTTCTATGAAAGAATTTGGAGTGAAGCTGTTAGACCTCTTTTAAACAACGTCCTTGGGAATAACAAATGAATTTAACTTAAGTAGAATTTCATAAGAATCTCTCACACTTTAGGAATTAATGAAACATTCCCATTTTTTTTCTTGCCTCGTCTGACTTTTGGGATCAAATGGAAGAATGTCAGTGAAGCCTTAATGCTCTAAAAAACCAAAAACCCACTTCTGAGCATAATTATAGCAGAGTGAATCTTTGTTTCTCAGCTAATTTATGTAGTGTATACATAATATATTTCAAATGCAGAAATGTCTTCTGTTTTATGAAATCTAGATTGGATTATATAGTCAAATCTATATTATAAGACCTTAAAGCCTACATTGTGGGGACCCCTATAATGGACACAACAATTGGAAACAGCATTAGAGACTAAATAACATCCATTTTTTATTAAAAAATGTTAAAGGTTTAGATTAGTCTATGATAATTAAATCAGCATAATTTAAGAACATTGTGTTCTAGAGCAAGACACTTGCTGTAACTCTTTTTATAAGTGTATTGTAAGTCACTTACAAAGATAAAGATAAAGTGATTACTTACTGTAAATGACTTCATATGAATGCTGAGGAAAGGAATGAAATGCACAGATAAAGGCTGGGTGGAGTCAATGATGAGCAATTGTAACTTTCACCTCCCAGCTTGCACAACTGGATAGTAAAACAACATTAATTTCACAATCATATACAAAATGTCAGTGATTATAGCAGCTTATTATTATCTGCATCTGCCTAATCCAGTTTCTAAAATATTATCTGAAAGTGTAGACTGTAAAAAGGTGTCACAATAAAAGTAAATTAAACAAATCCTCCTCAATAAATCTAATCATAAGTCTTGTGTAAACTATCATATATACGTGTGTAGCCATGATAAATGTATCCTCCTGAGAACCAGAAATAAAAAGCTTTGTGAATTTAGTATTTTTTCATGTCATTACATTGTTTAGAGCATAAGAAAAAAATTGTAAAATACATTTTTTTTTTAATTATATTTTATTCATGTTATGTTCTGTCCTCTGTAGAGGACAACATTACTCAGTTTTTCTAAAAATAAAATGACAAGAGTAGACATGAAAAGGCAAAAACAATGGGAATTTTTTTTTAAATCACCAATCAATTTTTAGGTTTCAGTATTTTTCTATACCTAACTTTGTTTAAGGATGGTTCTCAACTATGTTATAAAATATATAACAAAATGATTTGATATACCATGTTGCTTTATGCAATGTGTGTGTAAAAATTCCATAAACTGTTTTTTCTTTTTTGGTATCTCATTTGCATATTAAAGTGCTGTTGGGACAGCATTTTGAAAAAAGAAGTGTAATAATGGGAGTAGTAATTGGCCAGATTTTCATAATATCTAATATTTCATACGAATATTTATATTTATTTTGTTTTCCCTGTTCAATTCTTTTGTCTCCCAAAATGCATAATAAACATGAGTTTAGTCCTGGTGTCCTCTACAGTGGACATGTATGAAATGATGTCCTGTTTCATAACAGGAAGTCATATTTTGATTTGAAACCCCATAACATTTTCCTGAGATGTTGATTTATGACAAACAATTTGAAAATTAATCAGATTTAAATTATAATTACAAAATATGATCATATTTCCATAAGGATGTACAATTTTATCCCTAAATTATTGTCAGCCATTTTAAAAACCAAGGAGAGGGAGTGGCCATGGTGAAACATCCAATCATTTGGTATCTCTGGAAAGCCCTGAATGTGCTCTGTACAGGACATCCAGACTTAAAACTGTGACATGTGAGGTCTCAGAGAAATTCACTAAAATATAATGTCCACTACAGAGGCAAAAACTCCATAGCTGGGACTCAGGAGGATATACAGAAAATTGAAACCCTGAAAGGACAAATCTAGTGTAACTGTCAAGGTTTTGTCACAGCAGTTTACTAGAAAGAGAGAGACCCAGATGCAGAATGATCAAGGGAGTGAGTTTTATTGACAAGACAAGGATTAACAGGGCTGATGTGAGAGTCCAAACAGTAGGAAACGGCAGTCTGCTGGAGAACAGGAGGACAGCCGAGGTCAGACCTGGACAAAGTTTTGCTGGAGAACAAAGGAGATAGAGCAGCACAAGTCAATGAGAAGACTGGAGATCAGGCAGCAGCTTGAGAAACCAGGGCTTGATACTTTGAGCTGTAGTGAAACCAGTCCAGTCAGATAGCCAGGTCTTGAGAACAGCAGCTAGGGGGGAATCAAGACACAGAACAGGAAAAAACACAAGACATAACACGACACACAAGACAAGACCACAAGAGAGAACAACAAGCAGCAAAATAAGACACTGACTGCAAGACGCTGACCTCCAAACTAGAGGCTTAAGAAAACTAGAGTAAAAATAAAAACAGGAACTAGACTAGAGCAAAATAACAAAAGCAAAGAAAACCTAATAAACTTCAAACGAACTAAATGCAAAGCTAGACTGACAAGGAGAGTAAAATATATCACTACCAATATGACTAGTTGACTGACAAGGAAATCTCTTACACACAAGGAACTAACACAACGAACCAGCAGAGACATGAGGGAAAGGGGCACAATATAAAGGAGCAGAGCACATGAGGACCACAATGAAGTAAAAGAGGACTAGACTAGGACTAAACAAGGGGGCGTGGTAAAGGGAAACAAGGGGGCAGGACGAGAGGAGCACATGGCCTACATAAAGACAGAGCCATGTGCTCAGACACAAAACATACAAAGAAACATTGAACAGAGACAAGACAGACAAAACTGTAAGGACAGGATCAACACTGGATAAACACTGGAGTCCCGTAACAGCCAGGGAACACAAGGGGTGGGACAGGAAGGGTGGGAGTCAGTCCTGCAGGAGAGTTTGAGCCTGCCCAGGGAAATGTTGGCTTTGTGAAATCATGACGGCCAGGCAACACCGAAGGTGAGATGGGAGCTCGATTATTAACACCTCTAGAGATCGGGGGCTGCTTCACAGGTGGAGACTCCCAACTCGGTTTGGTGTCTGGACCAGATGCAGAGACAGTTTCTTGATTACAGAAGTACTTGGGAATAAACTCAGGGGGCATAACTGCACTGGCAGTTAATGAGAATTGCTTTGACAACTCCTGAACCAATGTGACATCATGCACAGTTTCAGAGACTCCATCCGATTTAGAAGATGTATGCAATGCTCGAGCTGATACAGACTTCTTGACTGTGTTTTGACTGGCAGGAATGACCTCAGATGACACGAGACTGGCAGAAATGATCTCTTTGGGTGTCATGGCTAGTGAGCAGCTCAGGGGTAGCCTCCGTGGCTATAGCGGGCAGATCAAGATGCCCAGAAATGGCCTCCGTGACCAGGGCTGAAGCTGATTCTGAGGAAGTAACATGACTGGCAGGTTCTGTTTCTGTGGTTATGACTAGACTGGATGATAGCCCCAAGGCGGTCTCTGTAGCCTTAACAGGCAAACATGGATGCTTTAAAAGGGCCTCCATGGCCAGAACAGGATCAGAAGGCATGACGTTACAGACAAGATCAGTCTCCGTGGGCAAAACATGACTGGAGATCACATTCAAGATGGCCTCCGTGGCCCTAACAGGTGCACTCAGATGCTCAGGAAGGGCCTCCGTGGCCAAAACAGGAATGGTTTCAGAAACCATGACAAGACAACTGGGACTGGCTCGCTGTTCTGGGGTAGCCTTCATGGCCAGGTCAAGAACATTTTCTGTTGAGGCAGCAGTGCTATAGACGTCCATATTAAGAGAAATGTTTAAATTTGAAAATGTTTTTGAATTTTGAACACAGTCCATTTACCGTTTTGGTAACTGAGCTTCCAGCTGCATAAGGCAATGGTGTAGCTTATTAGTTACAGATCTGGGCTAGTAACTGAAAGGTTGTAGGTTCAGACTATGGTGATATTTTACAGTAACACTAAGTAATAAATAAGGGGGGGAGGATTATTCTTCTCTTGAGTATATGGTAAATAAGAAAGACCATTCAATTTTGACAAGACAGCCGTCTTTTTTTGTTTGCAGATTCAGAGAGGACAAACTACGAAGTAAAATTTGTCATTGAAATATACTACTGGGAAATGTGCAGCACATGACAGGGTTATGGAAGCTTATATTTATACTGTTCAGAAGTTTGGGGGTTGTAAGGATGCTTTTGAAAGAAGTCTCATGTTTTTATATACAGATTTTAGAATGCAGAATTTAGCAGACGTTTTATCCAAAGTGACTTACAAATGAGGACAACAGAAGCAATCAAAACCAACAAAAGAGCAATAATATGTAAGTGCTGTGACAAGCCTTGGTTAGCCTAAAGCAGTATAGGTAGCAAGAGTTTTTTTATAAATAGAAATCAGAGATAACAGAATGTGTTACTTATGTTCCTCATTTGTATGTCAGTTTGGACAAAGTTTGATAATGTAATTTCAATGACATTATGATGTAAGCATCTTTTTATTGATAACGCATCTCTATTCAAATTCTTGCAGAGATGTGTCTCTAAATTGTTTAGCGTGATGGCAAATGACCGCGTTGTTGGTTAAAGCAAAAATAAATAAATGTACATACTGTACAGATAAATATCTACACAAATATGCTTACAACATGATTCTTTGTAGTTGCTCAGAAAAGGTGCAAAGCAGATAATTAATTTAACATAAATAAAAGTTTAAAAACTTAGATGGGAGACAAGATTAAAATAGTGAATGAAGTAAAATAAAAAAAAATATTAAAAGCTGTCCTTTAAAACCATAATGATTGATGTAAAGTATTTTGTCTTTCAAATCTTCCTACAGAACAGTTACCTTAATGAAGAAACACTCTTACACTGATTAGTTACGTAAATGATGGTATTGATTTGTGGGTGTATTTATACCGACAGAGGCATGTTTGTACGTTACAGAGCAGCCTCAATGCCGAGAATGGAATGGGCATTTCTCTGCCTTGTGCACTTACTGATTTCCTGAACAATATAAACTACTATGTAAGCATATTTATCTACAGTATAAGTTCAAAATGGCATTATTCTTTGTGCAAGTGTGAGACAGTTTCAAATACTAGGCATGAAAGGACTATTATGTGTTAAATACAAGACAGATATATTTGTATTGTTATATATTTAATATTTTTATACTGTTCAAAAGTTTAGGATCAGTAAGATTTTTAATATATTTGAAAGAAGTCTTTCTCTCACCAAAGCTGCATTTATTTGATCAAAAATAACTGATTTCAGTTTAAATAAAATTTAATTTATTACTGTAATGCAAAGCTTAATTTTTCAGCACCATTTCTCCAGTCTTCAGTGTCAGATGATCCTTCAGAAATCATTCTAATATGCCGATTTCCTGCTCAAGAAACATTTCTGATTATTATCAATACTGAAAACAGCACTGTGTTGCTACTTACACTTCTTTTCAACATTTAAGAGCTGACGGTTGTGTTAGAACTTCAGTTAAGTTAGAAAGCACCTCTATGAAATCATTTTTGTCTGCAGGCCAAGTCTGATGACCACCTCTGCCATTCTGGGTATGGGAGGTTCACCGCTGTGGTCTGCAAAATGCACCTATCTCACAATAAGTGGAAACAGACAAAGCCAGAAAATCAACAAGAAAGGCCAGGATCTCATCAACCAATATTTTGGCATCTTTTTCTTTCTTCATTTTTCAGTCATCAGCGGTATGGGGAAACCTCATGTCATCGCTGATATTTGGCCAGGATACTAGCATAGGTACAGTTGGATTAAATACTTTGTCAGTGTCTTTATTATTTTGATTCATTTATTTTTTTGGTGACTGTAAATACACTGAGCGTTTATTCATTTCTAGAAGTCCCTGAGGAGAACCTGCAGTTCTGTGGTGCCACATCATGCGTTGAAAATTTCACAGTCGCAAACTCAACCCTTCCAGCAAGACACCTAGTGAACAATCATTCATATTTGTGTCCAAAAACTAGTTTAGTGAACTGTTGAATAACTTCATTCATACAGTCCACTAAAATATCTAGCTTTGAATGTCAGATTACTCCTTTTCTATTAAAGTAAACATAAAAATACAGTTATTAGTGGTGTTTAAAATTAGAGATCTGAAAAAACCCTAATTATTTAACTTCAGTACATAAGTCATCCACCAAGAACAGCCTAGCAAGCGCTTAGCAATGGACAAGCACCATTTACATTTCTTTCAGAAAATATACAAATCTAGTTTTCATTCATTTCTATTAAGACTGTCTAACCTAGTGGTTCCTGGTCCCTGCAGGTGTGGGAGTTCTGGCCATCATTTTTGTGGCGGTGTTCCTGGACAACATTGACCGAGATCTGGCCAGAGAATTTCGTAAGACCAAGGGCAACCAATCGTTTTGCAGCACCTTTCTGACTACCTTCAAGCTCTTGAGAGATCCTAGATTGTTGCTTCTCATCCCACTGACCATGTACAGTGGGTTTGAGCAAAGTTTCCTTGCTGGTGAATACACAAAGGTACACCATCACGTCTCCAACATTTTGGGGACTTTTATTATTTATTTATTACTATTTTTAATGAACCATAAAGAAATAGAACAGTGAAGGAAATTCTAGTTGACAAGCAATCATTTTGAACTATTTGCAAATGATATTTTAAAATATGCACACTTGTATGCCTCATACTGTGTGTAGAAACCACAACTCGTTTCTTGTCTCATCAAATTCAGTTAGCAATTACATGAATCATGTAAATGATACCATATTTGAGAAAGAACGTCGAGTAGTTTGCATCACTGTGTATTACTGTCGTTAGTTTAACATTTTAGCATTAAACAGTTGTCAAATATTAAATGTAGGGCTGTCATCGTTAACGCGTTAACGCATGCAGTTAATTTTACAATCCTTAACACGTTCAAATTATTTAACGCAATTAACACAAAATTACTGAAGCACAATTTCTATTCTAACCCTTTAACCCAATTTTGCTTCTCTGCTTGCGATCAGATCATTTTAAGCTGCTAAACTCCGGGAAAGTTTTCAGTCCAATGATCCAGTAAGCGAATGCATTCAAACGATCCGTCCTAAACAGCGCTAATATACAGGAAACCAGGCTGATTACATCAGAGATTGCAGAGAGAACAGAGACTCGCGTTGCGTTTTAAGTGAATTATTCATTCCAGTGTGTTTCACAAGCTCAGTCATATTCTGTGATTGTCTCTGACGAGCGCGAGTCCTTACACATAGGCTACTATAAAATTCTGATTTTTTTTTCTTTCATATGTGCTTATATGTGCTGGATGTAGCAAATGACTTGTTCGGCATTGCTGGGAATGCCCACAAAAACGTCATAACCGTTTATGCCGTGGGGGAAAACAAACCATTCGAATTAATGCGCGGAGACCTTGTTAGGCGCTTGATCTTTACTTTTTGTGATGATTTCGATTGATTTTTGCTTGGTGCAATGCCGAAAAGTTGCTGTGTGGCGCTTTGTCCCTCTAATAAGTTAAAAAACCTGATCTGACGATGTATATGACTGATACACTGCAATGATCTGTTTTATTTTTATTAGTCCCGTCCCCCTGCACCGCAACCCAGTTCTGATGGGGCTTACAGTATCCCTCCTTCGCATCGCAATCAAATAAATCTCACTCCCTGATATTTTGTGATGTCATAATCTATTAAAACATTTATTTCATATTATTATACATAATCCCTTATGAAAATTAGCAATGGTACTACTATAGTAAAAGTTTAGTAGGCTTACCATTTTTTTGGGCGTTTTTATTACCAATTGTAGCCTATAACCACAGTTTTACTACAAATAGGGGAACGCGGGGCACAAAGTAACGCAGGGTAAGTTATAACACACGTGGTTTAAATATTTCCACACATGCTACACTATAAAAAAAATCTGTTTAATTTACGGTAAAATACCGGCAGCTATGGTTGCCAGAACTTTACCGTGAAAAATACGGTAGCATCATTTTAAGTTTTACAGAGCTCTTTAAATTTACAGTGAAAAACTATTTTATAAACTGATACAAAGTTAATATGCAAACCTTTGAGTTAACTTATTTTATTTGCAGAAACCGACTGCACTTAATTTGGCCAATTGGCATTTGTTTATAATCTCATATTTATAATGTTTAAGTAACGCAAGCATATTGGTCTTAAGAACGTCTCGGTTACGTATGTAACCCTCGTTCCCTGAAGGAGGGAATGGAGACGTCACGTCGGAGGACCGACGAAATTGGGATCTCGCTTAGAGGGACCAATCTTACCATTTTTTTGGGCGTTTTTATTACCAATTGTAGCCTATAACCACAGTTTTACTACAAATAGGGGAACGCGGGGCACAAAGTAACGCAGGGTAAGTTATAACACACGTGGTTTAAATATTTCCACACATGCTACACTATAAAAAAAATCTGTTTAATTTACGGTAAAATACCGGCAGCTATGGTTGCCAGAACTTTACCGTGAAAAATACGGTAGCATCATTTTAAGTTTTACAGAGCTCTTTAAATTTACAGTGAAAAACTATTTTATAAACTGATACAAAGTTAATATGCAAACCTTTGAGTTAACTTATTTTATTTGCAGAAACCGACTGCACTTAATTTGGCCAATTGGCATTTGTTTATAATCTCATATTTATAATGTTTAAGTAACGCAAGCATATTGGTCTTAAGAACGTCTCGGTTACGTATGTAACCCTCGTTCCCTGAAGGAGGGAATGGAGACGTCACGTCGGAGGACCGACGAAATTGGGATCTCGCTTAGAGGGACCAATCTACTTCGAGTGTAAACTAAACGAGCCAATGCACAGCGCCCCCTTGCAGGTAACGGAGTCCGGTCCGCAACTCGAGATGGTCATACCCCAGCAATGGGAGCATGAGCCATCCACGAAAGCCACCTCAGCGTGCTTCATGCCCAGGCACGTAGAAATCTCTGGCTCACCCTCCGATGCTGTAATCGACATCCAATCGTCGGGGGGAGCCACGGAAGAAACAGGTGGTACCCCCCGGAAGGGTCCAGCCTGCTCTTTAACTGAAAGGGAACTATTTTGCTTAAATGAAGAAAAACCTACTGATTTATGCAAAGTCATTAAAAGCATCAATTCAACTCAAATCTCTTGCAGATAACAGCAGCACACATTCATGTGTGATTGAAGAGATTCACACTGCATCAGTAACTACACAGTTACTGCCTTTAAATAAAGCAACAAGCAGCATAACATCAGTCTTTCAGGCTCTACTCTCCAGCACAATGGTAACCCACAAAACACAAAAGGAAGTTGACTGTTAGGTTTTACAGTATTTTGCTGTTTTTTTCTTGATTTTATGGTGAAATACCGGCAGCTGTGGTTGCCAGTAATCTACAGTTTTTTACAGTTTGCTTCCGTAAATTAAATTAACAGTATATTTCTGTTAAAAATACATTTCACATACTTTTTCTTCATCTCACACATTTAACCCCTTTAATCTCACAGCAAAATCCTTTTTTTTCCAAAATCCCAAGTTTTAAAGAGCACTTCTATGTGTCCACACTACAGAGTGTTGAAGTGACACTGAAGCGGTGATGAAGTTAATGAGATAATTAAATGAGGATTGAGCATTAGTGATGAACACCTGTTAACAAGCAGAATCACTGAAGGAAAGACAAACAAGAGCAGAGAAACACAACTTGCAGCCAAAGCCAAAGATGAAATCTACTGAAAATAAAACATTAAATTGATCAAGATCTCAGCAGAGGAGGATTAAACAGCTCCACAAACAGCATCACCAGCTTCACTTATTACTAACCAGTGTGACTTTATTTCTGTCATGTGTGTACAAAAGCCCTTATTGAGATTTTAGGTGTTGTACTTTCATTTGAAGTCACCATAATGGCGACTGATTCACTGATCTCGCCTAATGTTTAATCTCTAATTAAGTATGTAATATATAACTAATACTCTTGAGTTGCACGACTGATACTACCGCAATCATTGTGAAACATTCCTAAGCACAATATGCACAAATAAAAGCTTTGAACTATGGCATAACTTAAACACACACAAGCATCAACAGTCAGCCTATGAATCTCAAGATTGGTGACAATCAAAAAAAAAATGTCATGCTGCAATGCATGCTGGGAGTTTTGTACTGGCACCCAGCATGCATTATTCATTTTTTTATTATTAATAATAGTCACCATTGTTGAGATTCATGTGCTGATTCTTGATGTATGTGTGTGTCTAAACAGGGCTGTATAGCTTTAAAGGTTTTGTGCATAAAATGCTTTTAAATTTCTTCACAATAGTTTGTCAACATATCTTGTGGAGTCATAGTAGTACCATAAACAAAAAAAAATATTCGACCTATATAACTAGACACTAACTGAGATCAGTGAATCAGATCATGATTTCATCATCATTAATAGTTATCAAAACCACTTCATTATAATTTCTCTCGGCTCTTTGTCACAACAAATGTGCTAGTTTACACACACAGAAACAACAGCACAGAAAAACTAACATTAAAGAGTCAAGGGTCAAGAGCCCAACTAAAGCAACCACTGATCGCCAAAATGGTGAGGCCAAACAAAACATTTTCAATACAATATAAACCTCTGTTAAGTCTCAAAGAATTTTTGTAGATATATGACAGAAATAAAGTCAAACTGGTTAGTAATGAGTGAAGCTGGTAATGCTGTTTGTGGAGTTGTGTAATCCTCCTCTGCTGTTTTATTTTGGTTAATTTCATCTAAGGCTGTGACTGGAAGTCAGTTGTAGTTTTGTTTCTTGTTTTTTCCTTCAGTGATTCTGCTTGTTAACAGCAGCTGTTGATCAGTGTCTGAATTCCCTTATTTGTTTTCAATCACTCGGTCTAGTGGACTGTATAGTGAACTAATGTAGGGACTAGCGAATGAGGGTGTAGGGTGTGATTTCAGACACAGTCTTTGTGTGTCGAATCTGAGGCTACTTTCTCGAAAACAAAGGTTAGATCTATTAGTTATTCACTGTATATTGTAAGGAATGTGATTCTGCTTGTTAACAGCAGCTGTTCAGTGTCAGTGTCTGAATTCCCTTATTTGTTTTCAATCACTCGGTCTAGTGGACTATATAGTGAACTAATGTAGGGACTAGCGAATGAGGGTGTAGGGTGTGATTTCAGACACAGTCTATGAGTGTTGACTCTGAGGCTACTTTCTCGAAAACAAAGGTTAGATCTATTACAGTTATTCACTGTATATTGTAAGGAAACTTACTGTAAATCATTTAACAGGTTTTTACTGTGGCATTTCTAGTCTTTTACCGTTAAAATCACAATCATTTTTTACAGTGTAGCATAACCAAATTTACAGCATTTGCTAGTTACTATATCAACATTATATAGAGAAAAAAAGTGCGCCAAAATTCAAAAGTCTTTTGAAGATATCGCTGAACATTTATTTTACCATAGTAAAATTATATTTCTGACTTAAGTCAATTTTTCATCTCAGTTTTTATTGCTCATTTAAAATGAGACAAATCTGCTATTATTTTAATATCCAATCTGTTATTTATCAGTTTAAATGATTTTTTTAATGCTTCGCTAACTATCAGAAGACAGTAACCAGTTTTAAATTTCAGTTGCGCAGATGGGGTATGTTGTAACACTGCGTTACAATGTGCTATTCTATGACATTAGCGATGTAATTCACACTATTTACTTTAATACATTTTAATGATAAACGACGAAAAGCAGGTGAATAAAGACTGACAGTCAATGTTTAATGTTAAGAAATTATTATTTCAAGACATGTAAAGCACGGTTGCAATGTGTTCATTGTCAAACTCCAAAATCAGATTATCTTTATTATTTTATTTGAAAAAATTAATTTATTGACAAAATATTTTAGTTTGTCTTGTATATTTTTTTCATTGGATCAGATAACATTTTAAGCTGTTATATATGGCCATGTTACAATGTACCCCACCTACGGGGCATGTTGTCACATTTCACTTCCAATTTTT
>NW_015505519.1:584269-592098 GCF_001515645.1 Sinocyclocheilus grahami | reverse complement strand
ACAAAAAATGTCGGGAAACGACACCTCTGGCCATTCCGTTGGGTCGTTTTTCCATTCACAGATACCGTATGGACAGTCTGACCCAATACGGCTCAGTTTTTATGCGTATGTTGCTCTGTCGAGCGGCAGAAATTATTTTATGTAGGCCATTCTGAGTCAAACAATGCTTTTCCAATGAGGGGGAAAGGACTGATTTTCCCCCCGCCAACATCGCCCACACAGCTGTGACGCGACACCGATCAAGTCTATTGGCATTTCCTGGGTTTCTTCTGCAAGGCGTATTTGCCGTTTCAGTGCGAGAGCGCCCTTTCCAATGAGGGGGAAAGGACTGTTTCCGCCCACACAGCTATGACGCGACACCGATCAAGTCTATTTGAAACAAGATGAATGGTCTATGCTTAATTTCATGAAGTGTGCGATTAATCGAGATTAATCACAGAAAAAGGATGTGATTAATTAGATAAAACATTGTTTATCGATTGACAGCCCTAATTATATGCTTCGTTTTTTCCATCTTACTTTGCTCTCTTCAAAGTCAAAACGGATGCTTCGAACTGCTCTGTTTTTGTGAACCGTAAACTCTGCCTACTTCAATTTGATTGGCCATCTTGGTCATTTTGACATTGACAAGCGGTGTTAGATCGCT
Source organism: Sinocyclocheilus grahami (assembly GCF_001515645.1). Classification (NCBI taxonomy): domain Eukaryota; kingdom Metazoa; phylum Chordata; class Actinopteri; order Cypriniformes; family Cyprinidae; genus Sinocyclocheilus; species Sinocyclocheilus grahami. The sequence goes on along the minus strand of NW_015505519.1, from coordinate 591,452 downwards.
GAGGCAGACCAGCCTAATTTTTTTTAACTGAATGCTTGAAAAACAATAATAATAATCGTAATTGTCAACATTGTCAAATCATAACAATATAACAACAATCCAGGGTCCTTTTCAATCCAGATTAAGTGCCAAGTCCTTAAACAAAGCCATTGTTCTTTTTGCTTTAAGTTTATAAGCAGACCAGCCTAAATTAAAAACGTAACTTTTCATCATCCAAACAACAGAGGGTTGCGTAATGGAGGGCAGCAGAGCAATGCAAGAATTTTAAATATAGGCCTTATTATTGGGGGGGACTTGTCTCTCTCAGAGTCTGTAGTGGTTACGGCCCTACAGACTGGGAGTACATGAATACCAATTCGTCCTAATGAAATATGAATGTAATGTGTTTGTGACCCTCTTTCCCCTGCAGAACTATGTGACTTGTGCGTTAGGAATACACTATGTTGGCTTTGTGATGATCTGCTTTGGTGCTTCTAACTCCCTGTGCTCATTCGCATTTGGTAAACTGGCTCAATACACTGGAAGAATCGCCCTCTTTTGCTTGGGTAATAAAAGAACAGGTTGACATATGGTTTAAAGGTTAAGTATGGTTGTTAGTATGGTTGTTGTTCATTCTGTCTTACTACACTTTCACAGCTGCAGTGACAAACCTGGGCTGTTTTCTGGGTCTTTTGTTCTGGGAGCCTCATCCAGACCTGCTGGGAGTGTTCTTTGTGTTTCCGGCCCTCTGGGGGATGGCTGACGCTGTGTGGCAAACACAAACCAATGGTAAGTGCTTTATACTGCATACTACTTAGTTATCTATACAGTTAAGCTATTCTTACGAATATAAAATGGATAGTTTTTGGTGCTAAATTCCGATAAACAGTCTATAATTATGAACAGCCTAAAATCAGGCTATTTTATTACAATTTTTTTTTATTTTTACATCATAAATATGAATAAAATAATAAAAAGAAAGAAATAATTAAATATTATAATAATGTTTATAGAAATACTTCCATAGATGTTTTAACATGTTTATATATATATATATATATACACACACATATATATATATATATATATATAATATAATATTTTTTTTTATATATAATGAATGTAATGTGTTTGTGACCCTCTTTCCCCTGCAGAACTATGTGACTTGTGCGTTAGGAATACACTATGTTGGCTTTGTGATGATCTGCTTTGGTGCTTCTAACTCCCTGTGCTCATTCGCATTTGGTAAACTGGCTCAATACACTGGAAGAATCGCCCTCTTTTGCTTGGGTAATAAAAGAACAGGTTGACATATGGTTTAAAGGTTAAGTATGGTTGTTAGTATGGTTGTTGTTCATTCTGTCTTACTACACTTTCACAGCTGCAGTGACAAACCTGGGCTGTTTTCTGGGTCTTTTGTTCTGGGAGCCTCATCCAGACCTGCTGGGAGTGTTCTTTGTGTTTCCGGCCCTCTGGGGGATGGCTGACGCTGTGTGGCAAACACAAACCAATGGTAAGTGCTTTATACTGCATACTACTTAGTTATCTATACAGTTAAGCTATTCTTACGAATATAAAATGGATAGTTTTTGGTGCTAAATTCCGATAAACAGTCTATAATTATGAACAGCCTAAAATCAGGCTATTTTATTACAATTTTTTTTTATTTTTACATCATAAATATGAATAAAATAATAAAAAGAAAGAAATAATTAAATATTATAATAATGTTTATAGAAATACTTCCATAGATGTTTTAACATGTTTATATATATATATATATATACACACATATATATATATATATAAATATAACCTAATATATTTTTTTTTATTTAGAAATATACTGTATAGTCATTATACTGTGTGTTTATTTCATATGCAGCACTTTATGGCATTCTCTTTGTTGAGCACAAAGAAGCAGCATTTGCTAACTACCGCATGTGGGAGTCACTCGGTTTTGTTATAGCCTTTGCTTACAGCACATTCATCTGCCTGTCCACCAAAATCTACGTTGCTTTGGCAGTTCTTGCCCTTACCATGGTAACTTACCTTTATGTTGAGTACAACGAGTACAAGCATCCAACTCCACAAGTGACTATTGACAACTTGCATAAACCAGAAAAGACCGACCTCAAAGAATTGAATGACAAAGATGAAAAAGATATAATCTCTCAGACACAAATGTAAATAGATTTTAGTTGATAGTTCTGCATCATCAGTATGTATCTCAGTATGTAAATTTTTTTTTTGTTGTCATTCAGAGATTATTTTTCTGTATGTTTTACAGTGTTGAGAAGCTATTCTGTTTTTTTGATGTGGCATGTAAATGTTTTGATAATTTTCTTTATTATTTTTTATTTCTGTACAAAAGCACAAACAATTTATTTCAGTATATCCATTATATTACTTTTTTCTTTTCTTTTAATATGTTTATTGCATTTACCTCATATGCAGCAGATCAAATACTGTTAAATGTTAACATGAACAAAGTGTTAAGTAGATTAGGAGATCATATAGAAAATATGATCATAAAGTAGAGATTGATGTCTATATATAATAAATCAGCTGTTTTTACCATAAACTAAATTACGCAGCGACTGTATCAGTTTCCCATTGCATCATACTGAGTCAAAGCTCACATGTCAAATCTACAAGACAAAAATCACAGGATGAGATCCAGGTAATAAAATGTCTAACTGAGAACATAAAAAATAATGTAGCAAATTATATAATAATCATTCCAGACAGAATGTTACACGAAATGTAAATATTTCCACAATATTAAAATAATAGAATTAATGAAAAAAGATTCTGCACAGATTATAACCTTTATAGCCGTTATTAGCAATGTCTAAAGGGCATCGCTGCATGTTACAGGATCTTCCTGACATGCTCATATAGATAGTCTGAGTGAGTCATTATGAAGCTTTTGCACCAAAGAAGAAAAAAAAGGAATCAAAGAATAATTTGAAGATTACACTCTTCCTGAAGCAATAGCTATTAGTGTTGTTATGTAAGAAATGAGCAATATAACAGTGGATCAAAATGAAGCAATTGAATCTCATTCTATGCATCTGGGTTGTAATTCAGACAATAATTCTGGTTATGCCTCTCTGAATGATATGTAACATTCACATTCCCAGCTTACCAGAAATATTTTTATGACAGCACTAAAAAAAACACTTTTTAACAGTTATTCAACTGAAGAAAACAACTTTAAAACATGCGCTTGGATTCTTACGAGATAGTGTACAAATATTCTGTGTCCACGACACACTGTACAGTACACTCTAAAAAATGCTGGGTTAAAAAGAGACAAACCCAGCTATTGGGTTGTTTTGAACCACTGGGTCAAAACAACCCAACCGCTGGGTCAAAACAACCCAACCGCTGGGTCAAAACAACCCAACCGCTGGGTCAAAACAACCCAACCGCTGGGTCAAAACAACCCAACCGCTGGGTCAAAACAAACCAACCTCTGGGTCAAAACAACCCAACCATTTTTTAAAGTGTATATTCCAAATAAACAGTTTTAGGACATTTTTATGGGCTGATAATACGGTGAAATCCTGATCTATACTCCTTTAAGCAGTGCATAATTTACATGACAAACTAACAATTTTAGTAACCATGACAGAAATGAAATTTCAGAAATTCCCCAAGACTAACAGCTGGAATATAGCCTAAGATTTACTGTCTCTGTATGCCACCTGCATGCTGCTACGAAGACTACAGTGTAAATCACTGTATTTCTATAATAAACTTATGGTATACATAACATATAATGTAGTATATAGCAGGGATCCTCAAATCTGGCCCACGAGATCCACTTTCCTGCACACTCTAAAAAATGCTGGGTTAAATACAACCCAGTGCTGGGTAAAATAGGGACAAACCCAGCAATTGGGCTGTTTTGACTCAGCGGTTGGGTTAAATGTTTAACCCAACCTTCTGGGTAGTAACCCAACTGCTGGGTCAAAACAATCCAATCGCTTTTTTAGAGTGCAGAGTTTAGCTCTAACCCTAATCAAACACACCTGAGCATGCTAATCAATGTCTTCAGGTTCATTAGAAAATCACAGGTAGCTGAGTTTGATCAGGGTTGGAGCTAAACTATGCAGCGCATTGGCCCTCCAGGACAAGATTTGAGGAACCCTGGTATATAGCATGTGCACTGATAATATTACAGAATAACGCACCACAGTCTCTGTGTTGCTTTGCGTTGTGACCAGTAGATGGCAGCATCCTCACTAATAGCAAACTGGTCCTTGCCAGTCTTGCCTTTTCTGTAGTGTGTATGTTTGTATGTTTTGTAGTGTTTGTTGTGTAGGCTATTTTGATCTCCATAGGTGGCAGTGTTTTCTTGTTCTCTATATTCGGGTCTGAACATGGGGTTTTTTTCTTCTTTTTTTTCGGGTCTGAACATTTCCAGAGAAAATCATTTGATATAAATTGTAATGCAATTAGGCCTATATGTGACATGAGGTCTACATGATTCAACTTCACTTCTAAATATTAGGTTGCCCATTTCATTTATATGATAACGTCTTAAATGTTTGACTATTAGTAACATATTTAAAATATCTTATAAAATACACATCTTCACACATAGTGACGTCACCTGCTCCGACCTCGCAAGGTAACGCAGCAGCTCACGTGGCGCGCTTTTATTCAAACGTTTCCTAGCAACGAAAGATGACCAGAGCAGAGGACACAAAAGGACACACAAGATGTCTGACAGGAACTCTGTGGAGGATCTATCAGGCGACAGAGCTCAGGTAAGAGTGATTTATGCAAATATACTTTACAAACGACTTTGAAATCGAAAAAAGTGTGAAATTAGACCTAAATATGTAACTAGATGCACTAAAACTGAGGTAAGTTATATGAATGGATGTAAAAAAAAAACACACTGGCTTTATTGTGCTTTATTAAAAGCTGTGCTTTATTTCGTGAGCTAATTTAAATGTCTTTCTCAGTGTAACTAGATGCACTAAAACTGAGGTAAGTTATATGAATGGATGTAAAAAAAAACACACTGGCTTTATTGTGCTTTATTAAAAGCTGTGCTTTATTTCGTGAGCTAATTTAAATGTCTTTCTCATCGTACTATGACTGTGTTTACATGCACAAGAATGATCTGGTATTAGTCGATGCATAAACTCCTTATCATGACTGCCTTAACTAACTTAGATTAATTTAAACTGGTATATGTTCCAGTTTGTATGAGCCTCTAGACCAGTGTTTCCCAACCGCAGTCATTCTTGAGAAGTGGGACAAATCAGGGTGCAAAATTGAAAAAATAAAACCTTGTACTCAGACAAATGAAACTACATTTATGTATCTTATATGTACTAAGCTACCGAGCTATGCTTTGATTCAACCTCCCAACTTTTCTCTTTTTTTAACAAAATGTGCTCTTTTTTTTAACCTTGGACTGTGTAATATAATTTCAGCTTTATCTTTAACAGCATTCAAGATGTTTTTAACATTTCAAAACACATTCTGGTGTTAGCAGACAGATTACACTTTCACATGTGACCAACAATTCCACAACAAATATAAAATATCATAATGAAATATTATCAAAATATTCAACTGACGGAGTTGACACATCTGACGGAGGTGACGAAAACCTGAATTTGTAGTCATTTTAACTATCTCATACATTGAATCAGTCAATTACTGTATTAAAACAAACACAACAAACAGTGAGTATGTTATTGTTTATAAAGCTTTTATTCAAGTCAGATTTAAGTATTTTGATATATCATTGAAACACAAAATCTTATGGTGGTGACAAATTTGGCATTTCTTTCACAAAACCAGTGGAGTTCATGTAGTAGCCATTTTATTTTTTTCTGTTGACGCTAGATGCTAATGGAACCTGCTTCAGGAGAATACAATTATCTAAATATTTCAAATAATTTCCTCAGAAATTGGAAGATGGTGTTGACATATCATGGCTGTGTCACAGGAAATATTAACATTAGGATTTAAAATATTCTAAAACTATAAAACTTAGCAGAGCCTGTCTGACACTGATGTACTCTGCAGAGGTGAACTGTGGCAAGGGCGTCCTTTAGAGTGACAGCTGCCCCTGATATTGCCTGATTTTATTACATTTTATTGAATGTCTGACGGTGTTGACAAAAAGTGGGGACGCAACTTTAAAATCGTATTAAACATGCATGTGTCATTAAAAACAACCTTGCTTTGATAGGCGATATTATTTTTAAAAAATAATTATAAAAAAAACTTTTTATACATTTTATTGCATATAAATGCTTGAACCCTTCTCTGTAGACACACTGTTTTTGATGTAGTGAGAGGACATTAAGAAACATAGATTTGGTATAATAATGAGAAAATTAAATTGAAGGTGAAAATTGTGTTAAATACATTCTATTATTAATCCCTCATGACATTTAAAATGGAAAATATTTTTATTTTTAAATCTAATAGCAGTTACCCTTGCTGGACCCGTTTTGTCCCATGTCTCAAGAAGTTCACCGCTCAGGATTCACTTTCACGTGGTGTGACGCTCTGCATATTATCCTGTTTTTTATGGTCTATGGTATTATCCCACTCTATGCGTGTGTGTGCTCAGCTCAGTCACTCACGGCCCATGTGAGTGCTCCACTCATATACCGTTCATGTTTATCGAAACAGCAAAGTCCACTCAAAAATCAAGCTGACAGAAACATCTATGTAGTACAGTATTGTTTCTGTCTGCAATAGCCCTACTGTGCTGTAACAAGGTGTGGTGTATGGGCAACTCTGGTAACGCTGCCCTCTCATTCATTGATCTGCTAACCGTTATGCTCACGTGCCCTCTGATAATAATAGCTTTCTAGGATTAAACATTATTTGGATAATTGGTAAAAAAAAAAAAAAAATCTCTCTTAATAGCCCTACTGTGTGTTAGACCTACCTGAAAAACTAAAAAGCAATTTATTTCATTTGTAGGCCTATCGTGATTTTTTTTTAAATTTGTGCTATCATTAGTAATTACTTTATTTGTTCTTATTTTATTATTAACTGCTTAGCCTCCTTGTCATTTTTTATTCAATTCAAAGTTTTAAATCAAGCTATCTCGTGCTACTGCAACAAAATTACCCAAGTGTAAAATCAAAAATACACTGAGTGAGCAAAACTTTGTTTAATTACCATTATAACTAGCTATCTCACAATGTTTACA
>NW_015505519.1:581831-583360 GCF_001515645.1 Sinocyclocheilus grahami | reverse complement strand
CTTGTCATTTTTTATTCAATTCAAAGTTTTAAATCAAGCTATCTCGTGCTACTGCAACAAAATTACCCAAGTGTAAAATCAAAAATACACTGAGGGAGCAAAACTTTGTTTAATTACCATTATAACTAGCTATCTCACAATGTTTACATATGAATAAAAGCCTACATTAAAATTTGTCATATAAATGGGTCTTTTCATTAGAAATTAGCCTACTGATTGCCACCATTGATGGACAATTTTTTTTATAATATTAAAAATATCTGTATGACAGTATATTCTGCAGTTCTTCCCTGCTGTACCGAATATAGTTAATATTGTGACAAAATTAATTTTGTAGGGTGCCACAAATTTGTTAAAATTTCCAAAGGGTGCCGCGACTAAAGAAAGGTTGGGAAACACTGCTCTAGACCACAGGAGTTTTTAAACTGTAGACTGCAAGGGAATACTAGTGGATCTATTAAAAAGTTCAGGGAAAACAGTTAGGAAAAATGTACAAATAAATAGACAATAAAAAATAAAATTAAGATAAAGACAAATAAATAAGTACAGTACAGTATTATGAATAGAACATGCATTAGAAAACTTAACAAAAACTAAATATTTTCTAAATAATACTTCAGACATATTTATGATCATTTTTTAAAACTCTATGTATTGTGCCTTTATATATAACAACCTCTAAAATTCCTTTTTAAGATAGGGGTCCTTCACATGAGTATGCTTATACAGTATTTGGAGGGCCCACTGCATCTAAAAGTTTAAAAATCCCTGTTCTAAACAACTGGCATATGACTGCATTAATCAGTTTTTTCTTTTCATTATTTATTACAAACTTTAACAGAAATGTTGTCATGCATTGTATTCACATGACAACTTATAAGCTGTATTAATTACTAAGGGATCTACATAATAAGTAGCAACGATAAGCATTTCCAGTAATAACAAAACAGCAGGATCCATTTGAAATTTAAACCAATGTGAGTTCCCCTATTCCATGCAGAATTCAGAGAACTGACTTACATGACTCTATGGCGGAAAGGGAATGTGGTTTTGCTCCCCTGGTGTTCAGACTGCACGGAGGAGCTCCACAGGTGGTACGTGAGGTGCTGTTGGAGCGTGGCTGGGAGGAGTATGATGAAGAGGAGCAGGAGGAAGGAGACTGGAACCTCTACTGGAGAGCCTCTGGCTTCCGTAAGTCAGACTACGAAAACATCCTGCCATGGCAGAGACTGAACCACCATCCCAAAATGAGCCAGATTACACGCAAGGACTGTCTGGCACGACACATGAGAAGAATGAAGATTGCTTTCGGCACAGCCCTGTACGACTTCAGCCCTGCTGCTTTCATATTGCCAAATGAATACACAAAGTTTCTTGGGGTGTACACTAGGAATCGCATGACTGACAGAGGGAAGTCCCGCTACTTTACAGTACATCCAATATGTGATGACAACTTGTATGTTGGTTTATAGGAGATGAAGCACGAGAGAACATGCTTACTCAAAGAGTTGTCCGTGCATTCTGTTAGC
>NW_015505519.1:580564-581821 GCF_001515645.1 Sinocyclocheilus grahami | reverse complement strand
GCGACAGAAAAGTACACCCTTGCTTCTTTAGAGAGCCTGTACTCTCATTTGACGAATACCAGCATTAATAAGTTTGGAATGTGCTACGCCACGGACAAAGAGCGAGTGGGTCGAGGATGCAAGTGGACCATGAGCAGATTCCGCAGTTTTCTTCACAAACAAGATATCAACGAACTTCTGCTGTGGCACAGGATCAGCAATATCGTTACGTTGACTCTACTCACAGCCGTTCCTTGCGTTCCTTCCAACCCCAACTGTCTAGAACTGTTGGGGTTTGACATCCTCATTGACGCCAGCTACAAACCGTGGCTTCTAGAGGTCAACTACAGTCCTGCACTTCCATTGGACTGCCCTGCTGACGTAAGTGTCAAGAAAGGGCTGATCAGTGATATCATTGACCTGATGAACTACAGGATGGTTGATCGTTACAGACAGAAGGGATACTGCAGGCAGAGATCGGGTAGCCGGTATTTACGGCCAAAAATCTCTCAAGGGTTTTTGTTGCCCAAGACTTTACATGCAACTCCGTTAGGCAACAAAAACAGGAATCAGTCTATCTCAAACTCTTCAAGTTCTCAAGACACTTCTGTAAATGTTTGTGCTAGTAATGACATCGGTTATGTTACTTGGCCCATTCACTCCAATTCGAAATCTATTGGACATGAAAAGGCTCCTCAGAAGTTTGAGGACATTAACGACGAGGTGGAATCCGATGGCCTGAAACTCACAACATTTAACAGCATGAGGCAATCGCACAGAAATGCACCATCTACCGTATGCAAGTTACCATCTCTTCACGTACATAAACTCAAATCTCCAGCCGTCCCATGGAACAGCATGACTCAAGACAGAGGCATCCCTCCTTGTCGCGTTGGGGACTTCATACTGACGTTTCCTTTTAATGAGGCTACGTGGAAAGCCTCTCAGGACCAAGCGGATGTTAAGGCTATTGTGAATGAGGTTCATAAACTCACAAACCGACTGGCATCTTCCTTTAGTGAAAAAGAGAGGACGAAGATGGAAAGCGGTCAGAGCATTGATGTCCGGGACAAATTTGAGCCTCTGCTTTGGGGGCCGAAAGATCCACCTCTTCTCAGCAAATGCTGCTCCTTGAATTCAGAAGTCAAGTAAAATGTATTTTGTTTTCAAGTAAAAGTGTTTTTTTTATTATTTAAATTTGTAATTACAACACAACACAAGAAGAGGAAACTGGGAAGAGTACATACAATATATATATTAATCGCATATATATACAGT
>NW_015505519.1:575956-576550 GCF_001515645.1 Sinocyclocheilus grahami | reverse complement strand
ATGACCACAAAATAATTTGTGAATTTTGAAATGTTGCAATACACCCGTAACTGTGGGAACAGACTTGATAAGACTTCCTTATTCACTCGTGATACACACCACAGTCCCATCAGCCAACGTGCGTTTAACATCTCCATTGAAGAACGTAACAATGACTGACTTATCAACACCGATCTCTTTCTTCGTTCCATTGCGGAATGTGATCACACGGCATCCGCTCCAAAAAAGATGCTCTACCTAATTAAAAGTAGAGCACTTTTAAATAAATATTGCAAGCTTTGTGTAACTAAAATTTCTAATTGCAAAACACTGTCATTACCCTTCCATCCGGATAGCGGGTTTCCTCTCGTACTTTGTTTTTTCTGGCCTGGGATGCCATTTGTGGATTATTGCAGTCAGTATGATGATAAACCAAACTTCCCTGTGGACAAAAGTGTCATTATGATACTATGACACGTTGAACATTTCATAATAGGAAGTGGGTCAGACTATTCCATCATAATGAGTGATACAATGGGATAAAACACTGTACAAGTGTGAGTTATTACTTCATGCTCTAAATCTGAGTGTACTGATGTTGTCTGACTGATAGTT
>NW_015505519.1:574811-575188 GCF_001515645.1 Sinocyclocheilus grahami | reverse complement strand
GATTTAACACTTACACTGTATGAAATGGAGATGGGTAGATGCATTGCACATGCATGAATTAGTTATAAAGAACTGAGTCAATTATCTGACACTGGGCTTTGAGAGTCATCATGAATTATTTCTGAGGAGCTTAAAGGCACTCGAGAACATATTGCACACCTCACTGGGTTTACAGGAAATGAGTTTAGCTCAACTAGTTCTGACTAAAACTAGTCTGACTAAAAATAAATAAGGAAATATTTACTTTAAAGCCATAAAAATGTTTTACAGATTGAAAAACAGTTCTAGTTGTTATCAATGCACATTTATGATGTTAGCATACTCACATTGTCCTGCTGTGTCCTATGGATGATGGGCTTGTTAAAGGCCGGAGTTGC
>NW_015505519.1:570100-573186 GCF_001515645.1 Sinocyclocheilus grahami | reverse complement strand
CCGCCCACTGTAAAGCGATACTAAACTGCAGTAGAAACGCGAACCGAGCCGTGCCGTACTGTACTGTACCGTACTGAGCCGTACCGAGCCGAGTCGTACCACGCAGTGGAAAAGCGCGATTACACTGGTCCAGTTTCGTCTGGAATGCGGCCCAGACCACCTCCTGAAGTGGTTTGAGTGATCAGATTTATATCTGTCTCGAATGCGTTTCGGAGGGCATTTACACCTGGCCTTTTCACGATCGGATAGCCATCTGATCAGACAAAACGCATGAAGTGACCAGGTGTAAACAGCCCCTTAGTGTCCATCTTCAGTGTGGTGATATGGTGAACTACTACCCCCTAGTGGGGGAGTGAGAGGCTTGAACAATAAAGTTGCATGCCATTACGTTCGTCTCACCTGGCTTGTTTTAACACAAAACTCGACAAATAGCCATCCTAACGCAACATGGTGTCAGAAGTTTGCACGAGAACGGCGTAGGAGGACATAAAGAGCCCTTTCGTCAAGAGTGTTGCATACAGCTCACGCTACTTAATGTGAAACTTCGGAGACGAGACCGTTCATCACGTGCAGAGAAGAGAGTTGCGGAATAAGAGAAAATGGATCGGTTTCAGGTACCGCCACCGCAAAAATTAGATTTCTCAAAACCAGAGGAATGGCCAAAGTGGAGTAAAAGATTTGAAAGATTTAGAGTGGCATCTGGACTTGAATTACAGCCAGAATAGAACCAAGTGAATACTCTCATTTATACAATGGGTGATGAGGCAGAGGACATCCTCACATCATTACGTCTCACATCAGAACAGCTCAGTGAGTATAATACTGTCATAGAGAGACTGAATGAGCACTTTGTTGTGCGAAGAAATGTAATATTTGAACGTGCAAAGTTTAACATGAGACAGCAAGAAGCAGGAGAGTCTGCAGATAATTTCATCACAGCATTACATTGCCTGGCAGAGCATTGTGGATATGGACACTTATATAGTGAAATGATTCAGGACAGATTAGTGGTTTGGACATGGGAGCAGACGTCACTGTGGAGAGTATGAGATATCTCTAAAGCCAGATGCCAAGCCCTTTTCACTGTCAACTCCCCGTCGCATTCCACTGCCCCTAATGTCAAAAGTGAAACAGAAATTGGAACACATGGAGAATCAAGGTGTGATTACCAGAGTGGAACAACCAACTGACTGGTGCGCAGGTATGGTTGTTGTTCCAAAACCCAGTGGCGCAGTACACATATGTGTGGACTTAACCAAACTCAATAATGCAGTAAATAGGGAAAGATGCATTCTTCCTTCGGTGGAACACTCTCTGGGTCAGCTTATAGGAGCCAAAGTCTTTTCGAAATTGGATGCCAATTCAGGGTATTGGCAGTTTCCTCTGTCACAGAACTCAGCCCTTCTCACAACCTTTATTACCCCCTTTGGAAGGTTCTGCTTCAACCGACTTTGTTTTAGGATATCTTCAGCCCCAGAACATTTCCAAAAGAGAATGTCACAGATGCTGGAGGGTCTAGAGGGTGTTCTGTGCCACATGGACAACATAGTGTTTGAGAGTTAACGGTAGAAAACGGACTGCTGTTAAAAGGCTGTCGACTGGTAATTCCGAAATCTTTACAGAGTGATATCTTGGAAAAATTGCACACTGCACACTAAGTGTTGAGAACGAGCAAAGCAATCAGTATGGTGGTCAGGTCTCAGTGCACAGCTTTAGCAGAAGGTGGAGAAGTGTGACATTTGTGCAAGCCATCGGAAGAACTTCAAAGAGACATTGATTCCCACTGAATTGCCTGAGAGACCTTGGACAAAGGTTGGAGCAGATCTGTTTCAGTGGAAGGACGATCAATACTTGCTGGTGATTGACTACTTTTGTGGAAATAGCAAAACTGTCATCAACAACTGCCGCATGCGTAGTAACCCATCTCAAAAGTATGTTTGCTCGTCATGGAATTCCTACTGAAGTGATGTCAGATAATGGCCCACAGTTCAGTGCAGAATACTTCAAGAAATTCGCTAAAGAGTGGGGTTTCTCTCACACAACGTCCAGTCCCAGATATCCACAAGCCAATGGGGAAGCTGAAAGGGCAGTGAGGACTGTGAAGGATTTTCTTAGCAAAGCAGCAGATCCATACCTTGCTCTTATGGAGTATCGGGCAACACCATTAGCCAATGGATATAGTCCTGCAGAACTGCTGATAGGCAGAAAGCTGCGAATGTCATTACGTTCATCTCACCTGGCTTGTTTTAACACAAAACTCGACAAACAGCCATCCTAACGCAACATTCAGCATCTCTGGCCTCTGTTAATGGCCGTTTACAGACTAAGTATAATAATAACGTAATATTTCCACACAAATAGCCATTGGGTAAATGATTACAGTGCAGTTTGTGTGCAAGCACGGAACAGAAGATAGTCTGAAATAAAACAAAAAATGTCCGGTAGATCGGTGCATCTGTACTCCAGTGTATAAATTCAATATAGATTAATCATTGTTAAAGCTACAAAGTTACTTGCCAGGATGGGTATTTTGACATACTTTTGTATGTATTGGCCCGTTCAAGCGGCTCGCGTGTGTCAGAGATGCGGCTGTCTGTGTGTACGCTGTTCACACAGAACACAGCGTGAGTACTGAAAGGAGTTGTCTTTCAAACCCAAATGCTTTTTAATCACTTGAATTTTAAATTAACCCCTTAAAAACACATGCAAATGATAAAATGTTGTGCCGACGCTACAGTGGCCCGATCGGGCAAGTGACAAATCCGTCTACTGTCCCGAACGTCTTTCATGCTGGCCCCGGGCCATCGGGCAGTCCTTATTGTCGAGCCCTGATATATATGTACAGTATATACAGGTGCATCTCAATAAATTAGAATGTCGTGGAAAAGTTCCTTTATTTCAGTAATTCAACTCAAATTGTGAAACTCGTGTATTAAATAAATTCAATGCACACAGACTGAAGTAGTTTAAGTCTTTGGTTCTTTTAATTGTGATGATTTTGGCTCACATTTAACAAAAACCCACCAATTCACTATCTCAGCAAATTAGAATATGGTGACATGCCAATCAGCTAATCAACTCAAAAC
>NW_015505519.1:553729-569417 GCF_001515645.1 Sinocyclocheilus grahami | reverse complement strand
TGAGCCAAAATCATCACAATTAAAAGAACCAAAGACTTAAACTACTTCAGTCTGTGTGCATTGAATTTATTTAATACACGAGTTTCACAATTTGAGTTGAATGAATAAAATAAATGAACTTTTCCACGACATTCTAATTTATCGAGATGCACCTGTATGTGTGTGTGTTCCATATATGTTTAGATATTTTTTGTGGAAAAATGGTGGTTTGAATTTGCTCTGACCATGCTGTATGATCCAGACTGAAGAGCAGAGGAACCAGCACTCTGGTCCGATCTCTTGTTCAAATTGAGCCTGCTGTGAAGCTCCTGGTTTTCTCGGGTGAGGGCTTCAACACGGCTCTGGAGGATACTGTTGGCCTGCAACCAGTGAGACTCCCTCTCCATCAACTGCTGCTTCAGAGATGAGATCTGCAGTCTCAGATCCTACATGCACAAAGATTTAAACATAACATATTAAGTAATTTTTGGATGTATTCACTATTGAAAAACCATTTAAGGATAAGACAGTATAAAAAAATCAATGTTTTGATTTCTTTCTTCAAGTGGTTCCATGAAGAAAATTAAACATCTATAAAACATTTCCACTACACAAAAATTCTTTGAAGTGGAAAAAGGTTAAAATGTTGTTCACATTAAAAAAAAATTATTTTCAGAACTATTTAGTGAAAGGTTCTTTGAGGAACCCAAAATGGTTCCTCTACGAAGTCATTGTGAAAACCTTTTGGAACCTTTATTTTTAGTAGTACTGTATGTGAGAAATAAAGTGGATTCTTACACATTGAGACATGATGTAAACTTGTCTAAATGTCTTGTTGATTTTACCTGAGGTTCATGAAGTTCTTTCTTAAGCCTAAGCAAAGGCCTGCAGCCATCCTCACCAATAAAACCATGCTCTCCCATCACGTCCCTAGTCAAATGAATGAATATGTGAATTCAGAGATAGAAACTTCAGATTGAGGGCTAGAGTAAATATCATATTATTATGTAAAATCATAATCTTTCTACAAAACCTGATTGGAGTATCTGGTTGCTCTTGTCCCATGTAATGAGTGGTGTCTTCCGAAGTAACTTTGACTTTTGAGAACTCCATTGTGAGGAGCTCAGAAGCAGGAGGTTGTCTAAAGTCACTGTCGATCCCCCTTTCTTCTGTTTTTTTGGAGCAGTTAGCCATAGACCCTTCTAAGCTCTTAAATTCAGAATCGCTGCTGAAGCTTGAAGAACTCGACATAGGAGTAGAAGTGTGATGTTCTTCATTAAATCGAGTCTCACTCGGGGCGTCACTAGCATAGTCACCATCTGACAAATTCAGACTCTGATCTTTGTGATCCGTGTGCCTTGAGAGGTAATGAGGTAACGGTCGGTGAGACTGAGTGTTGGGTCCGTCCTCACTGCTAGCGCTGTCGCGAGAATCGCTAAGAGCCAGTGACTCCATCACCTCGTCAGTTAGATTGACTTCTTTATACGGATAACCACTCTGGCTGTGTAAACGGTAATTTGTAGTAAGACAATTTTTCTCAGGGATTTTGACAATGTGGTCATTAATTTGTTTAAAGCCGACACTTTCTTTGCTTTGTGCCAGAGCAGATCCACTTGGCTTGCTTCCATTGGTTTTACCATAATTCCTCAAGACTCCTACACTGTGCTTACTTTTAAGTGAGACTGCATTGTTATTAGCAGTCAAAGCTTTGACTTTCCCTTTGTTGGTTGATGATAAACCATCATCCTGTAGAGCAACGGTCTTCTTTAGAGGGTCTTCCACGGCAGATCTTTGGTCACAGAAGTTTCCTAAGCCCTTCAGTCCAGGACTGCTCCTATTTGGTATCTCTTTCTGATGAAATTCAGTGGGACGTATCGTCTGCTGACTGAGCTTTATTTGTGGACTAACAGAGCTCTGGAGTTTTTGTGAGCAGTCCTTACCCTTCGTAATTCTAGATGTTCCCTCTCCTTTACGGAGGAAATTCCTCTTCTCTGCTCCTCTGATTTGTGCATTACTCTGGAAAATAGAGAGGATATTGCTTAGAACACACTTAAACTGTATATAAATTACTTTTTGAAGACTGCTCATACCTGAATCTCATGTTGGAGAATAGCTTGGTCTGTTTTGAGATGTTCTTCAACAAAATCTTCAAATGTTTTTGGCTCTTCTCTCAGTCCTGGTCGAATAGGCCTGTGTTTAATAGATATTATTTAAAGCCTTTAAATGTGTACGTTTCTTTTATTTACGCTAATGTTCAAAAGTTTGTGATCTGTAAGATATGAACATTTTTTGAAAGTCTGTTATGCTCATGAAAGCATGCAACAGTAACCTAATCTTGTGAAATATTAAAATTTTTAAAATGGGTCTTTTTTATTTTTTATATATTTTAAAATGTAATTTATTTCTGTGATTGCAAAGCTGAATTTTTTAGCAGCCACTACTGCAGACAAGAATTTCAGTTACATTAATCAATCAATTTTATATCCATGGATATTGTTTGTTGTATGTTTAAATATTTGATCATTTGATGTATTGTTGAAACCTTGGTAATAATGAGAGGAATTTGTTGTTGCATGACCAGCAATATATTAGTGTTTGATGATTTAGATTTGTAACTGATATTTTTCTTGTTCTTTTCTTTATAGTAATCACACCGTGATCCACATGTCGAGTCATTGATAAAGTAATTAATGGAACTTTGTGCATTCTCATCGATGTCCCACAGTGATTATAACTTTACTCAGCTTCCATGAAACTTCAAAACAGTCGGTTTTATAAATATATATTTTTGCTTCATATAATACCTTTCCTCTGGGTTTGGTGGGAGACCTTGCCTCGATCCGAAAGGGCTAAGAGGACAGTCTTCTTGTGCAGGTTCTAAAGACTCTTCTTTAATAGGAGACAAGCGTCTGAGCTCTGCTGATGGTGCAACATCTGCAATGCAAATCGAAATCTCATGTAATATTATCACCAAACATAAACGAGGTAACCCGAACTTCAAGGAACAAATGTAATGCAATTCATTTTTCCAACATTATGCAAGATATAGTCTTAAACGTGAACGTCTGCATGGTTAAGAATACTGAACTACTGTAAAAATCAGCTTGTTGTGGAAATGGGAGGCATGGCAAATCTTTTAAACAGGTCATGTCCTTTTGCTAAAAAAGGCAATATTTGCCCCTCAGCTAATTTTCTTCACAAACATCCTTCAGTCTACTCAGGCCTGTCTGGATAAGCCACTAAATAGTCCTAATATACAAACTAAGGTGTTTAAGACAGAAGCCATCAATAACCATCACATTTTTTCGTGTACATTTGTTATAACTTGCACAGTAAAGTCAACATGCCCCACAATTGTACTGCCAGAATATGCTCTGCTCTCATGAGATATGATTTTGCAAATACACATGACTATATGTCTTTAGCTGCTTTTTTAAAGTGTGCATAAGCTTTGACCATTATCAGTGAGGCTCACCGAGTGCTCTATAAAAGATTTAAACATTAGTTGTCTTTGATGATGGCCTTTTTTGTCTTTTTCACAGCAGTTCGTGACTTCAGGCATTTACTGTAGCTTCTCAACAAGTACAGACTTGAATGCTCTAGCAGAGGAAGTGCTTTGCCTTCAGGTCTGAGCAGCTTTAAAATGCTCTGCTTTGGTAGAACAGACATTCACAGTTGTGTCGTCTACTTACATTAGAAATCACTTTGGACCCGGAATCAAAATTTGGAGAATATGGACAACTCCATACAGCCAACACTGACACAAACTGTCAGGAGAACGTGGACCAAAACCGAGCGCTGTATATTTTCTACACTTCTGTGGTAGTGCTGGAGTTTATCTTGGGTCTCCTGCTGAACATTACAGTTATCCATCTCTTAATCTTTAAGCTCAAGTTCTGGAAATCTAAAACCATTAACAATTTCCTGTTCAATCTGGCCCTGGCTAATATTTTGTTGCTGATTGGATTGCCCGTAAAGGCGTATAACTTTCAGCAATGCAGTGAACAGAAAGTAGTGTGCAAAGTACAGCTCTTTCTGCAGTTTCTCAACCGAGGAGCCAGCATCGCCTTCCTGACGGTCATCTCTATTTATCGATATATTAGCGTGGTCCATCCTGGGAAGAAGAAAGTTCTGATGATTTTGAAACGATCGCCTCAGATTTCTGTATTCATCTGGGTGCTGCTGGGAATTTTGACCATTCCGGCCATGTTGCAAAGTTTTATCAGATGCAACAGCAGTGAAAAAGATTCATTGTTCTACTGAGGGAAACTGCGTTTTTTACTCAGATTTTCATCCCCTTTTTTGTTCTTGTGTACTGCTCTATACGGATTATCAAAAGACTCAAACAGAAGTCGGTGGGCGACAAGACTAAACTCTGGAGAGTGATGTTCCTCGTCACTTCGGTGGTTCTCATCTTTGCTGTCTGCTTCTTGCCATATGCCTTTACAAGAGCGGTGCAACTAAAGATCAGTGGGCTCGTGATGAAAGAGGAAAAAGTTACTGTCATTAAACTGTACGTTGGGCTTGTTTGTCTCTCTTATCTGAACTGTCTGCTGAATCCGATCCTGTACTGCCTGAGCAGCAGTAAATTTAAGAAGCTGTATATATCAATATATCTTCCCTTCCTGCTGGAGAAGGAGCAACCGGAAAGTTCAGAAGATACTGCAGATGACTGAACTAAGTAAAAAAACAAGATGCTTTGAAAAGGATGTTGAAATTGGTTTCTTGCAATTGCATTTTGCTTAAACATTTTGAATAGTAAATGGGTAGTTGACACATACAGTATCATGTCTAAGATTTATTTATTTTTAAAATGTTTCTTTAAAAAAAAAAATTTAGGTTAACATTTTTAGGAATGTATAAATTGCAGAAGTGTATGTTTTAGGCACTGTGACCATTTTAAAATCACATTTGTTTTCTGCATTCTAGTTCATTTTAAATGGCCCTGCGGTGTGACAGATGTACAAATAGTCCAATGCATAAAAATGTCAAAACAATTAGCTATATGCTTTTAAAAGCAGTTTTAGATGAAGTAGCATGTCACACTGCAGCATGTCAATTCATTTTTAATTCACCTCCTGTTTACGTGTCTTACTTATATTGGACTTTCTGATGTAGATTTGTAAATGTGACTCATGATTTGTAGTCTGGAAACTGGAAACGTATGATTTAAGAAACTTCTTTCTCAGGCACAGAGGATGAAATGTGCAACATTTCATGTTTTCATTTTTTTCGCATGTATAATTATGATTGGACTATTGATATGTAGAGAACATGGTATCTCAAATTGAATTTTATTCCCACACTATTGTAAAAATAAATTTTTCTAAAGAGCATAAAGATAAGGGACTTCTTGATTCTTACCATTGGTGTTACTAGTTGCCAGAGTCTCTGACTCATTCTTAATCGCACCAGAATATGTGGCTTTGAATGAGCCTATCTTGAAGGCATCTAAATTCCCAGTAGAGTTGAAGGGATCAGCTTCTGAAAGCCTCAGAGGTGTCTGGACTTGCCAGTGCGCTAAGAAAGCGGGAGATAAAATCTGTCCTGAAAGTGAAAGTTCTGTAATGAAGAAAAAGAGTGGTGCATTTACCATACAGTGTAAAATACACTGCATTTGTAGTGATGGTGGGTAAAACTAAAAAAAGAGTAATGCTCATGTCACAGATCTAATCACAGATTAAAACTGTCATTGGCTTATCTTCTTGTAAATATAATTTGAATGAGAACTACAACATTTTATAATTGAAAAATTTAAATGATGCTTTTCTCAATAACATAGCCATTGTAACTTTACCTTTAATTAACCTTATTATGTAAGAGTTTCACCTAACGTACCTGGGCTGATAAGAGAGAGCAATGCATTCTGTTCCTGTAAAACCCTCTGCAACTGCTTCACTTGGAGCTGAAGGATCATTTTGTCATTTTGGCCTGGATTCTGTCCGGAAAGTGATATGATCAGATGCAAAAATCAAAATTTCTATTGAGATAAAAAAAAAAAAAAAAGGAAAGGTTACATCTACATCTGTATTAGCTAACAGCTAGGGCGTAGGTTTGATTTTGAGGTTGGTGTAAACAGCAGATGACTTCTTTCCCCCATCTAACTATACCACAAACAGTAGCTAAATTGCTCTGGATTAATTACGGAGACTGTGAGAAAAACATAGACTTGGCAGATTAGGACGGGATTCAAATCACAAATATGTCTGTGAAACACAAATCTCTCTAATGACCCCCTGGAAAACTAGACCCGTAC
Source organism: Sinocyclocheilus grahami (assembly GCF_001515645.1). Classification (NCBI taxonomy): domain Eukaryota; kingdom Metazoa; phylum Chordata; class Actinopteri; order Cypriniformes; family Cyprinidae; genus Sinocyclocheilus; species Sinocyclocheilus grahami. The sequence continues at coordinate 563,182 of NW_015505519.1, read as the reverse complement.
AATACTACTACCGGCATAGCTCGCTAGTTTTATGACATTAACTGAAATAAATAAGCACAAAAAGTGTGATATTTTTTTTTTACAAATATCCATGTTTCCATTCCGAAGATAACTGCTTTCCACGTCGAAACATCCAACAAAAAAAACTATGAACATATTCAGGTGAGGTAACTTACTGCTAACTAGTGAAACACTCCATTAATATGAGCTGAACCTCAAAGTTATATGGAAATATTGTGCATTATGATCGAGTTTGTTGCTAAATTCACTGTATTTTAAATGGTTTGATCATGGCAATTCAGTTGGTGACAGTTCCATAGGAAATAAGTTGAAAGCATCCAGTCATCTCATTTGAGTAATGTTAAATTTATCAGTGTATATTGCAAAAAATATTTGAGAAATCATTGTTTTATCTGATTGTATTAGTCTATATAGATTGAAAAGAGCAAAAGGGAGAAGCAGATGAGCACAAAACAGCTAGGGTAAAAGTTTAATTTTACATTTGTGGCAACATACACTCTTAAAAATAAAGGTGCATATAAGGTTCTTCACAGCGATGCCATAGAAGAACCATTTTTGGTTCCACAAAGAAAATCTGTTCCACAAAAATCTGAATCTTTATTTCCCGCTTTCTTAGCGCACTGGCAAGTCCAGACACCTCTGAGCTTTTCAGAAGCTGATCCCTTCAAGATAGGCTCATTCAAAGCCACATATTCTGGTGCGATTAAGAATGAGTCAGAGACTCTGGCAACTAGTAACACCAATGGTAAGAATCAAGAAGTCCCTTATCTTTATGCTCTTTAGAAAAAATGTATTTTTACAATAGTGTGGGAATAAAATTCAATTTGAGATACCATGTTCTCTACATATCAATAGTCCAATCATCTTTTTATAATCTGAAGAACCTTCTTTCACCACAAAGAACCTTTTGTGAAACAGAAAGGTTCTTCAGATGTTAAAGGTTCTTTATGGAACCACAAAAAAGGTTCTTCTATGGCATCGTGAAGCACCTTTATTTTTAAGCGTGTAACAGCAGACAACACCCCACTTCCCATCCAACTACCCCAACATTTGCGCATTTATTTTGCATACATGTTTCATTTAAAGTTTATTGCTATGGTAGCCAACATACTCATAATGAAAAAAGAGAGCTAATAAACCAAAACACTAATAAACAACTAACAAACTAATAACAACACCATCTAAAGGTGGTATTGAGACAGCTGATTACTTTGTAAATGTGGCTTCATCTCCCTCTCACACCTGCAAATTTCAACCTGCACATTATTTACTGACGATTCTAAAGGACATATTCAGCATTAATCATGTTCACTAACTAATAAACAACAAATGTACAAAAAAAAGCAAAATCTCGAGACTAACCTCCTGATGGGATCTTTGAGACATATGTTGGGCAGGTTGGCAGGCGGCTCTGCCCATTTCAGATCTCCGCTGTTCTTCAAGCGTCTCCTGATTCACAGACTGAGATGGGAAACCGGGTTCAGATTCACTCATTTGACGTAGCTGGCAGCTCGGCTGGTTTCTCTCATGATGCTGGACAACAGAGCAGACAGATTGAAGGGTCCCCCAAACAGTCTCATACGGGTTTCTACCGCAGTTCGGTTTTGGGGTATTTCTGCAGACATTGCCCTCAAGTTTGACTGTAGGACTTTGGGGAAAGAGGTTTTTGTTTTGATTGTTATGAAATCTCTATCAGTTATTATTACAGCAGTAGTTAGGGACAAAAATCAATATCAATATAAAATCAATATAACCCTAACAAATCTTAAGATGTCACAGCCTTGAACAACTGAATACAACAAAACTGAAATAACAAAATGAATAATGCAATCTAATCTGCAATTTAAAGTCAACAAAATTACAACTTACCTTGATCAATCCTTTAATCTGATTAAAGTAAGTGTACACATGCGTAGATTTGTACAGCAATGCACACCCCACACCCAACAGCTTCAACTGGAGTAGTTATAGTAACTGTAAACAGTGGATGCTGATACCAGATTGAAACGCCAAACCTTGATTGCTTTCTACTGTTTTTTTGAATGGGGGTAGAGTGAGGAAAACAAGCGTAACTAGTGTTTTGTCCTATTACACTCTTTGCTTGGCTCAGTGTTCACAATTGCAAAATTAGGCTGTTCTGTTTGTGTATTGAGTTAGCATAGGACGGCTCCTGTTTTCTCAGTTGATAATTAACTTGTTGATTTGTGACAATGATGAGAATATACTTTTTAAAAGGATTGAATTTATACATAGTTGTATTTTTCTTAAATGCTAAATTAAATACACTATTGAGTTTTCTGGGTCTCAAGAACGAGTAGTTTGTTTAATCAGTGGCCTAATAATTAAAGACTTTATCTGCCTGTCCTTTTATCTCTATATCTCATTGCTTTTTTAATGCATTTTTTAGTACCAAACTATCTTAATGTCAAGTACAACCAGTGATGTTGATCAAATAAAAAGTCCAGCTCTGATAAATCATGTGATCAGAAAGAGTAATGGTGGGTTCAAACAACACACTGATCGACAAACACATCTTGACCTGGTCCATGTCCTTGTTAGGACAATGATTGACTGATGAGTGACGGCCCTATGATGTTTGTTGTACTGATATGCTTAAAAGATTGAAAACCTCTCAAAGTCCCTGTCTGTCAATTCTCCGACATGGAGATTCACAAAGCAGTTCTTTTAGTTGGTCTCTTCCTTTTTACAGGTAAGCCAACAGATATTTATTTATAGCGCTTAATTTTAAGACTATTTCTTCTATGCTATAGATAATAAAATGAACCGACTAAAACCTATAATTAATAGCATTTATTTGTATATGATTGATATGATCATGTTAATTCCCTTCAGATTTCCTCAGGTGCCACAGCCAAAGCACAGGTAAGATCTGCTCATCTGCAAATGTGTTCAGTTTATGCTTTCACACAAAGAGTTCTGTTGATCTAGTTTGAAATCTTTATATTTTAGAAGTTCATCAATACTAATAAATCACGTGTTTGTGACTTGAAACTCAGTTTATCCTTTTCCCCATCTTTTCTCATTCTGCAGATGTTTTGGAAGCATATATGAAAACAGATGGGGCCTGGATAGTGAAACTACCTAAAAGTCAATACACTGCAAAAACAGTGGAAGATTGTGCCGTCAAGTGTAACAAAGAGACTTTTTTTACATGCAGGTGCAAGTCAGACCATAACAAAACTCTCAAAACATATTCTGCGGTACTAGACTGATCTAATGTCAACAAGTGAGGCTTTATTCCAATCTATAATGATTAAATATATGTGTATGCATTTGTGTATATGTGCTTTGCAGGTCCTTTTTATACCATGAAAAAGATCAGGATTGTGTAACATTACCTGCCAACTCGAAAACTGATCTAATACTGCGAAGAATGAGTGTTGCCCTCTATGAGAAAAAGGGTAAGATTTTATAGACCAGTCTATTTTATTACTTTACAGATTTGAAGGTTTAATAACAGATGATGTTATGAAGGACCCCCTAAAATCATGTCAGCATGCATTACTACCTTTTAAATCAGCTTTAAGTACATTACGAATTTTAAGAAATCTGCAATGCTTTTTCAAAAGTCTACCTGAGTTAATATATAATCCAGATTTATCAACGTGTAGTTTGGTCCAAGTAAGTAAACAAAGTGAAGAGGATTATCTAAAAATCTATCGTCCAGTGAGGGGTTGCTTTTTTTTTTTAAAAGTGGAAATGAATCAAGTACTGTCTAGGTTAAACAATGAAACGTTTAAATTTTGGGTGGCTTGAAATATTCCTGATGGATGTTGTCTTAAACATTCTGTAGATCAGTGGTTTTCAGCTGGTGCTTCTGGACCAAGATTTTACATTTAAAATCCTGTAGTGATCAACACGCTACCAAAATTATGCTTAAAAAACAACAGTTATTGATATTGTCAAACTGCATAAGCCCATCTAACTAGACTAACACAACAAAAATAGATCCATACACAGCAGAAGTGTGATTTATAATGTTAACGCTTGGCTATCATATGGAAGATGAAACATTGGGCCAAAATACTGAGTGCGTTTCACTTTTTTTCACTCTGATATTGACATTAATTGATACAGGAAGATACAGGAGATCTGTTTTTGTGTCACAGACAAAGCTTTTGAGAACCACTGCCCTAGCGGGCCATAAGAATGTACAGTAACTACCAATAAGAAAACTGCCACATTATCATACGAACATATATCATATATCATATATCAATGTCATTAGTAAATGAAATGAGCATACTAGCTTAAAACACAATCAATGTGTTTTTAATATGTTGTAATGAATGCACTGAATACCTTCTTACAGAGTACTTACTGGAATGCATGAATGGTATTGGCATGGACTACAGAGGGACAAAATCCAAGACAAAATCAGGAAAAATATGTCAGCGATGGGAGGGAACTTTCCCCCATGTGCCAAAGTATATGTCTTAATTTGACTTTTTCATTCATAATGCAATAAAAGAGAAAACAGCTACAGGAAATATAAAAACTACAGTGGGCAGCTAATTAATGTAACTTTCCACAGCATAACACCAAAGACGCATCCAAAAGCTGACTTGGAGTCAAACTTTTGCCGAAACCCGGATGGAGATCAAGGGGGTCCCTGGTGCTATACCACAGATCCAGGGAAACGATGGGAGAACTGCGATATCCAAGATTGCACAGGTACATTTAGTGAACAAACTGCTAAATAGTGGTGGGATATCATACTGATGGGCAAATCTAATGCAAAAGTTATTCTAACTAGCCTGCTCACTCTGAAGAGCATTGAAAGTGAGCACTCTGAAGGAAGCACTCCCACTTTCGCTTTTCTCCTTTATGCAGTGCTCGGTTAAAAAATAAAGAACCTGAATTTAATTCCCTGGTAATCACAACAATAATAATCATCTCAGGTATTGAAATGAAACGAGAAGATGTGTTACCCAGAATCATGTGATCATAAACAAGAAAATTATTTCTTTGAAATGTCCTTTCACTAACGACTTGGTGGATAAGCCTTTCATAAAGGGATTTAGTTGCTCACTTTCATTCAGAGCAACACTTTTAAGGCAAGTACAAGGGTGCAAAAGCACAATTTGGGATTCACCCTTGAATCTGCTCTTAAATATTTGCAGAGGAATGTATGCAGTGCAGTGGAGAAAACTACAGAGGCAAGATCTCCACCACTGCTAATGGATTTACCTGCCAGCGCTGGGACTCTCAGAAACCCCAAAACCATGGTTACATCCCTTCAGCGTGAGACATAATCCTTTATAGCACAAATGGGATGTGGTCTATTTTGTGCATACTTTGACTGTGGTCTGTCATTTGTAGCCTTCCTGATAAGTACTTGGAAGAGAACTATTGCAGGAACCCTGATGGAGAACCCAAGCCCTGGTGTTTTACCACTAGTCCATCTAAACGCTGGGAATCTTGCAACATTCCGCGATGCAGTAAGCAATGTTCTTGTCAACCCGAAACACAAGTGATTAGTTCATCATTAACTGGTCATTATTTTCTTGTAGCAACTGAACCACCCACAATTGTACCGGAGCTTACCTGTGCAAATGGAGAAGGTAGCTCTTACAGGGGCACCATTGCGGTGACAGTCTCAGGAAAAACTTGCCAGGAATGGTCATCCCAAATTCCCCACAAGCATTCTAAAACTTCAGAGAACTACCCATGCAAGTAAGCATCAAACATAATGGCCTTGAGGGACGCTGAGGTTTTGTTTAAGGTTTCAAACCCTACACATGGAGGACCACCTTTGTGCCAAGTAACTAATCAAGGTGTTTGGGATTACTTGAAAATTACAGGCAGGTGTTGGAGCAGGGTCAGAACTGAACTCTGCAGGACAAGGCTCACTTGAACTAGAACAGGAGTGTCCATTTCTGCTCCTGAAAGGCCACTGTCTTGCAGAGTTTAGCTCCCACCCAATTTTAGCCTGAACAAGTTTATCAGTCTTCAGGATTACTAGAAATATCCAGGCAAGTGTCTTGAAGCTAAACTCTGCAGGACAGGACCCTTTAGGTGCAGGGTTTGACACAGTTGAAGAACCAAAGAGACAGGCTCCTTCAGGGTAAAACGATTACATTTGTCTTGCCCCCGAATGCCACTAAAATTTGTTTCCATCCTAGAGGCCTTGATAAGAACTACTGCAGAAACCCTGATAATGAAAGAAGTCCATGGTGTTACACCACAGATCCTGAGACCCGCTGGGAGTACTGCAGTGTACCTAGTTGTGGAGATCAGCCTAGACCTGGTCTGTGTTGAAGGAGCCATTACAAAACCATATCTCATTAAATGTAGATTTTGGTGTCTTTTCTTCATTATTTTCCTAAGAACTGGTAAAAGAGCCATGTACTATAACCTAAATATGTGATTTGCAGAGGAGCCGGTGATCCCTGTGGGTGAGGAATGTTATGAAGGTGATGGAAGCTCCTACCGCGGTGCCATGTCAGAGACTGTCAGTGGAAAGAAATGCCAGTTCTGGACATCCATGGAACCTCATCGACATTCCAAAACACCTCAGAATTTCCCGAAAGCGTAAGACGTTATACTGAATTCCATCATCTTGAACAGTTGCAACCTTTAGCTCCACTCATTTCTCCTCTGGCTGCTGTCATGATTTCGCCCATCATGCAGAGATCTGAGGAGGAACCTGTGCAGAAACCCAGATGGTGACCGAGCCCCTTGGTGTTACACCACAGATCCCTCAGTTCGGTGGGAGTACTGCAACATTGAGCGGTGTGACAACAAGCCCAACACACAGGAACCCCCTATCAATCCAACAAAACTAGTCCCAACAGACACTTCTGAGGAAACAGGTTTATCCATCTACAAGCTAACAGATTATATCAAAGGTCAAGTGTGCCATAGTACTGTCTAAGGGAGGGTGTGACTTACAATGTGCTTGGATTCTTTTTGCAAGATTGTAAGGTTGGAAATGGAGCAAGTTACCAGGGTCCCACATCCAATACTATAACGGGAGTGACCTGCCAAGCATGGAGTTCTATGACCCCCCATCAGCATGCCAGTTTTACCCCTGAAACCCATCCAGACAAGGGTCTAGAGTCGAATGTAAGTCTATGAAGAATTTTAGACATTTTTGAGGGCGATGACTAAAATTTTAACAGTTTTTACTTGGTTACTCTGTTAGCAATGCAGAAACCCAGATAATGATGTGAATGGACCTTGGTGCTACACAACAGATCGAAATAAGAAGTGGGATTACTGTCAGATCCCAGACTGCGGTAACAATTCTTGATATTCCTTTTGGAAATGTTTAACTCCAAAGGCAAAATAAATTTCTGGATGCTAATTGCTGATACCGGGGCTTAAATACAAAAATTCTTGCTATGTAAAAGATACATGACATGCATATTACTTTCTAACCAGATGGCCTGAAATGCGGACAACCAGCAGTAAAACCCAAGCGGTGCTTTGGGAGGATTGTTGGGGGATGTATTTCCAAAGCACACTCGTGGCCTTGGCAGATCAGTCTTAGGACCAGGTACACAAATAAGCTACCTTTCTCTACTCCTGTACTAGGCAGAAATTATATTGTAGTTATTAACAATCATTTTCTGCCATACCAGAAGCAAAATTCATTTCTGTGGTGGAACGCTAATTGATGCCCAGTGGGTCCTAACTGCAGCTCACTGCCTAGAGAGGTAAGTAACTTTAATTTGAAGGCGCAAAAAGTGAATTTGGTCAATATTTAGGAGTACAAAAGTGCAGTGGTTCTTGTTTTGCTTCTGAGAATCCACAACCCTGTACATTTCATTTGTCTGTGGACTTCTAAACTGGAGTTGACAACCATGCACTGCAGTAGCATATGTGACCTTAAAGCTCCAAACAGACATGGAATAAAAACCAACTCTTAATGGCTTCTTCATACAGTTAAATGTGATCGTACGATTATGCAGGTCTGAGAGTCCATCTGCCTACAAGATCGTGCTTGGAATCCACACAGAGCGTGCAACTGAAGCATCAAAACAGGAGCGAGACGTTTCTAAGATTATTAAGGGACCAGCTGGAACTGACATCGCTCTTCTCAAGTTGGACAGGTTAGTCTCCTGTTGCATTGCCACTGCAAATCAAATAACACACTGTAAATCTGGTGAAGTCTGTAATATTTTCTAAGTTTAATACCCAAACACTAAAAAAAATTCCCCAGCACTGACTGACTTTTGAAGCTGTAGTCTAGTCTAATATAGCAACCTAATTTTACTTATAATGACATTAAGACAACAAACTCATTACTGTATCCGATTTTAGGCCTGCATTATTAAACGATAAGGTAATGCCTGCTTGCCTACCAGAAAAGGACTACATTGTGCCTAGCAATACTGAATGTTATGTAACAGGCTGGGGCGAGACACAGGGTAGGTTACTTTAATAAGTACATACAGCTAAATGGATGATTTATCTTTACGGTTTAAATACATTTTTAACATAAAAAATCTATTTATTATAATAAAAGATTTCATAGCTTCAAGCCTTTTTATTTCCTAGGAACTGGTGGAGAAGGTTTCCTGAAAGAAACCGGCTTCCCTGTAATTGAGAACAAAGTCTGCAACAGTGCAGCATTTTTGAACGGCCGTGTGAAGGAGCATGAGATGTGTGCAGGAAACATAGGTGGTGGAACGGACAGTTGTCAGGTAAGAGACCTATTTAGGTTTTCTAGATTCAGTGACTTAATTTGCTCAATTCCAAATCCTAGTGAGCTGCCTACCTAGACAGCGTTTTTAAGCATAATCATGAATACGAACATAAGTAGCCTTAAGCCTGGCTCACACTACAGGGTTTTTAGCCTGATTTAGCCCCGATTTCCCCCTCCCGAGAATCGGAGCAAAAATCTTGTCGAGCCCCTCGATCGGTCCCGATGTTCGGCGCAGATTATCTGGTAATGTGAGGCGTTCACAGATCGAATCTTGCACCTCCCGATCTGCTCGCACACAAATCGGGGCCACCCCGATCATATCAAACATGTTTGATATTTAGGATTGAAATCGGGATGATGACGGCTATATGATTACGTCAGTACTTTCACAATAACCAGTGCGCGACCGCAAAACAGCTGCTGTACGGCTCCGTTGGATAGTGGACCCAGAGGAAACTGCTTCTTGACGTTTTGTAGTAACACGACTGTCTGTATAATGTGTCGAAAACGTATCACAACCGTAAGGAGAAAGAGAAGCGCTGGAGTGAAATCGTCTCAGTTTTGAACGTGTACGGGGGTGGCAGGGGGAGTCACGTGAGGCGCTCCCTCTGGCATGATAATCTTAATAATATCTTGTAGTGTGTGATGCGCCATGATGTTCGAATCTTGTAGTGCATGCATGTTTAAGATTTGAGAGAAGATAATCTGCAAAGATACTCCTTATGTGTGTGCTGCAACCAGATTTCATAATCGGTTAG
>NW_015505519.1:549289-552333 GCF_001515645.1 Sinocyclocheilus grahami | reverse complement strand
GATCGAATCTTGCACCTCCCGATCTGCTCGCACACAAATCGGGGCCACCCCGATCATATCAAACATGTTTGATATTTAGGATTGAAATCGGGATGATGACGGCTATATGATTACGTCAGTACTTTCACAATAACCAGTGCGCGACCGCAAAACAGCTGCTGTACGGCTCCGTTGGATAGTGGACCCAGAGGAAACTGCTTCTTGACGTTTTGTAGTAACACGACTGTCTGTATAATGTGTCGAAAACGTATCACAACCGTAAGGAGAAAGAGAAGCGCTGGAGTGAAATCGTCTCAGTTTTGAACGTGTACGGGGGTGGCAGGGGGAGTCACGTGAGGCGCTCCCTCTGGCATGATAATCTTAATAATATCTTGTAGTGTGTGATGCGCCATGATGTTCGAATCTTGTAGTGCATGCATGTTTAAGATTTGAGAGAAGATAATCTGCAAAGATACTCCTTATGTGTGTGCTGCAACCAGATTTCATAATCGGTTAGTATTTTAAAACTCCTGTAGTGTGAGCCCGGCTTTATAAAATGCCTCACTTGGTCAAATTACAAGGAGGAATTGCATACATTTGTCACTGATAAAGCAATCTATTCGGTACTAAATAGTTACATTCGATACAAAATATAACTAAATGTTTGCATATGCTATGAATTTTGTGCACTTGTTAGTGTAGAATCGTTAGCTTAGCAGCATACTAATATCCAGTGTTGGGGGAAATAACGTGAGTTATTACGAAAAAGTAATGCAAAAGTACCATTACATTACATAAAAAGTAACTAAGTAATGTAATTAGTTACTTTTTTATAGAGTAACGCAATACTGTAATCATGCATTACTTTTAAAAAATAACTTTCCCCAACACTGCTAATATCGGACTATTGCAATATTAGGGTTTTGAGTCTCAAGTACTTCATGTGAGGAGCGCTATTTGTGTGGGATGCTTGAGGATTGGAACAGAGCCATTGATCTAAACTAAAGGAATGATTTACCCCCCAAAAAAGAATATTACATTACAATCATTTACTCAACCTGTATAATTTTTCACAAATGAGATTTAAGATCTACAGCAGACCGAGCAGAGTGACAGATTTTAAGTGAATAACAACCTAAATTGTGACCTGTTCTTCTCACTCATTTAGGGTGACAGCGGTGGGCCTCTCGTCTGCTACTCACAGAACACCTTCGTCCTTCAGGGAGTGACGTCATGGGGTCTTGGCTGTGCTAATGCCATGAAACCTGGAGTGTACACCCGCGTCTCCAAGTTTGTCAATTGGATAGAGCGCAGCATGAAAGAAAACTGAGAATGGATTAGTCGAAACATAAGCAAATTTAAGTGTATAACTAAGAATGTGATAACGAATATGTTATTGATTCATAAGCTGTTTTGAGGTTAAGTAACGCACCATGTTCAGAAGTTTAGCCCACTGTTAGTCTGTACACTTATATGCACAATCCGGATGTGTTGCGATTTGAGCCAATTCCAAGTGATCATGTTTTATTACAGAACTCTTCAAAGACCTTAAAATGTAATCAGATCTAATATAAAAATGTTTTACATTAAAGGGGCGGTAAACATCTTTCGAGAAAGTCTCTTTATTTTGCTGTTACAGTGATAATGCAATGTTCAAAACCTAATAAGTGACAGAACAAATAAGTACAATAACATTTACTATTAGCATGAATAATTTAAGCCAACATTTTAAAACATACATACTGTAGATATTTTACGGAGTTATTTAAAAAATTTTAAATAAACATTTTGGTCAAAAAAATGTATTTAAAAAATGTAAAATTAAAACAACTAAGAGAGAAAACAAATACTAGTAATGTCTGAGAACAATAATTACAGCTCGGAACAATTAATGGTCCTTTGAACTTTTTTTTGTTGTTGCTTGATTACCCATCAAGCAAAACTTGTTGATCATTGAGAAACGGATTTCAGTTAGTATATTTTGATTAAATCCTCAAAATAGAAGGGATAAGTAACATCACTTAATAATAAAGTTAAAGAGGTTGATGTTTTCCGTCTCAGCTCAATCAGACGGCTGTAACGTCTTTGTTCGATGTCACATCAGAGGGCAACAAATTCTCTAGCTGTTGACTCTTCAGCTGGTTTTCTCGGTTTCTGCATGTACAGTTCACATTAGTGTAGAAACGTTTAAGGTGACAAAGGTTACCATGGCGTACATGTGCAGGGAGTCAAACCTCACCTGTTTGGACATTCGATGTCATCAATGGTTTCTGGAAGAGGCACACCTTTGGTTTCAGGTAACAGCAGAACTAGTCCACCGGCCACAAACGCAAGAGCACCTGTGAGAGAGAGCGTTCACTTCAACAGCCTCACACTGCAACTAGAACATACTCAACGTCACAACATCATGGCCAAGTGTGACGTCTGTTTGTTTATTTTTGAGGGGCACCAGTGAAGTCAAGCTTGGACATGACCCAAAGGAAAACCTTTTTAATATTAGTTTCTGTATAGTGTGCAGAGGGGAGCAGGTTTCAGATGCTGCAATAATATACAGTATACTTTGGAATAAACGAAGCAAAACTTCAACTGAATTTGACTGGAATCCATGTAGAAATGTTTATCCGATGGGTCAAGGTTTGTTTGGATAGCATTACCATGCTAGCCCCTGGTGGTAGATGCTATAACTACACCACTGAGGAAGCAAAAACATAAATAGTGTATATCTAGTATTAATATATCCATACATTAATACATACTTCGCTTTGCCAGTGGCCATTTTTGCAGACAACTTTCACAAGTAACTTTTTAAACAAGTAACAGATTTAATATATATTATAAATTAAATAATTTTGTAATATTATAGTGCATTTATCATAGGCTATAACTAATTATAAATACATGCTTTTAAAAATATAAAAATATTGCATTTTAGTATGCCTTTTCCAATTTTTTTAAGAAACATAAAACACATTATTATATAATACTAATATATATATATATATATATATATATATATATATATATATATATATATATATATATATATATATATAAATAGTAAATAA
>NW_015505519.1:525865-547402 GCF_001515645.1 Sinocyclocheilus grahami | reverse complement strand
AACAACTGCAATCAAGTGTTTGCGATAACTGGCAATGAGTCTTTCATATCGCTGTGGAGGAATTTTGGCCCACTCTTCTTTGCAGAATTGTTTTAATTCAGCCACATTGGAGGGTTTTCAAGCATGAATGGAATTTTCAAGGTCATGCCACAGCATCTCAATCGGGTTTAAGTCCAGACTTTGACTTGGCCACTCCAAAACCTTAATTTTGTTTTTCTTGAGCCATTCAGAGGTGGACTTGCTGGTGTGTTTGGGATAATTGTCCTGCTGCGTAACCCAAGAGCGCTTGAGCTTGAGGTCACAAACTGACGGCTGGACATTCTCCTTCAGGATTTTCTGATAGAGTGCAGAATTCATGGTTCCATCAGTTATGGCAAGTCATCCAGGTCCTGAAGCTGCAAAGCAGCCCCAGACCATCACACTACCACCACCATGTTTGACTGTTGGTATGATGTTCTTTTTATGAAATGCTGTGTTGGTTTTATGCCAGATGTAATGGGACACACACCTTCCAAAGAGTTCAACTCTTTAATCTCTCTTCCTCCAAGAGTTCAACTGACCTTAATTGAGGCAAGTGAGGCCTGCAGTTCTTTAGATGTTGTTCTGGGTTCTTTTATGACCTCTTGGATGAGTCGTCGTTGTGCTCTTGGAGTAATTTTGGTAGGCCGGCCACTCCTGGGAAGGTTCACCACTGTTCCAAGTTTTCTCCATTTTGTGGCTCCGACCGTGGTTCGCTGGAGTCCCAAAGCCTTAGAAATGGTTTTATAACGATTTCCAGACTGATACGTCAACTATTTTGATTCTCATCTGTTCTTGAATTTCTTTAGATCGCGGCATGATGTGTTGCTCTTTAAGCATGCTTCACTTGGTCAGACAGGCTCTATTTAAGTGTTTTCTTGATTCAACAGGTCTGGCAGTAATCAGGCCTGGGTGTGGCTAGTGAAATTTAACTCAGCTTTCTAAAATAATGTGGTTAATCACAGTTGATCACACATGATTTAACAGGAGGGGGCAATTCATTTTTCAAGTAGGGCCAGGTAGATTTGGACAACTTTTTTCCCTTAATAAATGAAATCATCATTTAAAAACTGCATTCTGTATTTACTTGCATTATCTTTGTGTAATATTAAAATTTGTTTAATGATCTGAATCTTTTCTGAGTGTGACAAATATAAAAAAAACAAAAAAAACAAACAGGTTGCAAAAACCTTTTCATGGTATATATATATATATATATACACACACACACATACATATACACACCTACACATATATACACGTTTAAAAAATATTTTGTATTTTACATGTGCAAAATTATTTTCAGCATAAAAATCTCAGATATATAAAAATATATACATTTATATTAATATATTAAATATAATATATTTATTTTTGTAATAATTTTGAAATATATTTATTTATGTGTGCTTAAGACTGTGTGTTCATTTGGTGCCAGTCAGCTGTCAGAATGTCATTTTCCTGCATATTGAGGTTGATTATTTATGTTTGGTGGTCTACCTAACAACACAAACAACTCAGTTCGACTGTATGCAAAATTTATACCGAAAATAATGAGAGGTAGTTCTAGCCAGATGACAGCAAGCCTGTAGAGCAGAAACGGTGCTACAATCCCGCCAATGTCACACAGTGTGGAACAGACCGAAACACCCAGATTTCTGAGCCAAAAAACATCAAATAGTAGCATTACTGACCAACATGTCCAAAAACAATCATTTACATATAGTACGATGTCTCTTTGCATTATAACTTACCTGATAACGGTGGGATATAGTTCAGTATTCACAAACACTACCAATTCAAAAGCCATAGTGATGCCCAGCCGTCCAACACAAGCAACAGCACTTTTTAACCAGAACATACCTGTGGAAGATACAAAATGTAAAGTAAATATACATATAACCACCTGTTTTCAGTCAAACTGAATTCTAACTCCAAATGGTAACACACTGTCGGGGATGAACGCTGTGATTAAGCAGGCCGCTCCTGCCACGATATTCGCAGCTGCAAAAGGAAGCCGGCGTCCGATCCGCTCAATAGTGAGGAGAATGAGGAAAGCTGCTGGCAATTCCACGATTCCAGATATGAGGAAGTCCACATACACGTTTCCTCCGAGGATTCCCAGCCTCATAATGAGACCCTGGTAAACCACAGCACTGGTGAACCTGGCGACACAATGGACAGACTACAGATGGATGTTCCCTGCACTTAACAGGGTTAGTTCACCCAAAAATGAAAATTCTGTCATTAATTGCTCACCCTCAGGTCGTTTCAAACCCGTAAGACCTTCGTTCATCTTCGGAACACAAATTAAGATATCTTTGATGGAATCTGAGAGCTGTCTGACCCTGCATAGACAGGGTCAGACCCTGCTTCGTATAATTGCGGATGAACCGCTGATGTCACATGGATTATTTTACAGATCTCCTCGCTACGTTTCTGAACTTGGTAACATCAGATTCCATCAAAAATATCTTAATTTGTGTTCCGAAGATGAACGAAGGTCTTACGGGTTTGAAACGACTTGAGGGTGAGCAATTAATGACAGAATTTTCATTTTTGGGTGAACTATCCCTTTAACACAGTGTTTTGGATCTGACGTACCAGTTGAAGCTCAGGATGAATGTGAATTTTCTCAGTTTGGAAGTCTTGAACAGGTCCATGAAAGATGCAGTCGAGATGGAGTCTGTGTTTTCGTCAGTCAGTGTCTGATGGATGAAATTGGACGTTTAAGAGACATTTGGTCATATTTTATGCTCATCATCACTGTGTAAACACTGTACCTCAATAATCTTGGACAGTGTCTTTTTGTTCTCTTTGGCTATTGCTTTAGTGATCTCCATTGCTTCGTTTCTCTTGTTTTGGCTGAGGAGCCATCTTGGTGATTCGGGGATAAACCTGAAATTCAGAGTGTATTTAAATAATGCAACATGGCTACATTTATCCAACACAGTGCAACTCAAAAGTTTACCAAAAAAAACATTAAATTACACGTAAATATCTTAAATGAGCCATTTAGGCATTTTCTTTGTGTTCATACTGAAATTAAAAAATATATATATTATAATTTTAATTTGTTAAAGATCGCATCATCTGGAAATATGCATTTGAATTATGTTAACAAATGAACTAAAAGTGAATTTTGTAGAATGTAAATGCACATATCAAATGTGCATCAGATATAAAAAATGTTTTTGAAAGAAATCTCTTATTCTTAACCAAAGCTGCATTTATTTGACAAAAAATACAGTAAAATCTGTAATATTGTGAAATATTATAAAAAAAAATGTATTTTAATATATTTTAAAATGTAATTTATTTGTGGGAGGGCAAAGCATTCAGAAATCATTCTAATATGATGATTTGGTCCTCAAGAAACCTTTCTCATTATGATCGTTGTTGAAAACATCACTTAATATTTTATATTATGTGGAAATATATAATAATATTTTGTGGAAACCCTGATAAGATTTTTTTTTTCAGGATTCTTAGATGAACAGAACATTTTAAAAACAGCATTAATCTGAAATAGAAATATTTTGTAACATTATAAATATCTTTACCGTCACTTTTGATCAGTTTAGTGCATCCCTGCTGAATAGAAGTATTAATTTCTTTCAAAAATGTATCCTAATTTATATTTAATCAGGAATATTCATTTAAAGTTCATAAGAAATGGATAGAATTTTTTTTTATGAAGGTGGGGATTATAAAAGGACATACTGTTCCAACACAAATTTGCACACGTACAATTTGCAAATATATCTGGAAATCACAATCCACAACCATAAACAGGCTCTTACCAATAGTACGTCAGGAAGCAGATGTAAGGAATGGTGAAGACCACCTGTAGCCAGCGCCAGTTTGGTATGAAGTAAGCTAAGAGAGGAAGAATGAGAATGCCCAGACTGAAGAACAACTGATAGGTCACTCCCACCATTCTCCTGTATTCAACTCCAACCAGCTCCGTGACTGCAGCCAGAAAACAAGACATAATGGAACATGAGGATATCTGAAATATCAAGGATCCCAGTAAGCTTTTAATGCATCCACCACTGCATCTGAACTGAATATACTTATATTACACTTAAGCATAATTAAAGAATTTGAAAATGTTTCGTTACTTAGCACATATCCAACCATCCAGCCGCCCTTCACTCCAAAGCCAAAGAGAACTCTGAACAGCAGCAGGGCGATGTAATTGGGCGACGTGGCCACCAGAATCCCTGTTACTCCGATGAAGAAGTTGGTCAATAGGAAACTCTTCATTCTGCCGTATCTGAAAGAAAAATGAACAAATGTGAATCAATTCGATCATTACAGAAACATTCGTTTTGTGCATGCCAATAAAAACAATTACTTGGCTTTCAGTAAGATTTTTCAATGTTTTTGAAAGAAATCTATTCTGCTCACCAAGGCTGCATTTAATTGATCAAAAATACAGAAAAAACAGCAATATTGTGGAATTACAATTTATAATAACTGTTTTCTATTTGAATATATTTTAAAATGTACTTTATTTCTGTAAGGCAGAGTTAAATTTTCAGCATCATTGATGATCCTTTAGAAATCATTCTTAATATGTTGATTTGCCGTTGTTGTGCTGCTCAATATTTCTGTAGAAAACCATTTCAGAATTCTCTTATGAATATAAAGTTAAAAAGAACAATTTATTTATAGAAATCTTTTGTAACAAAATGTTTTAATGTCACGTTTAATTAAATTGAATGCATCCTTGCTGAATAAAAGTATTAAATATTTAATACAATACAGTTTTTTAAAGATTTTTTTCATCTTGATTGCACTGAATCAGAAACAATGAATTTAGATAATATGCATAATAACAGGGGTTCACGAAGTTGACAATTATTGTCTTATTTTCCTGTAAAAATACTAAAAAGATGTGTAATTATATTGAGCATTGAGCACTTTATTTCACTCAGCACGGTGTAAAATTATTATTATTCTTTTCCCCTTATGTGTAATATGGTATTTATTTAATTATTCCTTATTAATTGTTTAAATAATTTTTTAGCTAGATACGTTGGCAAATCTATAATTTCGTTGGATGCAAGTACAATGACAATAAATAATAATCTGAAATCTAAAAATCCCTGAAAAAACATACATTTTCTTGAAAAGTAACACTGCATAATATGTTACTTGTTTTCAGAGAATATCTTCAATATGAGGGCATTTTGTCGAACTACACACAATTGTTGGCATATTTTTAAGTATAAACAAGCTAAAAACAGCTGTTGCTTATCAATCTTGTAAGGATTTAAATTTGAAAAGTAAATTAGAAACTCAAAATGCATCCATGTAACATTGAAATGTCAAACAAGTCATACTTGTCTGCCAGGTATCCAATTGCAATGCTGCCGACAAAGAAACCAACACTGAGCGCGGCCTGGAACATGTCAACATACCAGGCGTCTGCGCACACTAGATCAAACTGCAACACACAGGTCTCACGTCAGACATTTTGTTCTCTCATTGCACTTCACACAATTATTACCAAAAGAAAGAGCGTGTTTTGTGATCCCACCACTCACCTCAGTGACGAACGACTGTCTTCCTTCATAGTCGTACTCCCAGCCGTCTGTACAGCCTGTCATCGGTAGAGTAGAAAGCTGGGCCTGGGTGAGCTCACTTTCTGGATTGTCACAAGTTAGACCGGTGGCGTTCCAGTCCATGTCCAGCTTCTGACACTGACTGTACGTCACCCCTGTAGAGCTGTTCATCAAGGGTACAGTCGCCCTGCGTGCGTCTTGAAGACTCCAGCCGCATCTTTCCCGGATCTCAATGACACCCGGGTCACGGCACCAATGTTCAGGGGTGAAGCCCTGGAATACAATCCCCACATATACAAAAGAAAACGGTATAGAGACCAAGCAGAATATGGAAACAATTCGCATCTGGCAACGACCGAACTTGCCGGCCTCCTCTAAGATGTCTTCAAAAGTAGTCATGGTCACTGTACGGCTAACAGTGGAGGACTTGAAGGCGTCCGCAGCTGTAAAAATAGGTCTTTTAAGTTGAGGCACAGTATTTACCCACAGCTGACTGAGCAAAAGTCCAGAGGAGGTTGAAATTTGATATATCCGTGCTGTGATTGACCAATTACATGCTGGGATGGGACACGGGGGACAACAAGTTACATTTTAACCCCAGTGACATCTGAAGCGTTACGTAATTTGTCACTGTATAATTTTTGTTCATCAAGTGTTGTATGAAAACGGTTCAGTAAGTGGTTTAGTAGGTAGACTACAGACTAAACCATGACTTAAAGTCTAAACAGAACAAGTCTACCCAGAGTTTCGGGGTTTAGTTAATGATGAAAGCAGATAATAAATGTAAACAAATTAAAGTGAAAACCGAAAATAAAAAATTGAAATAAAGCTGAAATAAAATATTAGATAAAAAAAAAAAACTTGTGAACATTAAAAATGTTTCCTTGACAACTAAATGAAATAATTTGAAGCACTAAAATTGCTAATTGGAAAAACAAAAACTACGGCAAAAACACATACAAAATTACTAAATATTAAACAAATTGTTAAAGAAAATATAAAAAAATGTTTTTTTTAAATAAAGCTGAAATATAACTATTCAACTAATATTAACACAATACTAAATTGAAGCACTAAATGACTAACTGGAAATAAATAAAAATAAAATTAACTAGAACTAAGAACTAAGGCTGAAAGAAAAAGAAACAAAAAACCTACTAAACATGGCATAAACACAAAATTACTAGAACTTTAATTACTAGAAAATATAATAAAGTAAAACATAAATATTAGATGAAAAAAAAAAAAAAAAACATATTTCAGATGCCAAGGATTCTAATATTTAATTTCTTAAAATTACTAACTATATAGAAAAATCTACTATAAAAAATTAAAAGCTGAAATATAGATGAAAACAAATTTAGATTTCAAGGCAATATTTCAAACGTTCATTTAGTTTCTAACTAGAAACAAATTACAAGCTAAAACTGAAATAAAAATAAATTAAATGTAAATGGTATTTTTATTAGTTTTTTTAAATGTTACTAACCACATAGGGATTTATTTTAAATCATAAAAATATTTACAAAAATATGAATAAAAACAAACACGGATTTGATTCAGTTGTTTAAGTGTGCCCTCAGTCTAGTTAAAGCAGCGAGATGAACCACAATAACTCCATATAAGGATGCATACAGAGGAGCTGATAGTTTTATTGAAATAATGCCATAATATCTCAGCATAAACTAATTAAAATCCCAAAACAAGATGCTGTAAAACATGACAAATACAGTCTGAAAAGAGCTAAAGCCTCTATCAGGAAAAAAATAAATAACTATTTCAGGACCTTCTCTTGAAGTATTTCAGAGAATTGTACCGTACAATATCCCATATAGCAGCTGCAGACATTTTTTCAGTAAGGAGAGGGGAGCACGTGATGACCAACAGCTAATCGAGTGCACCGCCCCTAAAGGACAGGAAAAAAATAAATAAATGCTGTCCCCCAAAGTGCAGAGTACTAAAAGAGACACCCAGGCATGCTTTAACGCATCTTGAAGTACTGTCTCAGTAGCAGTGAGTTATGACAGATATACAGAACTGGTGTGATTTTATTTGGCAACCATATATGTGAGGAATACACTGATGAATGGTAATACAAGCCTCTGAGACAAACTATTAGAGCAAACAGCAGAGTCGGAGTGAAAAACACTATACACATGCTGCCAAACAGGACCAGTGTCCTGTTGTACCTCCACTGCCATGTGAGAAGAACGTTTTGGTAAATCATTTCTGGAGAGCTGAAAGCAAACTTGCAACACAACTTATGTAAATAATTGCATCTTTCGTAAAGTCAGCAAAAACACGGGAGCTGAAACCGATTCAGCAAATAAAACGCATCATTTTTGCAGGTGTTCAGGCCGTTGTACCGTTCTGTCAACTGCTGTACTTGTGGCTTCTTTCATAGGCACCAGTGTCTTCTTTGCAAAATATAAATTAAAATAAAGAAAAATTATTAAACAATAGGTTACACTTTACAGTAAAGTTCAATTTGTTAATGTTAATTAGTGCTTTAGATGTCACCAACTAACCATGAACAATACTTTTACAGAATTTATTAATCTAGGTTAATGTTATTTCCACATATTCTAATACATTTGCAACATTTCAAGATGTATAAATAAAAATTAATGTATTGTGCATAAACATAAATAATAGAATATTTATCAAATTAACAGATTAATAAATTCTGCAAAAAAAACAAGTTTACTGTTATTACATATATGGAGCCAAGGGGAAATGGTGATTGGAGGAAAAATTTCAGTGCTCAACGCCTTTTTTCTCCCCCCAAAAAAAATTTGTGCAAAATTATAATGTTCCCCCGAGAAACTTTGTGCTTGATCGCAAAAGAACTGAAATATAAAATTTCTCCCAACTCATTTTATTTCTATCACAAACGTTTTGGGAGCGAATTGCAAAGTTTTTAACGCAGAAGTTTCACGAGCGAAGTTTCTCAGAAGAACACAAATGTTTTGTGAGCAAATGCTATAGTTTTGCAAACAAACACAAAGTTTATATGGGAAACAAAAACGTTTTGTGAGCGAACAAAGTTTCTCAGGAGAACAGAACATTTCTGATCAATCGCAACAGTTTCGAGAGCAAACATAAAGAGTTCAGTTTTACTTAAAAGGCAAAGGTTTTGTGAATGAATACAAACTGTAAAAGTTTTACGATCAAACGCAATAGTTTATCGAGCAAAGTTTCTCAGAGTAACGTAAAAGTTTTACGATCAAACGCAATAGTTTATCGAGCAGTTTCTCAGAGTAACGTAAAAGTTTTACGATCAAACGCAATAGTTTATCGAGCAGTTTCTCAGAGTAACGTAAAAGTTTAACGATAAAACGCAATAGTTTATCGAGCAAAGTTTCTCAGAGTACAGTAAAAGTTTTACGATCAAACGCAATAGTTTATCAAGCAGTTTCTCAGAGTAACGTAAAAGTTTAACGATCAAACGCAATAGTTTATCGAGCAAAGTTTCTCAGAGAACCGCAAAAGTTTTACGATTAAATTTTACAATTATTGGACCTTCGCACTCTGCAGTTTTTTTTTCTTTCCCTATTTTAATTTAATTTAAAATGTAATTTTTTCCTGTGATGCAAAACTATATTTTCAGCATCAGTGTTACAAGGTACTGCAGTAATCATTCTAACATGCTGATTTGGTGATCAAGAATTTGTATTATTATTATTATCAATATTGAATATAGTTATCATGCTTAATTAATTAATTTTTTTAAAACCATAATACATTTTTTGGGGGATTCTTTCAAAAGAACAGCATTTATTTGAAAAATAAATCCTTTCTAATATTTTAAATGTCTTTACGGTCACCTTTGAACAACTGAACGCATCTAAAGTATTAATTTTGGCCATTACTGGCCACAAACATTTGTATTAGTTTAAAATAAAATGATAATACAAATGTACTTTGCATTTTACCTCCTGTCTCGTTTGTGCAGCAGAAGAACAAGCAAACAGATTGTGAGCACAACCAACAGCAGGCTAAGCACCGCCCCTAAGGCCTGACTCCGCCCAGATAATCCAGCATGCTCCTCCCCTCCATCAGTGCTGTGCGGGTCCATGGAGGTGGATGAACTATGAGAAAACCTATGTATTATACTCAGACTTGGCTAACAAATCTATGTTGTAGAATTATTGAATTAAAGCTTAAAAGTATGATTAGGCTTTAGTAATACTCACAAAAATTCACAAACGGTGGCGGTGTGCCAAACAAATAGATACTGGCAGCCATCTGTCTCCAGCATGAACTCTGGGATACCCTCTCCTGCTGTAGGGCTGCAGTGGAACAGGATGGTCGAGGACACAGTTTTGGTTTTGTCTCGTCCACATACAGATTCAGATGGTACCAAGACGTCAAGATTTCCACCTGACAAAATACAACACCAGGTCATTTCATAAAATGGTTACATCACAGAAATACACAATAAATTGTGTTCATAAATTTTTTTTCTAATAAACTAATAATATATTAGGAGTTCATAGAACAAAATAAATTGAATTCGAAATTTTGAATAAAAAGTAATGAAACTGGACAACACAGCAGCCAATTCTAAAAAAATTAAAACCTAAATGTTTTGGCAAATATTGAGTAAGTATACAGAAACTAAGTAATAATACAAAATATATTTTAAACAAAACATTGTTGTGTCGTTACAAAGAGAATGTTTAAATTAAATAATGAACAAACAAAAAAATCCTCTTTTCAAACAACAAAAAATTTAAACTGAACATTTAAAAACATTTTTGGCATTTTTATGTTGTTACAAAAAGAATTTATAAATGATTTAATAAAAAAAAAAAGCGTGTGTTGTTATAAATATATTTAAAAAATAAAAATACATTAATTAATTAATTAATGTAAATAAGTACACAAATAAACGAAGGAAATCTTTGTAAAAAACAAACAAGCAAAATATTTTAAAAACTTTTAAATAAAAATATTTTCAAATATCTTTGACATTTGCGTGCTGTTATAAACAGAATTTCTAAATAAATGAATAATAAAGGGGAAAATAAACCCAACTTTGCCTTTCATCTGTCCCAATATGCATACTGAAATATTTGAGCACACTGCACTCGCACATCACACACCGTAACTCCTAATATGGTCACGTACTGATTTTATCTCACCTTTGATATAATACTTGGCTTTGCTGGAGGAGCCAATTTTTCTGCGGTAACTGTCATTAATCTTGACTTGACAGATATTGGCACCCAGGCAATTGGAAATGGAGCCGTCGGTGATGCCTGACAGCTGGATGTGGTAGATATAGCGATCTCCATTGGGACGGATGTCTCCTGTGGCGTTGTGGAAACTGAGGACAGATAAAACACTGTTTCTCTCATGCACATTAATACATGTGGTGTGGTGTAGTTGTAGGCTCTGTTTTAATGAATGAGAGGGTGAGATGCCCACCGGTAATAAAGTGCTCCCAGGCTGAAAATGGCTCCTGTCTCTGGCACTTTGATGGTTCCATTGATCATCTCCACTTCCTCCTGCTTTACAGCACATGCAGATCGAGTCTCCCACTCCACCCAGAACTCACATGCTGTCTTATCCTCCCTAAAACATAGACATAAATATGAATTTTATAGATAACATATGCTATGCCAACACCACAAGTTAAGAATTTTCATGCCAAGTCAACTTACTTTAATAATTTCGGATGGCCAACTGTGCTGCCACACTTCAGCTGCAAGATTGTTCTGGCTGGTTTATCGTTTCCACACACCTCGTCACCCATGGAATAATTGACGAGGATCTTTCCATCTGGTGAGGACACATACTGATGAAAAACCAACAAAACTGTAATCACGTCAGAGAAGGTTTAAAAAGACTTACCGATGAACTCCATGGTCTGCGTGTGAACACGGCCCAGAGTCTCAGTCTTCCCACCAGCACGTCTGCGACACACGGCAGCTTCTGCTGCACAGCCTGGCTGGCCTCCATGAATGGCCTGACAGAGATTGAAGTAGTACCTGTGAGAACAAATAATACAATTGTGAATTTAATTAACACTGAACATACGCAGGTGCAATATTACACCAGTGTTTCATTACGGATTAAATGCAATGTGTCCATATTCCACTGACTTGAGTACAAATAGTACTTTAAAAATGTATGTTTTTGAACAAAAACAAATATATAGATATAGAAATTATGTCTGGTACAAATAGCAGGGATTAAAGTTAATTCGCTACGTCGGATTTCCGTCAGTTCATAAAGACAGTCACTTGCTTCATTCCTGAATGATTCAGCTGTTCGAACAAATCAATTGAATGAATGATTCATTGATAAAATAAGTGACTTGTCGCCACCTGCTGGCAGATTTAGTTTCATTTTTAGCGGATAATTTCAGTTATTTGAATCATATTTCTGTATTCAAAATTTTATATTTAAAACATTCTCCACGTGAATTTATGAATTTAATTGCCTCATTAAACGTCTGAAAATGTACCTACAAGCCACTTTTGTAGTTTAAATTAATTTATTAATACTAATTTCATATGATTGGTAACTTATTTGTATTATTCTACATATTCTTTTAAATAGAAATTTAAAAAACATAAATATAAAATTATTAGATTATAAACATACAATTTTGAATTTGACATGAAAATTATGCCATTGCTTGATGTGTTGCATGACTAGCCGTTCAAAGCACTTCATGAGGATGGGGGTAAGTGCAATTGGACGGTAGTCATTGAAGCAGGATGGAGACGGCTTCTTCGGGAAGTCACTGTAAGTCACTTTAAGGAGTCAAACGTCACCTCGTATTAGGAAGGCTAATTTTTGATCAGAATTTTTGATTATTGATCAGAAGGTGCTCCTAAATTTTTTAATTAGGAGGACAAGCGCTCCTAATTACAAGAAGAAAAAAACTGCTCTTAAACTGGGTGTGGTCGGGAAAAAATTCTCAGTAAAAATATATATTTTTTTGCTTTAACCCCTGCAATATAATAAGTAGAAAAATAGAAAAGAGAAAAGTAAAAAAGAAAAGTAGACAAATAAGTTACCAATCATATGAAATTAGTATTAATAAATTAATTTGTACTACAGAGGTGGCACAGAAGAACACAAAAGTGGCTTGTAGGTACATTTTCAGATGTTTAATGAGGCTCAGAGGTGGCATGAGTGCAATTAAATTCATAAATTCATGTGAAGATTAATGTTTTAAATATACAAATTTGAATACAGAAATATGATTTAAATAACTGAAATTATATGCTAAAAATGAAACTAAATCCGCCAGCAGGTGGTGGCAAGTCACTGATTTTATCACTGAATCATTCATTCAATTGATTCGTCAGAACGGCTGAATCATTCAGGAATGAAGCAAGTGACTGTCTTTATGAACTGACAGAAATCCGTCATAGCGACGGAACTTTAATCCCTGAAATTGTCGATAATTATTGCTCTGTTATGGCCTTTTGTATATTTTTTTTAAATGTAAAGATCCAGGATTTAAAAATGTGTAAATAAAAATGTGCTGATACTGGCCATTACGGTTTTGTCAATGATATGTTGTTCATTCACACCCCATGACAGGGGCAAATTAAATTGTACAGAACAAACAGGTGTGAAACTCACGAATCATCCCCGTTGCTAAATTTCCACGGCTCTGTTAGAGACGAGAGTGTGCGCAGGTCGTAGGTCTGGTGTTGTCCTGCAAGCTTGCACTCCATCTTTTTGGGTGGGCAGACCACATTCGTTCGCCACTGGAAGGTGACAGAACATCCTTGGGTTTCGCTCATCAGCTGAGGACTTCCACGGCCTGCCGCTCTGTCACACGAGAACAAAATGGATGACTGCCGTTTCCCTCTTGGTGCTGTGAAATAGACAAAAAAATTAAATAAAGTTAAAAAGACAGCAAAAAAAAAAAAACAGCCTTAAAATCAGGTTTCAAATAATTAACTGCCGTTTCCCTCTTGGTGCTGTGAAATAGACAAAAAAATTAAATAAAGTTAAAAAGACAGCAAAAAAAAAAAAAACAGCCTTAAAATCAGGTTTCAAATAATTGAAATCGACATTCAATTAGACAGAAACACATTTGTTATTTAAATCTTAAAAACACAGACAATTTAAGTAATGTTCATGCTATGTGCTGCTAAATTGCTGAATCGAACTGAAATAATTACATTATCCATATTTAAATGATTTACATTTTTAAAAAATTACATTTTGTAAATGTAGTTATTCACATTTTACTTAAATAATTTACATTTTATTAATTATTTTTAGTGCTGTCAAATGATGAATTGCATCCAAAATAAAAGTTTTTATTTACATAATATATCTGTGTGTACGGTGTATATTTATTATGTATATATAAATACACACACATACAGTATATCTTTTGAAAATATTTACATGTATATATTTATATTCGTATAATTTACATTAAATATAAATATATTCATTAACATATAATATAATATATACATTAAATATATTAATATATAAATGTAACATTTTTTCTTAAATATATACATGCATGGGTGTGTATTTATATATATATACACATAACAAATATACACAGTACACACACATATACACGTTGTGAACAAAAACTTTTATTAATCATTTGACAGCACTAATTCTTTTACTTTAAGTTAAACGAGTCTGTTTAGTTTTCTTTCCTTAATACGGAACTGAACCCCTTAAAAAAAAGACAGATTAAATAAAAATGGATTGAAATAAATATAGCTTGTCTAGTTGCTCTATCCTAAAAAAGTACATGTAATTCATGAGTTTTTCGGTCGTAAAGGATTCGTACCGCCAGAGCAAAAGCCCCATTTCTGATCTTTGTCAAAGTCGCTTGTAGTGGCACACCACTTCCTGCCGTCAGTCCTGCCCTGAGTTGTGCACTCAGAATAAAACTTGCCCAGGAACTTAAAGGGGAAAATGCACACTTCATTTTTATCTGTAACTGAAAGACAATAAACACACATTTTAATCATTTAAGGGGAAAGTTTAACAAGAGTTCAACAAGAACCGTAGCGGCACCCCTGCATACAACTGAGGCCAAATTGAGGTATATTACAATTATTAGCTTCTAGAACAAGACCATCTGTCAAAATTGTGCCTTAAAATGCTGTCTAATGGCTTAATAGGTTTTTAGAGTGATTCAGAGTGTTTGTCTGACCTTGAGGACAGGTGTCTCCTCCACTGTACTGCATGATCACAGCCTGCTCTTCTCTCTTGTAGTCTAGGTTCATGATTTTGCTGTTTCCGTATGAAGCCGCAGAGCCCGTTAAGATCAGACATACCGCGCTGTCTTTACATGCTGTGCCTGTCACAGTCCCACACACGTTGATATTAAAGGAGCCGGAGCTTCTAGGAACCTAAAAAACACAAATGAATTTATCATCCCTTTGCTAACATGCTTGAATAAGTTGACAAACTGAGATCTTGGGTATATATATATACACACACACACACACACACACTACTGTTTCTGTCATGACAACTCTCGGAGGGATTGGCATGGTAATGTACATGACAGTGTTAATGTATTTGGTCTTGGCGGAATAGATCTGCTACGCTGCTGCTGCAAGTACCAAGAATTGCTACTGCCAATACATCCACAACGTGCTGCTGTGAGCATGTAGGAAATACTGCGGTTGCACATATACACATATGAATAACCCCCATAGCAAACATGAATCACCTCGCAGCAGATCTATACAGGTGGAGTTGGGGAAGGTGGAGGGTTTCTGAAGCAAGCTGCGAACTGCTACAGCAAACAAAAGCCAGGTATTTGAATGTTGAGCAGCAAGCTCATAGGATGCTGATACAGGAGAGAATCAATCAGCTGTGCCATGTAATATGATGTCATTATGTCAGATTGAGTTAGACCAGGGCTGTCCAAAGTTTAGCTCCAACTTGCCTCAACACACCTGACTGGAAGTTTCTATGCCTAGTAAAGAGTAAAGAGCTCTTAGTAAAGAGCTTGATTAGCTGGTTCAGGTGTGTTTAATTAGGGTTGGAGTTCAACTCTGCAGGACACCGGCCCTCCAGGACCGAGTTTGGGCAGCCCTGAGTTAGACCTATCAGACTGCGCCATCTAGAGTTTCATGTCAGAACTCCGTATTTAAAGGTTTGGGGGGGGGGGTCTAGATTTTTTTTAATTAATACTTTTAAAATACTTTTATTTGGGGAGGATGATGACAGGCAATACATTTATAATGATACATATTCAATCTCAAATAAAAGTGGTTCTTTTGAACTATTCAAAGAATTCTGAAATAAAATGTATCACAGCTTCCACAAAAACATTAATCAGCACAACTGATCTCAACATTGATAATAACAGGAAATGTCTCTTGAGCAAATCAACATATTAGAATGATTTCTGAAGCATCATGTGACACTGAAGACTGGAGTAATGATGCTGAAAATTCAGCTATCATTCATTCAATATTGTAACAATATTACTGCACTCTTGCTTGATCAAATAAATGGAACCTTAAGTGACTTCTTTCAGAAACATTAAAATTTTATAGACCCCAACGCTTTGATGGCACAAATTTCAATTCTTCAGTCTTGGAAAAGTCTTTCTCTCTTCAATACCTGAATGGTCCCTGACAGCGCTGAGAGGTCAAACGTGTAGCGCAGCTGGGAGACGGTCAGACTGCAGCCCTGCGCCGTGATGGTCTCCGGACAAACCACAGGAGTGGCCCACTCGAACACATACATACAGTCCTGAGCTCGGATCATCTGGGGAGAACCCTGTTTGTGCAGAACCAACATTTACACTCAGGTACGACAGAAACCACCAACCACTCAGTTACACTATGAAGATTTTGGGTTGCTCTCTTACCAGCTCTGCTCCTTTCTGGCAGGTGAAAACGATCCTGGAGGAGTAGTTGGAGGTGGGGTTAGAAGGGCAGACGGTTGTGCTGCTGAAGGTGATCTCCACCTCGTTGGTGTTGCTGTTATAGCGAGGAGGGGAGGTGATTCGTCCGATGTCCTGCACAGAAAGGAAAAAAACCCACAAGCCCAAAAATCAGATTCAAACATTCAATACAGGGTTCGTACACATTTTTACCAATACATTTCCATGACTTTTCCATGACTTTTGAGACAATATTCATGACCTAAATGTTCCATTATTTTACAATAAGAATACAAATCTGTTCAAATTATCATAGCATATGTTAACTAAAAATGACTATTAATGCTACTCGTTTGCTTTCTTGTTTTAGTAAGAAGAACACACATTTATCTAGGTTAACCATTTAAACTAACATTGTTTTTTATAAGCATTTTATATAGGCTTATAGATTTTATTTTAGTCAAGTGGTGATGATTTGAGAAAGCTAAATTGATCAAACATAGGCTATGATTAACTCACTGTCTGCCACTGGCCGCTTGGTCATTACTTTAAAAAAAAAAAAAAAAAAAAAAAACTTGAATTTAACAAACAAAACATTTTCCAAACATGTCTAAATTAACGTAATAAAGAAATGAAAATATATATAACCACTGTTGCCATTAAAAACGAAACTGAACTATTTTAATGGCTACAACAGCAGCTGTGTAATTTGGAAAGAGAGAAAGAAAAAAAGACACGGGCTCCAGTCGGACTCGGCCAGTAATTCTGATAATCTGTCGGATAAGGGCTGGACTAGGGCATATGTTTGAGGCCCGTGCAGGGTTCTGCTGAGCTTATTTGGTAGCAAACGCAATACTCATACACGCACGAGCGCACTTTGGATGTGACTGCGCACCGCCTCTGGAGCGCGCGAGTACCGAATGGCTTAAAAAGACGTGCAAATAAATAATAAAATTTTCTGACGATGCAACAATGACCCGATTAGGCAAATTACTATTCTGTCAACTGTCCCGAAACGCGAGTGAAAGTCTTGCATCGCAGCGTGCAGCGGCTCTTGTAGCGCAGACAAGATGCGCCGATGTGAAGCCGTTTGAAGAAAAAAGTCAAAGAGAGAAGACTCATACAGCTGAATAACTCATGCTGTTTTCAAATGACTGATTTGATCACTCTGTGTGGACTGGACTCAGTCTGTAGGTTTGATTATTTACTCATCAAACCTACATGCTATAGGCTATTGAATAAATGTGTGAATTTCCATCATTTTAAAGTCAAAAGCTGCGGGAATGAGTAAAACTATGCGATATAGCCTATGCGCAATCCCGCACCGAAATTCAGGACCTGATTAAACACAATTCTATTATACAGAGTTTTGTGAAATAGATTTCAAAACTTTTCCAGGCCTGGAAATTGGTGTTTTAAAATTCCATGACTTTTCCAGGTTTTTCATGACCGTACGAACCCTGTCAATATCATCCTCTGGTGCCATGGTATGATTAGTAAAAATATTTTGCGCAAATAAACTCTAAATAATATGAATAATGTCTCAAACTCAAAACTGACAATATGTACATTCTTCATCGGTAGTGTGAATAGGTGTGCATGTAGTATAAGACAGCCTCCAATATTGGTTATTATTATAATAACGATAACATTAAATTCTTCCATAATCAATGCTTTGGCTGCACAATTTGGGGAGAAATTCTAATTGTGATTTCTGATCAAAATGATGATTTAAAATGTGATAATTTACAAAATTGCACGATTTGGCCAAAAAAATCCAAACAAAACAAAAAAGAAACTGATTACATATATATCAATATGACTACAACAACAACAACAAAAATAACAATTATTAATATTATTATTTGTATTACTACTGCTGAACAAAATAATAAAATAAGAAATTATACTATAATATACTAAATATGTACTTATATACTAAATACTTCACTGCATAAATAGCAATACAATTATTATTATTATTACTACAACTAAACAAAAGACATAAGACATATTATACTATAACATCTCTAAAAATAAGAAAAATAAAAAACTTCTACTACCAATTATTTTTATTATTAGGAAATAAAATAATAAAATAAGAGATTACTAAATTTCACTGTAAAATAAAAAATGTATTTATATTATATTATTATATTTATATATATTATATTATATTATTATAATTACTACTACAAGTACTAAATAAATATGAAACAAAAAAACAACAACAACAAAATAATAATAATTGTATTTTACAGTACAATAAAATAACAATACTAATTAATGGCTGTTTTAGTTTCTTCATTTTCAAATGTTTAATATTGCTCTGCAGATCAAAGAAAGTGGAATTCATTGTTGTACTGATGCTTTTACTTACAACTGGATCTCCATCAACAGGATCCATGCACACAGCGGCCCCTGGAGGACAGTTGACCCCTGGGATGGGGTTGAGGGGCTGGCAGATGTTGATGTAGAAATCAGGAGACTTTTCCCTGTCCACATCCTCGTTGATAGCTGTGTAGTAACCGGTGAGATGGATCAGAGGACTGAGGTCAATATGGTTGGTACCGTTCCAAACGGAGCACGTCACCTGCAGAGAAGAGACACTACATTTGTTGCAGGTTCACCTGAAGCGAGGTTTAGAGAATCGAAAGATTATAGACCTCCTCTTACCTGTTGTTCGCAGACCAGAGGAGTGTGCCAGGAGAAAAAGTGAGTACAAGTAGTGTCATCTGAGTACACCAGCACGGGTTCATCTGTGCCTCCTCCCTCAGACTTGCAGACGAAGCTGAAGATGCTCTTGTGTTTGAAGGAAGGGTCGGCGGCACACGCGTCTCCATCCTCATAAGTGAGCTCCACCACCTGATCCTTATACACCAGCTTCCTTGTGGTTTTCCCACCACTTATGACATTCCGAGTGTCTTTGATGCACACGGCTGCAGCAAAAAAACAAAAACATCTCAACATTACCATATAAAGTCTTTTTGCTTAGAGCCTAAATGTTTTAAAACAAGACAAGTAATGTTTACATCCTCACTGAAAAAAAAAGCAAAAACCAAACTACTTCTTTATTCTTTGAAAGAATACACGCAACTATATAAAATAAAAAATACGGTAGTGTCTAAAGTGACCAAATTTAGTGACAAAAATATTTACAGAAATACTTAAGTTATTATACAAATGAAGTTCATATTTATTATTAAACTTGAGTGGAAAAATTTATAGTTTGAATTTTGTATATGAAATTTGCATATAAAATTATTACTATGAGTGCTAAAATATTTGACACTTTATTTTACACAATTTATTATATACTTTTAAGAAAGTTCATTCAAGTCTTTTTTCAAGTTCATTTAAGTTTTACACACACACACACACACACACACACACACACACATACATATTAGGGATGCACCGATAACCACTTTTTCCAGTACTCGCCTGATACCGATACTTTTATTTTTGGTACTTGCCGATACAGAGTACCGATACTGATATTTTTATTGCATTTGTCAATTTTTTTTATTTTTGGTACAGAAACCAAAAGAGTATGTATGATGTTAGTTGGTTAACTTCATTTATCAAATAGTCAAACCAAAATTTATTCAGACACCTTCAACATTTCTCACATTATCACAGTTTATTTGCTATAGTTTAGAAAATGGTAATAAAATATGACAAGAACTCAGAGTTAAACTTTGTCAGAACAAATTCATCTTGATAAATGTTAGATAACTTTGATAGAAAGGTATGTAATGGATTACAATCAACCAAAAATTATTCAGACAGCTGTTAGTATGACAGTATTTACACAACTATCAATACTTAGTCGGGCAACCCTTAGGCTTAATGACAGCCTTTATTCTCCTGGGCATGCTGTCACCCAGCTTCATGCAAACCTGAACTTCAATTTTTCCCCCCCAGACTCAGTCTTAATAAGTTT
Source organism: Sinocyclocheilus grahami (assembly GCF_001515645.1). Lineage (NCBI taxonomy): Eukaryota > Metazoa > Chordata > Actinopteri > Cypriniformes > Cyprinidae > Sinocyclocheilus > Sinocyclocheilus grahami. Next base: position 527,010 of record NW_015505519.1, on the reverse strand, counting down.
TGGTCCCAAATTTTTATCAGTTTTACTGGTAGTCCACTGTATGAAGAATTTTGGGATATAATTTGTCACAGTTTACTTTATTTTGCTATCATCACTTACATAAATAAACTATAGTGTCCTGCACCCACTAGTAAAAAAATATAAAAAATTATATCTGGTCTCTGATTAATTTTTGGTTAGACAGTAGATCCTTCTGTTATTTTCACACTTAATTATGCCCATTAAAATGTATTTTACAAGTTTTTGTTACTTTCACTGTTAATTTTTTTTGCTCTATGGTACGTCATCTTTAATTTAATAGCATTAGAGCTGCTCCATTGCAGCGGTTTAGTACTGTAATAATGCGCTTTGCAGTAATAATGCAGGGAATCACTCGTTATAAATCTCCTAACTGTGATATTTTCAGAAATAGAAGTCGCGTTTGTTTCATCTGAAACGTGCTGCGATTTATATTCCAAAGCCACTCATATAATGCAGAAACACTCAAGCAAGCAAAACATGCGCAACGCATGCATGTATTTGTACTGATGCTTCCAGTGATGTCTGTGAGAAAGGTATATTCACTCGACAAGCTCGTGCATCTGCGCCGCCGCGCGCTCAATCCACTCAGTGTGCTTTGCTTATCAGCTATACAGGCGTTAATACTGAATGTTTAACATTATATTCATTGCATACACATACTTCCTAGACATCCTTAATCTGTAATAACTCCATTCTGCTGTCTGTTGTTCTGTGTTTCTTTGTCTGAATATGGCACTTATCACATGCTGTGTGGTATCGGCGTTTGGTATCGGGGCATTTTAACGAGTACAGGAGCTCAGTATCGGGCCCGATACCAGTATCGGTGCATCCCTAATATATACACACACAGTATATAATAAAAAAAAAAATACACACTGTAAATTTATATATATACACATATACACTGAACAAAATTATAAACGCAACACTTTTGTTTTTGCCCCCATTTTTCATGAGCTGAACTCAAAGATCTAAGACTTTTTCTATGTACACAAAAGGCCTATTTCTCTCAAATATTGTTCACTAATCTGTCTAAATCTGTGTTAGTGAGCACTTCTCCTTTGCCGAGATAATCCATCCACCTCACCGGTGTGGCATATCAAGATGCTGATTAGACAGCATGA
>NW_015505519.1:507985-525745 GCF_001515645.1 Sinocyclocheilus grahami | reverse complement strand
CGGTTTGCTGATGTCAACGTTGTGGATCGAGTGGCCCATGGTAGCGGTGGGGTTATGGTATGGGCAGGCATATGTTATGGACAACGAACACAGGTACATTTTATTGATGGCATTTTGAATGTATGTGTATGTGAAACTGCACATTTTAGAGTGGCCTTTTATTGTGGCCAGCCTAAGGCACACCTGTGCAATAATCATGCTGTCTAATCAGCATCTTGATATGCCACACCTGTGAGGTGGATGGATTATCTCGGCAAAGGAGAAGTGCTCACTAACACAGATTTAGACAGATTTGTAAACAATATTTGAGAGAAATAGGCCTTTTGTGTACATAGAAAAAGTCTTAGATCTTTGAGTTCAGCTCATGAAAAATGGGGGCAAAAACAAAAGTGTTGCGTTTACAATTTTGTTCAGTGTATATATATATATATATATATACACACACATATATTATACCCTATTCACACTGTTTTTCACTAAATGAAAGGTACAAAGGAAATATACCTGTTCCAGAGGCACAACCAGCATTGGCTATTTCTCCACAAACATTTAGTCTGAACATCTTCCTATGGACCATGGGATCATAGACCGTATAGCCACCTGTCCGACTGAGGGCATTAAGGTCAAAGAGATGACCTGTGGAGACCAAGCACAACACGTCTCAGATTGATTTAGGGACAAACATACATGCTAGAACCTTTCAATTGATCAGTGTGCAAAAACACCCTTGCTGTTATTCAGGCTATTTGCATGCATCAGACACACGCACCTACATGACACCGTTATGAGCAGACAGGAAGTGTCTGGATAAGAGGATTCAGTTGTTCTGAATAATTGTGTATTCAGTGTGACTGAGGCTCATGTGGTTGACTCACCTGTGGCTGGATTGGTGACTTTACAGTCCCCATGTTCAGTGCTATTGAGAGGACAGGCTGCAGCAGTGAACCACACAAAGCTATAGACACAGTCCTCCAGTGCCGTGATCAGAGTAGGTTCAGAATCCTGCAGAAAAACAGACAGAAAGTCAGAGACACAGACAAGGAGAGGATGTCGTTATGCTCACTGTACACTGTGATATATATTACTATAAATATTAGCATATACTTAGAGAATATATATATATATATATTTATTAAAAAAAACAATTTAGGTTGGTAAATACGATTTTTTAAATTGTTTTTGAAAGAAGTTTCTTATGCTCACCAAGACTGCATTTATTTAATCAAAAATACAGTAAAAGCACTAATATTGTGAACCCTTTTTACAATTAGAAATAACTGTTTTCTATTTGAATATATTTTAAGATGTAATTTATTATTGTTATTCAAAGCTGAATTTTCAGCATCATTACGCCAGCATTACTAATATGCTGATTTACTGCTCATGAAACATTTATTATTATCAATGTTGAAAACAGTTGCACTGCTTAATATTGTGAAAACTGTGATACATTTTTTTCAGGATCGTTTGATGAATAGAAAGTTTAAAAGAACAGCATTTATTTGAAATAGAAATCTTTTATAAATTTCATCCCTGTCACTTTTGATCAATTTAATGCATGATTGCTGAATAAATTTATTTCTTTCAACAACAAAAAAAAAAGATCTAACTGACTGTTTATTTAAAAAAATATGAATAAAAATATAAGTTAGTTCTAAAAAATAAACAGTAGTTAGTCTATAGTAATTATATTTACTTTAGAACATGCATTTGTGAGTGTATAGAGAAAAGCATAAATAAACAGACCACTTTGTCTGGGTCGCATTTGAAGCGAATAATGGTGGTCCGGTTTCTCTTGCCATCAGGACAGGCTTGTCCATTGGTGTACTTCAGAATCAGGATGTTTTTATCCCACTGTGGACCCGCCTCTGCCTCCCCCAGATTCACATACTCATCTCCATCCTTCAGACAAGCCGCAGCGCTAGACGGGCAGCTCCACAAACCTGAGACAAAACACCAGTTATAACACCTATGCAGACCAGTCAATACACTCCGGCTGTACTGCTACAACTCACCGGTCTGAGGCACCAGAGACTTGCACACATTGATATAGTAACGCTGCTTCTGATTGGTCGCATCTGGCACAACCATCCAATTAGATTTGTGCAGGGCCAGTGAGGATAGATCGTAGGAGTGGCCATTGCCATCACTGCCAGACAGAGAGGGGGTTATAGGTCATTTAGACTGTTGTATTATGTATTGGGAGCAAATACATTACTAAGAAGGTTGCTCTTACTTGTAGGAGCAGGTTGTGGTTTTGAAGGAAGGGCAGGCCAAAGTGGTGTGCCATTCAAACAGGTATGTGCAGTCTGTGGTCTCCTTTATGAACTCTGGCTTACCCTGAAGAACAAAGAAAGGAAACGAAACATTCAGGAAATTAATTGAACTTCTTAATCAACTCGTTTGTCGGCTGAAAGAAACTCACAGGATTCTTGCTGTGGTCGCAGGAGAAGAGAATAGCCGTGGATCGCTCATAGATCTTGTGGCAATTTTCCCCATTTGTGTAGTTGATCATAATAATCCCATCATCAAATGTGAGCTTTTGATTGGCTAAGCCTGCAAAGGAGCATAGGAAAGAATGCTGTGGTCTCCTTTATGAACTCTGGCTTACCCTGAAGAACAAAGAAAGGAAACGAAACATTCAGGAAATTAATTGAACTTCTTAATCAACTCGTTTGTCGGCTGAAAGAAACTCACAGGATTCTTGCTGTGGTCGCAAGAGAAGAGAATAGCCGTGGATCGCTCATAGATCTTGTGGCAATTTTCCCCATTTGTGTAGTTGATCATAATAATCCCATCATCAAATGTGAGGTTTTGATTGGCTAAGCCTGCAAAGGAGCATAGGAAAGGTTAAATGAATAGTTCACCCAAACATGAATATTTGCTAAACATGAACTAAGATGTAGATGAGATCAGAACAGATTTGGAGAAATTTAGCCTTACATCACTTGCTCACCAATGGATCCACTGCAGTGAATGGGTGCCGTGAGAATGAGAGTTCAAACAGCTGATAAAGACATCACAATAATCCACAAAACTCCAGTCTAACATCTTGTAAACGAAAAGCTATGTGTTTGTAATAAACCCATTATTAAGGCATTTCCACAATTCATAATACTTCTTCCAGTGAAAAAGTCCATTCCTTGTTGTAATCTCACATCAAAAGCCAACAACATATTTGTTAAGAATGGTTTTGGACTGTATATTTCTCCCCTGACTCAGACAAGACAACTTTGTCACTGGAAAAAGCGGTATTATGGATAGAGGATTTTTAATTTAGCCATAAGCAATGGTTTAAAGTGAAAAATTATGATGATGGATTTGTTTATAACAAACATGCAGCTTTTCAATTCACAAGATGTTAACTGGTTGACTGGAGTCATGTGGATTACTGTGATGTTTTTATCAGCTGTTTAGACTCTGATGGCACCCATTCACTGCAGAGGATCCATTGGTGAACAAGTGATGTAATGTTAAATTTCTCTGTTCTTCATCTGTTTAGATGAAGAAACAAACTCATCTACATCTTGGATTGTCTGAGGACGAGTACATTTTCGAGTAGCTCAGTTTTGATACCAAACAAAAAAAATGAACTCACCTGCTATTCTGTGTGTACTGCCCTCGACCTGACAGGAGGAAACGGAGTTGCTGGGACCGTGAGGGCAGACCGAGGATGTAACTGGGCCACACACTGCAAAGTGATACTCATAACTCAAATCCTTCACTGGTGCCGTCAGAATGAGAGTTCAAACAGCTGATAAAGACATCACAATAATCCACAAAACTCCAGTCTAACATCTTGTAAACGAAAAGCTATGTGTTTGTAATAAACCCATTATTAAGGCATTTCCACAATTCATAATACTTCTTCCAGTGAAAAAGTCCATTCCTTGTTGTAATCTCACATCAAAAGCCAACAACATATTTGTTAAGAATGGTTTTGGACTGTATATTTCTCCCCTGACTCAGACAAGACAACTTTGTCACTGGAAAAAGCGGTATTATGGATAGAGGATTTTTAATTTAGACATAAGCAATGGTTTAAAGTGAAAAATTATGATGATGGATTTGTTTATAACAAACATGCAGCTTTTCAATTCACAAGATGTTAACTGGTTGACTGGAGTCATGTGGATTACTGTGATGTTTTTATCAGCTGTTTAGACTCTGATGGCACCCATTCACTGCAGAGGATCCATTGGTGAACAAGTGATGTAATGTTAAATTTCTCTGTTCTTCATCCGTTTAGATGAAGAAACAAACTCATCTACATCTTGGATTGTCTGAGGACGAGTACATTTTCGAGTAGCTCAGTTTTGATACCAAACAAAAAAATGAACTCACCTGCTATTCTGTGTGTACTGCCCTCGACCTGACAGGAGGAAACGGAGTTGCTGGGACCGTGAGGGCAGACCGAGGATGTAACTGGGCCACACACTGCAAAGTGATACTCATAACTCAAATCCTTCACTTCATAGTCCTTTCCGGCCAGCGGTGTAAGGTTGTACTCGTAACCGCTCTTGGGGTCCTCGACTTTACAGTTTTCACCTATAAGTGACAAGAATTAAATTGAGTCAAAGCCCAAGTAAGTGTATTTCTTCAAATTCTTGAGACCGATTGGCTGTTGATCCTACCCTGGACTCTTTTGATTGGGCAAGCTTCTGAGGTTCTCCAGATGAAGACATATTCACAGCCATCTTTGCGATCAAACATGGGAGCACCCTTTAAACAGAGAAAAGAAAAATTAGTTTCAACAGCTTCACCATAAACAAAAAACCTTTAGCATCTTAAATGCAGTACAAAATTTAAATGATTTTTAATCATTTTGTCATGTTATTTTATTACCATTCAGAAGTTTGGGAGCAGTAAGGTTTTTAAATGTTTTTAAAAAAGTCTCTTACGCTCAAGGCTGCATTTATTTGATCAAAAATACAGTAAAAACAGATTTTTTTAAATGTAATACTGTTTTCTATCCGTTTCTATAAATGCCATTTATTCCTGTGATGCAAAGCTGAATTTTCAGCAGCCATTACTCCAGTCTTCAGTGTCACATGATCCATCAAAAATCATTCTAATATGTTGATTTGCTACTTAAACTTATTTCCCCCAAATATTGGTTCCAAGTAACATTACATTTTTTACTTGCAGCAACAGGGTTATATAGATCCTGTGAAGCTAAATAATGATTAATTTGTTTTTTTTTTTAATCATTTAACTATAAACACAGTCATACCATCACACTATGTGAATCTTAGGATTATTCATATTCAATCATTTTCATTGAAAATAAATTTAGTTTACTTCAAAAAATTTTATGAGACACCAATTTATTGTGGAAGGTGCCACGGATAAAAATCTATTTGCACTTAAGAGAGAAACCATGCATTTGCTTACAGGACTGTCATCACATTGGAAGACGATTCGGGTGGAGTAACGTCCTGAATTGCACTTGTCCCCATTCAGATAAACAATACTGATGGAGCCATCTGCTGCTGCCTGCAGGCTGGACTGCACATATCCCAGATTTACACCTCTGCCTTTCAGCTGGCCACATGCTCCAATCGCTCCAGCTGCCAACAACAGAAGTCTATTAGTTTACTGCGCGGTCATTCAGACCAGCACTAAACCTCCAGCCCTTGGTAGGTGTTACAAAGAGAAAATCAATCTCAAAGTACTAGGCTAAAAATAGGAAGACATTTCAAAAGAGTCTGTCAATATCTGTTTGTAGACACTCACCAGGGCAGCCCTGGACGCGAGGCAGCGGTTTGCACACGTTGATGTAAAACTTTTGAACGCGGGCCTGATCTGTCGTGTCCAGAGGAACATAATACTTGTCATCCAGACTGAGGTCACCCAAGTCGTACTCTCTACCTTGCAAATCTGGAAATGCAAGACAGAGGGATCAGCTTGAGATTGGTATCAAAATGGTGACAGCAATGGCACAGAAATGACACACTTCAGCATTAAAAGCATGTTTTTGTGCATGGGAAAGCTTACCTGTGACTTGGCAATCCACAGGAGCAGGTTCACAGGCTAGTGCAGTGGAAAGCTCAAAAAACACATTGTGGGTTACGTGTGTAGTTGTGCCCAGCTCTTCCTGTATAAGCCTCAGAGAGGCTGGGTTGGCCTTTTGGTCACACACAAAATTAATGACGAAGGTGTCTTCGGTACCTATAGTAAGGATGGGAAACCGGGTAAAGTGGGTTCAGTCTGGGGCAGAACAATATAACCTTAATACAAGTCTCTCTAGAATACTTCATTCTGATTGGTCATTTAAAGACTTGTGTATAATGATCCTAAACTGTATATTGGACCATTTTCAACAGAGCTGTGCTAGTTTCATCATCTTGCAATTACTCTAACATGATCATGTAAGCTACAATGAAATACAATACTACCAATGGTACATTTCCATTTAAAATTTGGTCATCAAAATTTGGTGCCCTCTCAGTTACGCACCTGACGATTTGTCCAAGGCCCCTTTGTACGTGAGAGTGAGAGTGCCATCAGTGGAGAACTGGAGAGACCGTTCCATACCAACTTGACTCACAGGTTTCTTTTCTTCCAGCTCACAGCCGGCCACAGGTTTATCTCTGACAGTTCCGCACGCTTTCACTGAATCACAAATGTTCACCTACAGTAGACAGGAGTGTGGTTACTTTTGTTTTAAAATTGGTATGATTGCACTAAACGTGATATATGAAAGAGGGCAAAGAGAAACTGAACAGAGTCAAACTGAGGAGTAGACTGCACAGTGTAAAGTACTGTGGTTTAGAAAAAAAAAACTAACATTTTTTTATTTTTTAAATTTAGTACATGACCCAGACAACAAAGTACTGCTATTCGGCACATTCATGCCACAATGTTTATTACAAGAACAAATGAATGCTACAAGTAACTGAATGTGTATGCACATAAACTGCTCAATTCAAAACTTTGGGGGAAAAAAGCGTTTCTTAAAAAAAAATCTCTTATGCTCACCAAGGCTGCATTTATTTATTTGATCAAAAATACAGTAAAAACAGTATTATGTGAAATATTACATTTTAAAATAAATTTGTAACTTTTTAAACTTTAGTTTTTAAACTTGAGTTTTTTATGTTTTAAAATGTAATTTATTCCTTTGATGCAAAGCTGAATTTTCAGCATCATTACTTCAGTGCCACATGATCTTTCAGAAATCATTCTAATATGCTGATTTGATGCTCAAGAAACATTATTTATTATTATTATTATTATGTTGAATACAGTTGTGCGGCTTAATTTTTGTGGAAACCGTGAAACATTTTTTAATGATTCTTTGATGAATAGTAAGATAAGAAAAACACTGTTTATTTTAACATTATAAATGTTTTGTCATTTTAATCCATCAACTTAATGCATCCTTGGTGAATAAAAAAAGGATTTTCTTTATATATATATATAAAAAAAATAAATAAAAAACGTACTGAAAGTACAAAAAAAAAAACTACTGACAAAGTAGATAGATAGATAGATTCACGGTTCGATAGGACACAGGGGTGTCACGGTTCGTTATGTTTTCGATACAGCAAAAACAAAGAAATTGATTTTTAGTTTTTTATTGATTAAAACTAGTATCATATGATCTTAAAAATATTTTAGACTTTGGAAGGCCTTTTGACTTTTACCGTTTATCTAAGATGATTTTGGAAACTTTAACATTCGTTTCTTATTTATTTGGTACCACTGTGTTTGCTGATTTTCAGTGTTTCATATTTAAACTGTGTAAGTTATTTGTTATTTTATATTATGCCTATAGCATGGTGTATTTGTATTCGTTTTGTTGATAAAACATTCTATGTTTAATGTAAGTGAGTTTGTCGTACTGTTTTGTTGTTGCCAATTCAATTAATTGATGCCGAAATGCCGCTAGTTTGAAAGTGAAAGTAAAATGCGAACAAGCATTATATTTCACACACTTTAAGCTCTTTTTCCCCCCAAATGTAACAGGATTACTCCAACGAATCGTTCGGTTTGTAATGCGTACCGAACCGAAAGGCTCATACCGAACGGTTCAATACGAATACGTGTATCGTTACACCCCAGATAGATAGAACTGACAATGAGCTACTGAATCTGAGAGTCTCAGTTTCATTTCATTAGTCATCCAAGGCTGTTTTTATGTTTTTACTTATGTACCAGAAGCTAGTATCATACTAAAATTGCCTTCTGTATCGATCCATACCCTACTCAAGAGCATTTGAAAGATTTTAAAGTGCTTCTTACGACAAAGTCTTTCCCATGGGCATTGACGTGGTATCCGCTTTCAGAAGCCAGTGGTTGCAGGTTGAACTCAAAGCCAGTGTTGGGATCTTTCACCGAGCAGGTCTGTAGATCAATAACAAGAGAAATAAGAAAATAAATCTTCACGATTCCATCAGTCAGTGAATTTGTGCAAAAATGAAAGTGGACCTGGTTGGTGGCCTCAACGGTTGAGATGGCGCAGGCTGCTTCTGTGTCCCAAACGAAGTCAACGGTGCAATTCTGGTTCACCAAAAAGCGAGGACCGGATGGCTAACGAAAAAACATTGTTCTCATATTGTTCAAGCCACTGATTTATAAATATAATTTTTAAATAAGCCTTATCGCAACAATAAGAATGAGTAAAAGGGCAGTATTGACTCACTGCTGTCCCAGATGAGCAGACAAAGTGGATACGGGTTCTGTAAGTGGTCATCACTCCATCTGCTTGACACACTGAGCCATTAGTGTACTCCAACATTAGCTGGTTCTCTTCCACAATCACTGGCCCCTTCATAGCAATGCCTAAGTTACTGACTTCTACCTTCTCAGACAGGCCTTCCTGTTTGAGTAACATGTACACACACATTTGTTGTCAGTGGTGCAGTTTGTTTTTTGTTACATTTTATTTCATATTACCAAGTCATTTGAGTGTTTACAGAGAGTGAACTAACCTTGTCAACCTCGAATTTCACCTCACAGACAGAAGCTTTCCTGTCACAGCCAGGCACGGCTTTAAGTGGCCGGCATATATTGATGTAGTACTTCCTCAGGCTGCTGGGGTCAGAGGTGTGCATGGCCTGCCAGTTCCTACCGCCATTAGATACTGACAAACTGCAGAGGGGAAGGAAACGAGAGATTTACTGTAGAGCCATTGTTGTTAAAGAGATAGTTCACCCAAAAATGAAAATTTGATGTTTATCTGCTTATCCCCAGGGCATCCAAGATGTAGGTGAGTTTGTTTCTTCAGTAGAACACAAACGAAGATTTTTAACTCAAACCGTTGCAGTCTATCAGTCTTATAATGGCAGTCAATGAGCTCCACGGCTTTGAGAGTAAAAAAAACATACACAGACAAAACCAAATTAAACCTGCGGCTCGTGACGATGCATTGAGTTCTTAAGACACGAAACGATCGGTCTGTGCAAGAAACTGAACAGCATTTATATTATTTTTTACCTCTGATCCACCACAATGTCTGAGCGCATTCACAACATCCGGCGCGTGACGCGTGTTCATGCTCTGGCATAGTAGATGCCAGTGGCATTATTTACACAGTGCAGAGAGATTGCGGATGTGTTCACTGGCACTGCGATGATCTAAAGATATTTAGAAGTACAGGTCATCACAATGGAAGACGATTTTGATATATCATCAGACAACATAGAATTTTTTGCCCAACCGTATTTATTTGACGTCACACGCCGGATGTTGTGAACACGCTCAGAACAGTTGGACATTGCGGTGGATCAGAGGTAAAAAATTATGTAAATACTGTTCAGTTTCTTGCACAGACCGATCGTTTTGTGTCTTAAGACCTCAATGTATCGTCACGAGCCACAGGGTTTAATTTGGTTTTGTCTGTGTGTGTTTTATTTTTACTCTCGAAGCCGTGGAGCCCATTGACTGCCATTATAAGACTGATAGACTGCAACGGTTTGAGTTAAAAATCTTCATTTGTGTTCTACTGAAGAAACAAAGTCAACTACATCTTGGATGCCCTGGGGGTAAGCAGATAAACATTACATTTTCATTTTTGGGTGAACTATCCCTTTAACGCTGTCTAGCTTTTTGATACTAGCATTGTTTGGATGTTGTCAAACATGTATAATGGAGCGATAACACTACCTAAAAAACTATCAGGATTAACAGTGCGTTTATATCTATTATCCAAAAAAGTGAAATTGGGTTAAAATGAATGAAAACGAAATAAATGATAACAAAATAAAAACAAAATTTAATTAAAAATCGGTTAAAGTAAGCCATGTTGAACTTTTAATACCATTGTTCATGGAAAAAATAAGTAACCTAAACTAATAAAATAATAAATTCACAGTACAATATAAATCAACAGTTTTTATTAAGTTTAAAAAAAAGTGAACACATGCTTCAAACACATGCTTCAATTTAATATACAGAGACATATACAAGCCATCCAAAGGATGATTAACCCACACAGAATGGCACTATCAAAACATGGCGCACGTTTGTTTAACCATCCTGAACAGCAACATTGGCTCAGCCAATGACATGAGTTCAGGATGGGACCGTTTGTTTGTTCAATCAGTGGCAGATGGAGGAAGTATTTAGTAAACTAAAGGATAAGTGTGACATTTATGCAGCTCTAGTGGCACCAAACTTGTTTTTAAAATGAAACTAAAATATTTAGTAATATAGTATAATAATTTCTCTAGGACATGCAAGCCTTTTGCCAAAGGCGATGCTAACCTGGACAGGTCGTATTGCTGCAGAGTTTTGGGGTCTGTCACAACACACTCATGTGGTCTCTCAGGACAGGCGTAGGAAGTGTACCATTTGAAGTTATAAGTGTACTCATCTTCTTTCTGCAGAAAAATGCTCATAAATGAAGGACATTTTTGGTTTGCAGACAAGACACAAGGCTTATAATAATCTGAAGGTGTGTCCAATGCAAAGCCTGAAACAAAAAAATGCTTAACACACAAGCCCTTTATGCTGAAATAGCATTACTTGACTAGAGGCTAAAAATATTTACCTGAAGGGGCTAAAAATATATTGGAGTTTTAAAAGTCAGCACGAACAGAACAAAGAAGCAGGTGCAATACCTGAAACTCTGGTTTTCCTGGACCAGCCTCTCTGTCACAGAGGAAGGAAATGTGTGTGGAACGCTGCGTGTGCTGCTTGTTGTTGTACAGAGAGCCGTTTCTGTAGGTCAACTGGATCATGCCATCATAGTAAGAAAGCTTGGAGTTAAACTCGCCGAGATTCCAAGAGCTTGTGCCACTGCAGAGACGGAACAAAAAAGATCAGCTCCGCCCACAGCGAAATCTTATCGGTTCAAAAATCACGCTCTTCATAGCTGCATGTTAAACATCAAATATGTTGTGATAAGCTAGGATTCTGTTGCTTCATATCATACTTCCAGTGAAGACAAAATAAACTTGTTGCATCATACCTTGTTAAACGAAAATGACCAAAATGAATTTACCTCTGGTCAACTTGACAGGCCCCTGCTGTTTCTGGACACTGTGCGGCCTTCACATTGCCACACACATTGATGAAGTAGTCATAGTTGGCAACGGACATGTTATAATAACCGCCGCTAGGTTTCCGAAGAGGGGAAAGGTCAAACGAAATTCCTGCAAAGAAAGAGAAGCACATTTAAAAGCAGCTCAATAAAAGGCAAATAAACACCATAACCAGCCTAAATCTTTAGCCACTAGGCTACACATCCTCGCAATAATGAAGCAGAACGTTTAAGAAATAATTAGATATTATTGTACAGTAAAAATATATATTTTTTAAACTACAAACCATTTTTGTAAAATAAAATGAAATCAAATAAAAATTACATTTTAGTTTAGTGCAGTTTAGTTAAATTAAAAACTAAAACAAACTAAAAGAAAATAACCACAATATATAAGTGTTTTTGCATAGAAAAATATTCACATGGAGGAATAATCTGGGAAGATACAGAGAAGATACAGATTATACAAAATTACAACACAACAGATACAGTAATTTTATGTTGTACCACTGTAGTTTACTAAAAAGTATTAAAAATAATTTAATAACTGAAAGCTGAAATTAAAATAAACTTAACGAAAACGAAAATGTAAAAAAATACGTTTGGTGAAGCTCTAAAATGACTAAATCGGAGTAATTAAAGCTATATATAAATATCTTTTTTAAAACAAATCACATAAAATTACTAAAATAAACAAATTTAAATGAATTTAAATAATCTGGAAATCTAAAAAAAATGAAAATATAAAATTTTAATATATTAAAAAATACATAATAGTCAGGGGTGCACATTAACCTGGTTCTCATGAGAGCACCTGGAGATTTGGTTTGGTGCTCACACTACACAGTGACACATTAAATATAAATAAAAATAAATAATAGGGATAATAGTATTAATGCACTTCATTTATTTCATATTTTAATAAATTAATAGTGTGATAATACTATTATATTTTAAAATAAAAATACAATTATTTTATAGTACACTTTAAAATTCAATGCTAATATTAACATGAAGAGCGTAATGCCGAGTTCACACTGCACGATTTTAGCCCGATTTTTCACTCGCCGACAGGTTTTGCGAAATCGCCGACAAATGCCCGAAATCGGAGGCAAATCGGTGCTCGTTCACGCGAGTGACAATCACGCAGTGTGAATTATCAAAGACTGAAAAACACATCGGCGATGGCCTACAGCCAATGAAAGACCAAGATACAGGGCAGAGGGAAGTTCGGGCAGGAGTTATAGACTAGAATATCAGTATTTTAATAGATATATGAACAATTATATCATACAGAAACAAGCACAAACATTTGCTTGACCAGCCACAACATCAGCATAACAAATTATTTTTATACATCTCGCTCAAAAACTCCTGTCTGACGCACGCGGGTTCTCGCGTTATTTCCTTATCACTTCTCACGTGTGTTTCGTTGTGGAAACGTAGATTGCGGACCAGACAGAGCTGTCGGCGATTCTTCCTATTGTGAAGTCATGCAATGTGAAACCCCGTCGCCGATCCATCGTGCAATGTGAACACAGCAGCAACTGAATGCCACCCCAGATAGTCACGCAGTGTGAAAACAACGGCGATCCGACGAGTTTGAAAATTGTGCAGTGTGAACTCGGCATTAGTGAAGCGCGTCAGTGAATGAAATGGGGATGCTCCGATCGATCGGCATCGGCCGATAATCATATTTTATGACTCGATTGGTACTCACTAACTTGGCCGATCTCAGGAACCGATCGCAATTTGATGACGTCAACGCGTGACGATGTACATGATGCGTGGGGACATAAATGATTTGGTGCCAATCATGTCATCGCCGGTGTGGAAATGCCATGACGTTTCGAGAAACAATGAAAAATTAGCTGTTTGTCGTGTATGTTTTGCATGATTCATCTACATCTACAGATCTGCGCCTCACTGCACGCGTCTGCGGCGCGTTACGGCTCCACGGCCACCAAAGCTGATCGTGGCCGCTCTAGTCGGTGCTTGTGTTTATCAGCCAGCCGCGGCACGTTTCTGAAGCGGCTCTCCGCGCTGCTTGGTTAAAAATAGTCTTTTGTGAGTTGTCACAGCATGGAGGACGGAACAAAAACAGGTTTCCCCAGTAACAGCTGTACACAAAGCAGCGCGGAGCTTACAAACGCTGCTTTATTAGGCATATAACATGCAAGACGAAATGAAAATGACATCGAAAATTTTCTAAAGATAGTCTTCCTTCAGAAATAGTGATATAAAAACACCCGCACCTCGTTTTGATTTTTAAAAGGTGCAGTACGTGCTCATGTTTATTCAACCAAGCCTTTTGGAAAATCCCGTCAGTTTTGATATTGTGGTGAGCGCCACAAATAAATAAATGTATGGGAAACACATCCCACAGCACAGCCACCAGAGCCCAACTTAAGTCTACTCATCACATCTACTCATCACCTTAATTTTAACTGAGTTTGTAGCCAGTGCCATAGCCAGACTGATAAAAAAAAAACACAGACCGGAAGTTAACTTCGGGCCAGGCGCGTGCGCCCATTGAAACCGTCTATATAGAGCTTGAAGCACCAGAATCACCATGACAAGAAATCGGTACTCGGTATCAGCTGCAAAAATCCTGATCGGAGCATCCCTAAGCAGCGCATAGCCAAGATTTATGCTTTCTTTAGAAATCTTGTACAATATTACAGTTAGTCGTCTTAAAATGGTGATTGTGCATTAACAGCTGTCAAGCATGTCGGTATGCCAATGAGCGGTCTGAACTTATTTACAAAGCGCATTTTTTTATTTTGGTCGTGCATGTGCACCACTAATGTGCATCCCTGATAATAGTGCATAAATAAAACTACAACACCACTGTCCTGTACCTGCTTTTGGGTCTTCCACCTTGCAGTCGTCACCTTCGGTTTTCGAGAGGACGCAGGCTGAAGCGGTGAACCACTCAAACTCATAGATGCATCCATCACTGGACACGCTCCTCAGGACTGGAGCGCTCTCAACATCTCCAGGCTTACACTTCAGAGTGATGATGGTTTTCACTTTCATGTTCTCCCCGCATTTGTCTCCATCAGTGTAAATGAGTCTGATGTCATCACCCTCTGCTGCCTTTTGCGGAGAAATCAGGAATTTGCCCAAGTTCATAGTTTTCCCAGTGCCTAAGAGAAGACAATTTGGGTTCGAATGAAATGTCCTGAGTAAGATGGAACAGAAAAAAGGTTTCATTTATATCTAGGATATAATCTCTAATGGTGCACTGACCTACTGCACATATTGCTGCGTCCTCAGGGCAAGATCTGGTCTCCTCGTCTTGGATGATTTTATGACAAACATTGATGTAAAAGCGTTTCTTATCAGACTCTGCTGCCTTGGTGCCCACAGCCTCCCAGTTTTGAGATCCTTCTGATTCTGAGAGAAAACCATTTACAATAAGCAAAATTAGGTGCTGGTACAACTACGTTTTGAGAAGTTTATAGAACCTTTCATATTTCAGAAAACAGGTTTTAAAGTATTAGCCTGTGATTATTTATTTTATGGCCCATCAAAATTTTTTGATTTAGCCTTTAATGTTACTAATTTCTGTCTGTTCCTCATACAAAGTGGTAAGCATTTTTATAGTGCATTTTTTTCCCTATATGCTGAATTAATATTTTTGGAAGGTTCCACAGAATTTTTTCTTTCTATTTAGCTGTACTTTTCTTTTAGAAATTAGGCAATGCTTTGGCATGGTGAAGTAAAAATAAATAAATGAATGAATAAATAAATAGTCGGATAGATTAATCAGCAAGATTATTTTTTAAATGAAATCATGTTTATTCAGCTAGGATGATTTAAATTGATCAAAGGTGACTAAAGATATAAATGGCAAAACAATTTATATTTCAAAGAAATATTGTTCTTTGAACTCTATTCGTTAAAGAATTCTGGCGGGGTTAGTTTAAAACTAATTACGTTTTAAAAAACATTCCACTAGGCAAGTTTTTAAATCGGAATTTCACAATATTCCAGCTTTTTTGATCAAATAAATGCAGCCTTGGTGAGCATAAGAGACTTAATAAAAAAAAACATTTAAAAATCTTAAGGATCCTAAACTTTATAGTGTATTTATTTACTTAAAGAACTAAAAATAAACCATGAAAGTAACTTAAAAAAAAAAGATCAAGCCACAAGTTTGACTTCACTTCCCAGAACACAATCGTTCTGCTCATCTCTACCTGGGTAACGCGTAAGAGGCGACAGATCATAACGCTTCTTGTGGTCTGTGACTCGACACAGCAGGTCTTCCTTCTCCTTCACACATGCGTATGCTGTTTGCCAGACAAAGTAATACGTGCAGTCAGACTCTCCCGTAAAGACCGGCTGGCCATACTCTGCAAACCACAAGTCAGCTGTGAGCGAAACATTTTGAAAAGCAAATTTCCGACATGAAACCATCATCTAGATCACATTGTTGCATTTCCTTCTTTTTGGTTCTCATCCAATTAAACTTCCTCAATCAGGCAGGGTTAAAAGAGAAGCGCTGTGGTCTAATGAGTCGCTATGAGACGAGTCATTGTGTCACTCACCAGCCGTTGCATTGCACTCAAAGTTAATGATGGTCATGCGCTGGAATCCAGTGCTGCATCTGCTGCCGTCTGGGTAGATCAGCGTGAGATCACCATCTGAATATCTTAAGAGAAAAGAGAAAAGGGTTATCACTGCTCTTCAGTTTACATTTTCAGTGTAAATCAGTAACACGAGCTAAGGCCAACCTCAGAGTTTGGTTCTGGAATCTCCCAGCAATCTTCTTCACATTACCCGTGTCTTTGACTTGGCAGGCAGACACGTAACCTTTGTCGTCAACACACTGTCCAGCGCTGGTCTCCCCACACACGTTCAGATAGAAGATATAGGTGTCCTGATCATTTTTGGCCTCAGCCATATAGGGTTTGCCAGTAGCTAAGGATAAAGAAATATGACGAATGGTAAAGCATTATATTTGATAAATAAGTACTCGATCACATCAAGGATGAACGACAACTGTATGGACTTGTTATCGGAGAAGGGTTTTGTGTTTTTGCTAAACTCATGGTAACACCTTCATGCATGTTTTTTTATGTTTACAGTGAATTTTTACTGTACTTGTTCTCAAAGTTCCTGTTCTTAGTTTGCCTTCAGTGGGAAAAACAAACTGCCCTCTGATTTATTTTAGTAACAAAAAAGTACCAAAACGTACCATACCAAAAGAGTATGATGGAAATATACCATGTTATTACAACCAAGTACCATGCCAATGTTGTGCCTTTTTTTTTTTTTTTTTACTGAGAACCATGGAAATACTAGGGGTGGGAATCACCAGAGGCCTCACGATACGATATTATCACGATACAATATTATTGCGATTTTAAATATATTGCGATATATTGCAATTTATTACCTTTTTCCAACTTCAAATTATGTCCCCAAAGGAAAACTTTGACAACATCTGTTTTACCTAAAAAGAAACGTTTCTCAGTTTGTTTATCTCACTTCAGTTTTATTGTTGCAGTGCAAAATGGGATTGTCAAGCAGACAAACTGACCAACACTTTCATGAAAACCTGTCATAAATGTTGTATGCACCTGGCAAACTCAACTATTTTTTATTACAGTCTAATCTAGTCCACCTTAATTAAATGTAAACCGGTATGCACTGCTGTGCTACTAGAGGTATTTTAAACAGTGCAACTTGAAATTGGACTAAAAAGTCGTGCAGACCCTTCAGCAATTGGGGCATTTGAAAGTAAATTACAGTTAAATTTAAATTCAATTCAATTCAATAAAACATGTAGTCTTACATTTAGGGATGCACTGAAATGAAAATTCTGGGCCAAAACGGAAACCAAAAATTCTGGATGCACTTAGCCAAAAACCGAAACTGCTTTGTAATGATTATTTATTAAATAATATAAAGTAATTTTGTAGGCTTTTTAAATTGAACTCAATTTGAATGATACTGAATTAAAAAAAACACAAGCCAATAAAATAACCACACTTTTACTGAAAGTAACACAATAAAACTGGACAGAATTTATATTAATATTGGTAACACTTTACAATAAGGTTAATTAGTTAACTACTTTAGTTATTGACCTAAGAATGAACAATAGTTCTTCAGTATTTACTAATCTTAGTTCATGTTAATTTCAACATTTACTAATGCATTATTAAAATCAACAGTTGTGCTTAAGTTAAGTTAATGCACTCTGAATTAACATGAACTAACAGTGAATAACTGTATTCTCATTAACTAACATTAAGAAA
>NW_015505519.1:502409-507086 GCF_001515645.1 Sinocyclocheilus grahami | reverse complement strand
CTAAGAATGAACAATAGTTCTTCAGTATTTACTAATCTTAGTTCATGTTAATTTCAACATTTACTAATGCATTATTAAAATCAACAGTTGTGCTTAAGTTAATGCACTCTGAATTAACATGAACTAACAGTGAATAACTGTATTCTAACTAACATTAAGATGAATAAATACTGTAATAAATGTATTGTTCACTGTTCGTTCATGATAGTTAATACATTAACTAATGGAACCTTATTGAAAAGTGTTACCTTAATATTACATTTAGTCATTTAGCAGACATAGATTGATATTAAATATCAATATATTATTTTTATTCACTTCTATTTAACAGAATCAGATATAAGTTGTTGTTGTTTTTTTTGACTAATTATCCAAATAATGTATAGTCCTACAAAGCTATTATTATCAGAGCATATGAGCAGTGCATAGCGTCACTGAAGGAAGTATTATTTTACCAGCGTTGCCCAGTACAGCTGAACTAGCCTACACCATGTTACAGCACAGTAGCGCTACTGCAAACCGGAACAAGTAGGCCTATACTGCATAGAAATTTCCTGTCAGCGCGTTATTTGAGCAGACTTTGCTTTTCCGATGAGCGGTACACGAGCGGAACGCACATTCATAGATTGAAATATTGAGCGGAGCATCAAACCGCACAGTGACTAGGAGAGTGAAACATGCGCGCTGAACACTGCCGGGCGGGGATATTATAATAATAATAATAATATTATATTATTAATAATAATATTATTATTATTATATATGTAGCCTATATTTTCGGTGCATCCCTACTTACATCCCCTCCTTGTTTACAAATCCAAAGTAAGTCCATACATCTGATTTAAACGCGGACGGGGCCGCCCTCTTTATTTTACTAACTTAATGCATGCTGAAGGTGACCCAGCTGACCTCACCAGAAAAAAACTCAACACAACCATCTAGTGGATTGTAAAGAAATTTATTTTATTATTCTACCAAATAGTATAATAAAAGATCGATACTTGGCGTCCGTGTATCGATACAGTATTGCCGCGGAAAATATCGCGATACTATGCTGTATCGATTTTTTCCCGCACCCCTAGGAAATACCATGTTTTGTTTGGACATGGTACTGGACCAATATCATGTTTTTAGACATTTTCATCTTTGAAGCACAATGAAGTAACGTAATTTCCACAGTAAATGAATATGCTTCGATGCCATGGTATCAGTGTTATTTTAATATTATTTATAAACTATTAAAGTATTTATTAATATTTTTAATTCGCTTTAATGTTAAATTTTCAGTTTTAATTAGAATTTCATTTTACGTTTTAGTAATTTTGTCAATTTGGATCGTGTTTTTTTTCAGTTTTAGTTTTCGTCATTTTAGTATGGAAGCCCGTTTCCGCCACGGAATAGAAAATTAAAAAAAAGGTTATTACAACTTTTTTTTTTTCACAGAATTGTGAGATATAAACTCGCAATTGTGAGTTATAAATTAAGAATTGCGAGATATAACGTCAGAATTGCTACTTTTTTTTCCTCACAATTGCGAGTTTATATTTAGCAATTCTGACTTTATATCTCGCAGTTGCGAGTTTGTATCTCACAATTCACAAAATACTAAAATATGGAAGCCCGTTTTTTTTACTGAATAAAAAATAAAAAATGTAATTGCGACTTTTTATCTCACAATTCTGACATTTTTTCACATAAGTGTGATACAAAATCGCAATTCTGACTTTTTTTCTCAGAATTGCGAGTTTGTATCGCAATTATGTGAAAAAATGTTAGAATTGTGAGATAAAAAGTCGCAATTACATTTTAAACTAATTTTATTTCAATTAGTCCCCAAGGCAAAATGCATAATGCATTTCCACTTAAGTTTAAGCTTTCATTTAATATTTATCTAATATTTTATTTCAATTAACGCACATGCCTTTTAATATTACCACTGTACAATGACACTGGGATATGTATGGTTTATTCAGTTAATCACTTACTTCTTAAACACCATATCAAATCCATCACTCCTTCATTCTTTCCATAGAAACAATACTTACATCATTGTTTCTTACTAAACTAATAGAGTTAACTTACGGTTGTGCATCAGGCGAGTAAGGTCAATGGAGATGTCGTGCTGTTCGCTGGTCAGTGTGCAGCTGTGACTCTCCAGGTAATCTCTGTGGCAGGCGTACTCAGTCACCCACTCGATCTCATACCGACAGTTCAAGTTGCTGATCATCTTAGGGTTACTTCCCTGATAAACCATTGAGAAAGCTGTGAGATGACTGAGTATAGCAGATATACTGTAATGAGATGAAACACTAGGCATCTTCTTACCGCCTGCCTTGCAGATGGACAAATAAATGTAATCGTCACTGCTGGACTGTGGCCATTACAGAAGGATGGGCCTTCTTTGACTCCCTCATATTGCAGCTTTAGTCTGAAAAAAAAGAAGAGAAAATCAATTGCTGCTCCAGTTTTCTACATTGGTAATAAGAAATGTTTCTTGAGCACCAAATCTGCATATTACAATTATTTCTGAAGAATCATATGACACTGAAGTATTGGCTGCTAAAAGTTCAGCTTTGCATCACAGGAATAAATGACATTTTTAAATATATTAAAACAGAAAACAAATAGTTGATATTATAATAATGTTTCACAATATTTTTTTACTGTTGGTGAGCATAAATGTACCAATCGTAAACTTTTGAATGGTACTGTTAAAGCATCAGCCTAATAACTAGTAAATTAGCACATACTTGTCATTGGAGAGCAGCTCGAGTTGATGAACAGGCTGACCCATGTCGAAGGAGTCTTTGCCAGAGGTGAGACAGGCGGCAGATCCCTCAGGACAGGAGCTTCCAGCGCGGTCTGGATGGACAGACCATCATCTTAAGTTATTTGCATTGCACTTCTAAATGCTTTAATTGTTTACATAAGAACCTGCTCAGATGCTTTGTAGATTATTTTGTGTGATAAAGCAGCTACAGGTGCATCTCGGATACAGCACTCTGTGAACAGCCCGCTTCTTTGGCAATGAATGTTTGTGGCTTACCCTCCTTGTGAAGGGTGTCAATGATTGTCTTCTGGACAACTGTCTGATCAGCAGTCTTCCCCATGATTGTGTAGCCTAGTGAACCAAACCGAGAGACCATTTTGAAGGCTCAGGAAACCTTTGCAGGTGTTTTGAGTTGATTAGCTGATTGGCATGTCACCATATTCTAATTTGTTGAGATAGTGAATTGGTGTGTTTTTGTTAAATGTGAGCCAAAATCATCACAATTAAAAGAACCAAAGACTTAAACTACTTCAGTCTGTGTGCACTGAATTTATTTAATACACGAGTTTCACAATTTGAGTTGAATTACTGAAATAAATGAACTTTTTTCAATTTTTCCTGTATATAAACAAAATGTTTGTTGACTGGGCGGCAAACTGTTGGAAAGCCCCTACACTGTATTCAAAAAAAGAGTTTACAGTAACTCACTTAGACTTCTGCATATATTAATGTAGAAATCAATTTCATCGTCTGGGTCATCAACCAGGTAGCCGTCTGAGAGTTTTATCAGCGGGTTGAGGTCATGCTTCTTTCCATCAGAGTCAAAGACATAGCAAGGGACCTTTAAAAAGATATATGCAAATAATGCATTGAGTGGTGTTAAAAAATACTCCCAGAAGCTTAAGACATTTCTTCTGTTTGTTGTAGCATAAATAAGATATTAGACGAAATATCTAAAAACTAGTGCTGTCAAACGATTAATCGCATCCAAAATAAAAGTTTTTGTTTACATAATATGTGTGTGTGCTGTGAATATTTATTATGTATATATAAATACACACATACAGTATTTACATGTACATATTTATATTCATATGAATTTTATTATATATAAATATATTTAATATATAAACATAACATTTTTCTGAAATATATACATGCATGTGTGTGTATTTATATATAGATAATAAATATACACCGTACACACACATATATTATTAGGGCTGCCACTAACGACTATTTTTATGATGATTAATCTATCGACTAATTTATCGATGAATCTAAACGATTAATTTTAATCACTGAAATCCAAGTTCAGTATTATAGTGTAAGAATGACAACATGTCCACGTGTTCTAGTCTACTACTAATAAAATTATAATAAAAAAAACACTTTTTAAAAACGTATTTACCAGAAATATTATTTACCAGAATTTATTTAGGAGAAAAATGAAAATGTGCAGCATTTCTGAAAAAAAAAAAAAATAAATTAATTGGAGATGCTTTTGATTATTCAAATTTAATGGAACCATTAAAATGGAATCCAGAAAATAATGGAAAACAGAATTTGGTAAAGATAAAACTGTAAAACTCAATTAATTAGACAGGCTTTTTGATTAATACAATTTAATTTAACCATTAAAACAGAGTATAGAAAAATTAAAATGGAAAAAAACTGAATTTGGAAATAAAATGGATTTCATAGTGCCCTATAATTATAATTAATTTTTTTGGTGGTAATAAAAATACTGTAGATGTAAGTGAACAATAGCCTTTAAAATTATTTAAAATACATATATAATAGCAATGAAGCAATAATAATTAGTTCAAATAAAGTATCAAAAGCAAGAAATCATATGGTTTTATTGAACAAAACTGTTAAAATACATAATGTATTATAAACAATAG
>NW_015505519.1:476208-501208 GCF_001515645.1 Sinocyclocheilus grahami | reverse complement strand
AAGTTCAGTATTATAGTGTAAGAATGACAACATGTCCACGTGTTCTAGTCTACTACTAATAAAATTATAATAAAAAAAACACTTTTTAAAAACGTATTTACCAGAAATATTATTTACCAGAATTTATTTAGGAGAAAAATGAAAATGTGCAGCATTTCTGAAAAAATAAATTAATTAATTAATTGGAGATGCTTTTGATTATTCAAATTTAATGGAACCATTAAAATGGAATCCAGAAAATAATGGAAAACAGAATTTGGTAAAGATAAAACTGTAAAACTCAATTAATTAGACAGGCTTTTTGATTAATACAATTTAATTTAACCATTAAAACAGAGTATAGAAAAATTAAAATGGAAAAAAACTGAATTTGGAAATAAAATGGATTTCATAGTGCCCTATAATTATAATTAATTTTTTTGGTGGTAATAAAAATACTGTAGATGTAAGTGAACAATAGCCTTTAAAATGATTTAAAATACATATATAATAGCAATGAAGCAATAATAATTAGTTCAAATAAAGTATCAAAAGCAAGAAATCATATGGTTTTATTGAACAAAACTGTTAAAATACATAATGTATTATAAACAATAGAGCTAGTGTACATTACGCATTACAACAAAGGCCTGCAGAGGGCGCCAACAACCTGATGATTATTTTTACACATTGCTGTGCGATCTAATACCTTTTCATTCAAATGTCCACTTAATCTTTAATATTTGGCCATTTCTTTAGGACAGAAATGCTATAGCCACTGTAATTTAATGAATATGTGGACATCAAGAGTGAGGGTTTGAGCTTTTATTTTGAAACTGAGATGTATTCTCCTGAGTTTGCATAGATTTATAAATGATTTACCTTACAAATCTGATGAAATGGCGCACGTTGCGTTCCCAGATGAATGTTATAATAAACCCAAACTCACAACAGCATGCAGAGATGGAGTTTGAGACGCTCTACACATGTAAATGATAACAATTCCTGTGGAACTACTGTGAACGGAGCCGCTGTGTGACCGAGCGGCAACCTCCCTCTTGAAGCCAACACGGAAGTGATTTAAACTGTAATTCATCGACTGGCCGCTGGAGGCTGGCTGCAAAAGGGAGTCAATCCCATAGACTCCCCATGTTAAAATGCCCAACTTTACAGCACAAAAAAACAGGTTTACAGCCTGGTTCAAGCTAATTTTGCCCTTCATGACAACTGTGAGGGGGGTGAATTTTTTTATAACGGAAGTTCTGCATAATTAAGGGCGTGGCCACTTGAGTGACAGGTGGATTGTCGCTGCTGTCACCACCGTTGAGCTAGGTGGGCGTGGTTTCAGCATCCAGCTCCCGCCTCTTTGCCCATTTTCGATTATCCAAGTCGACACGAGCAAAATGAAGTCAAGGATTTAAAAATAATCGAATAAAATCGATGAATATTTAATGTATTAAATATATAAAGCCCTATATATTATGTAAACAAAAACGGATTATTTTGGATTAATCGGAACTACTAAAAACATACATTTTTACATTTCAAGAAAATGTGACTGGTGCTTGGATTAGCATAATGATAGAATAATAGGAAAAAAGTTGTTTCCCTCAAATGAAGAAACCGAACAAAGTAATTTTATTCCAAAATAAGTAAATAAACACTGTGCTAGACCATTAAATGTGATTGTCACAATAGTTTCAAAATGTAAATGTTAATCATTCTTTATGTAGATTAGGCATTATTCAGCTCTATTTAGATGTTCAACATGTTAAAATGATTTGTTCAAGACTGATGAGTTTAATTCTTTCTCAGACTGAGAACAACTGAAACAGCCACACACTTAAGCATTCACACCTTCCACCACGTTAACGCTCTAACAGAACTGTCGTCAATTCTCATCACCTTTACTCACCTCCTTATGTGGTTTAAATTTGTCATGTCTGCAGGCGGCATACGTCCTCCATTCAAAGTAATGCACACACTCAGAGACGGTAACAAACTCAGGTGTGCCCTTTAAAGGAAAAAACACAACTCGGATGTCATCCATGGTGTGAAAATCACTAAAAATAATGAAAATGTGAAAATAAATGTTTGCTTATAAACATATAATTTTTTAAAATTCAATTATTCAAATATAAAGTAAACAATAATTTTGCATCAAAACGGCCTTACTTTTTTGTCCTTCACAGAGGAACTACAGTCAAATTAAATATGCATTTAGGAAAAAAAAAATCTATATTTAGGGGTAAATTTCAGCACATTTAGATAGATAGACCAGCCACACCTGATTCACTTTGCCTCAATATTATATCATTTTTTTCATTTGTGTCATTTCTTCTTGCTCAGCAAGAAGGTGGAAGGAAACAAACAGCCTTGCAAATGTCACACTCTGTTCACAGGAGTCACTGACTAACAGTGCATGCTGGGGAGGAAAGCTCACCATAGTTTTGCCGCATTGAAAGGTGATGCTGCTCTGAATGTTGCGGCTCTTGTCGTCGCATTTCCTCGAGCTGTTGAAATCAAGCACAGCAGGCGAGACCTTCTGCAAGGGGAGCTCACCTATGGGAAAAAAAAGACCTGGTTTGAACACAGCAGTGTGTCTGAGAGGAATAAGACATACGCTTTTGTGATAAGGAAATAGTTTTTCAGCAAGCTGGTAACACAATACAGCTATTAAAATAACTGCTGGAAATTATTGTAATAAATAACCACACTCTATATGCAGCTGGATTTTAGTCAAATAAATAAAGTTTTCAAATGTTTTTTACATTTACATTTAGCAGATGCTTTTTTCCAAAGTGACTTACAAATGAGGACAACAGAAGCAATCAAAACCACTTTTGTCAATGCACAGTTGAGTCAAGCTCAAGAAAAAAAAGACATAGTATGTTTTACAAAACTGCTTATCAAAACCCAAGTCAACTAAAGTTTACCAGCACATACACTTCAGTAAATGTCTGTGTGCTACCCAACAAAGTAAACATATTACAGTATGTTATCTGGAGAGGTTAGAAGTTCACAGGCCAAAAGTCTAGCAGTACACAACCCATGGGAACAAACTGCATGAGAAGATTACTTAATAAAAACTCAACAACATGATAAACAGTTCCATAAACATGCAAACTAGAGCCAGAGAAACTACATCTGACATTTTAGGCCACTGGAAAACCTTTAACATGCCTTGTGTGGAGAAAGATAATATTAGTGTACTAATATTAAACATGCATACCATTAAAAAAATACTTATAAACAGTAGTACACTACATTGTAATGACTTGACATCCGTTTATTGTTTTACATTTAATGCAGTGTGTCACTCAATAATTTAATTAAAGCAATATTAAGAAATAATTCATTATTTGTGTACATATGAATGTAAAATTGTCTTATTGCAGTCACATCATGAATCAAGAGGAGGCAAAATTGCAGCTGATATTATTTCTGGTTCATTCATGATACTGGATATGGAAGGTCAAGTCAAGCTTATTGCATTGTGGGATACAATGTTCCATGCAGAGCATGTGCATTTGCTTTTACGCAACAAATTTTGGCAATTGTTTTTTAAATTTAAAAGAAAAAAAATGCATATCGCACACAGTGTGCACACTGCGTACTGAAATAAGTACAGTACAAAACAGTAGCCTAGTAAATCTCTATTCTGTTTTTCATACAACTGCTCTGTTCAGGATGTGTTAAATCGTTTTGAGAATAGGGCTGCCACTAACGACTAGTTTTATTTCGATTAATCTATCGACTAATTTATCGATTAATCTAAACGATTAATTTCCCTCAAAAAAATCAACAACTTTCAAAGAAATCATATGGTTTTATTGAACAAAATTGTTAAAATACATAATGTATGATAAACAACAGAGCTAATGTACATTACGCATTACAACAAAGGCCTGCAGAGGGCGCCAACGGCCTGATGATTATTTTTACACATTGCTGTGCGATCTAATACTTGTTTAATATTGACCAAGCACCATTTCATTCAAATGTCCACTTAATCTTTAATATTTGCCATATATTAAAGTATATATATAATAATATAGTATAATATAATAGTATAAGCCACTTAAGGTATTTTGCCGGTTAGTCGACGTGAGCAAAATGAAGTCGGGGACTTTTAAAAATCTAATAGTCTAATAAAATCGACAAATCGCGACAGCCCTATTTGAGAATAAAGCACGACTTAATCAACCTGATGTAAGTGCAGCATATGCTTCAGACTTTTATTAAGACAGCAAATACAGTTAATGTGACAGGACTAACACTTGTGATTTATTGTTCGTGGTGTAGCTTGAAATTTTTAATGACTGATATTTAAATACTGTCACTTACTTAAAAAACAGGCATTTTTCTAACTGTCAAATGGTACTACTGCACCTGCTGCTAGATAACGTTGACCTACTTACTGTGAAACACAAAGATATGACTGCAGGAACACAAGCTAAAGCATACCAGGATATGTGAGCGAGTGTATATACACACACTAAAATAAATGCAAACACTATCAGATGCATCGACACTATTGTGTGAAGCACACGTTAATGGACCGGAAAGCCCTATAATGGATATACACTAACCACCAAAAGTGTGTGCCACTGTGAACCAGTACGACTATAATCACCACAGTCAACCCAGCATGAAACACAATATAAATAAACATTACACAATGGTGTTTGGATGTTTTTCTTACTAAGGTACAAAATAACTTCTGTACTCTATGTAACAGTGCTGAAAGCCACTCATTATGAATAGAAGCAAGCAGATGCAATCATCAACATATCTCCAGTGTTTGTTCTGAGAAGTGAAATTAATCAATTATTTAAATCTAGGGCTAACAGTTAACGTTTGGTCAGGGGTGTTCAGTTGATAGGTTTGTGTCATATGGAGGTCAGCTGACTCGTTGGATAAGACCAAATAAACAAGCGCTCTCTCATGCAGCTCTCGCATATGAGAGCAATGACCATGTGCTATAACAGCCCAGAGTTATATGGTTTTTACCTGCTCTGAAGACAAAACATGAGAAGTATTTAGCATACTTTCTTTAAAGAGTTTTAATGTTTAACCTGAATATCCACAATTCTTTCTTTGTCCAATCAAGTGTTTGGGGCGACTGGAATCAATAGAAAATGGTATTTATCACATGACCTATATGATTAAAGAGTGAATCTTGCAAGAAACATGTTAAGATCACATTGCACTTTAAGCGTAAAAGAAAAACAGGCAAAAAATTTAACATATATATTTTTTTTGTTTAAATTGTTTAAAAGGATTCAGGATTCTTTTATTCAGCTCATACTTCAGATCAAGTATGGTAAAGACATATGTAATTTTAGAATTTATAAAGATTTATTTTGCAAATAAACTCAGTTTATTTAAACGGTCTGTTCATCATAGAATCCTGAAAACAATGCATCACTGTTTCAGTAAAAATATTAAACAGCACAAATGTTTTCAGCATTGACCACAACAAGAAAAGTTTCCTAAGCATCCAAATCAGCATATTCAGATGATTTCTGAAGGATCACGTGACACTGAAGACTGGAGTAAAGATGCTTTGCATCACAGGAATAAATTACATTTTAAAATAAAATAAAACAGTTATTTTAAATGGCAAAATCATTTTAAAATATGATCTTTTTACTGTATTTTTGCAGCCTTAGTGAGCAAAATATCTAAAAATCTTCCAGATGATCTTTTGAATGGTAGTGTATGAGAAATTATGTATTGCATAAAGAAAAGAAAATCTTCTTTAGGACCATTAAGACCCACACTGTCTCATTATTTCATAATGCAAAGTGATTACAGATAAACACTAGGCTAATATAAATAATGTTTTTCTTAAATAAAATTGGCAAAGAGACCGTACAACAATAATGCCATAATCTGAGAATTGTAAGAGAATTGTTTTCTTATCCAGGCCTTGGATGGTGAAACCAGTGCTACTCTCACAGATACTGTCAATGTCTATCACAATCAATCAAATAATCATACAACCAATCCATTTTATAATCAATAATCACTATCCCATGACAGAAAGCTGACAATTTAGAAAATAGAAAAACATTGGAAATTGACTAAATGAACATTATTAAATGTAAAATGTATGTTATATTATAAAAAAGCAGCAGTGTACATGTTTATATGCTTCTGCTTTATGAACATTGCTGTTGCACTTTGGGTGTGCATTGGCACATCGATGCATTGCACTTACCCACTGACTGGTGCTGGTCACTCTTAAGGTTGTGGGCACAGACCGCGCTTTCTTTTCCACATTCTGTGTCCGGAGAAGAATCACAGAGCTTCAAAGTGTAGCTCACATTGCTGTCTTGGTCAATGGCCTCCCATTTGTAACTTCACACACACAAAAACAGAGACACACAATTTCTATTGAATGCATTTGCATGATCAGAATTTGTTGCAGTTATATGACATAATCTAATAGTAAAGCCAGCTCAGTGCCTAAACGAATGCATTGCTTTGTCTCAGGTGAGACGATGTATCTGTTATGATTTTATTAGGTCCAGGTCCCTACATGCAACCAGGCTAAAGGGCCACAACTATCATTCAAATATATAAAGCAAACTAGACCATATTTAAACAGACACAGTTCTTTCTTGACAACTGCTAATATGATATCCATAAGGATTTGCCAGCAATGATTAGCATTAGGTTTGTTTATGTATTAAAGATCTCACCTGCACAGATCCTGGTACCATGGGCTGTCATCCGACCCCACTGCTGATGACACACACTGAAGCAGTATGAAAGTAGAAACAACAGTAGCAGCGATTCCGCAAACCCGCACACGACCCATATTTTTATAATAGGAAACAAATTAGAGCGCGCAGTCCGACATGATGCAGCAGTCCTTTCCGATTACTGATCATCACCGTGTAGCAGGAACCACTGTCACATGACGACCTGACACGTAGTATACATCACGTGGTGCGCTCCACTCGAATAAGTAGAATGACTGCAACATGGAAAGGGGGCGTGGCTTAGCATACTTTTAACGCTCCGCCGTAGTTTTAATTTAATTATTGAATATTTTCCCTGTCCTTACATAAGATGTTATTTACAGTCAGAGGATCATTATCGAAAAATAAACCCCTGACCACGACCAACACACACACACACACACTACCGGTCAAAAGTTTGGGATCAGAACTATTTTTTATGTTTTTACAGGAGTTTCTTATGCTCATCAAGGATGCATTTATTTGATCAAAACTACAGGAAAAAACAATATTGTGAAATATTATTATGATGTAAAATAACGTTTTTATATTTTAATATACATTAAAATATAATTTATTCCTGTGATGCAGAGCTGAATTTTCAGCATCATTACTCCAGTCTTCAGTGTCACATGATCCTTCAGAAATTATTCTAATATGCTGATTTATTATCAGTGCTGGAAACTGTTGCTGCTTAATATTTTTTTGGAACCTTTTATTTTCTAACAATATACACTACAGTTCAAAAGTTTGGGGTCAGTACATTTTTATTCTTTCTTTTTTTTTAAAGAAATTAAAACTTTTATTCAGCAAGGATGTGTTAAATTGATAAGTAGTGATAGCAAAGATTTTTATTGTTAGAAAAGATTTCTATTTTGAATAAATGCTGTTCTTTTTATATTTTTACTCATTAAAGAATCCTGAAAAAAGCATCGCGGCTTCCAAAAAAATATTTGGCAGCACAACTGTTGCCAACATTGATAATTCTAATAATAAATCAGCATATTAGAATGATTTCTGAAGGATCATGTGACGCTTTATACTGGAGTAATAGCTGATGGAAATTCAGCTTTGCATCACAGAAATAAATTATATTTTAAAGGATATAAAAATAGAAACCATTATTTTATATTGTAATAACATTTTGCAAGATCGCTGTTTTTTTTCTGTATTTTTGACCAAATAAATGCAGTCTTGATGAACAGAAGAGAGTTCTTTAAGAAACATTACAAGTCTTACTGATCCCAAACTTTTGACCGGTAGTGTGTGTGTGTATATATATATATATATATACATGTACTTAAATGATTTTAGCAAATGGCTGCAATATAACAAAGAGTGAAAAATTTAAGGGGGTCTGAATACTTTCCGTACCCACTGTATATATATATATATATATATATACACACACACACACATTTTTTCTTCTTTTTGTTCCAAGACAGGTTATAACTTATTTCAGTTAGATAACAACAATTTATTATAAGTTGGATCGGAAAAATAAGACTGATATACCCCTTGGCTAATTGGTAGTTGGTCAGACTATATAGAAAGGGTTCATTTAAGCAACTGGCCCCAGATTAGCGTGTTGCTCAGAGTATGATTGAGACGCCATGCGCACCCTCGTGGACCATTTTTTTTGTAGCATCTGAAACATTTAAAACCTAGTGATATGTGCCATCCAATAACTGCCAGTGAGTCATCCTTACAAAAAATGCTTGAGTATGTCCTGTTTAGCTAAGAATGCTGTATTCCACATAGGACAATATAACGTTAATGAAGCCAATGATGTGTAGATGTAGTTAAAATCACCAGTAAATGTATGTTTGTAATAACTGTAATAGCTATAACAGTGTGTAATAACTATGTAATTACAGTCAGGATGGCCGAGCGGTCTAAGGCGCTGCGTTCAGGTCGCAGTCTCCTCTGGAGGCGTGGGTTCGAATCCCACTTCTGACAACAACCTTTTTCCACAGCTACTTCACAACATCTGTAGATGATCTTTTTATTGTGTGTTCCAACAGAACTAGAAATACTAACATTTTCACAAACAAAAAACAACAATGTGTTACACAGCACAATCAAACAGAGGTCAAACGTCAATTCTTATAATTACTAAATAAACTTTTGCTGTTCGAAACTTAAAGGCAAAATAGCCAACACAGCCATCAATAAACCGACTGTATATTTCATCAGTCACACGTCCATTTATAGATACATAAGACCTGCCAAAAGCTGGAAATCCAGTTTTTAGTTCTAAAACTACATTTTTTCATCAAAAATATGATATAGCGTCATGTTTAAAATCTTACGATTTTAAGATCTTACTGCGGCGACTATTATGATTGAACAATTCAAATTGTACTCCATAAAACAAAATGCTCCATTTCTACAAAACACACTTCTAGAACATCACTACTGAAACAAAAAATTTAAAACAATTAAATCCAGCCATTCCAAAGCTGGACTGTTCTTTAAGTGCAATGTCGAGCGTAACTCGCTAGCATCTCTGTTCTGAAATAAACCAATTGAAAAAATTACGTTTACCTACATAATCAGTATACAGGAAATGAATCTAAATTTTCATACTTACGAAGCATAGGCCATCTCACATCAGCTCACCTAAGACAAAAAAAACATAAGCCACAAGTTATTTACTTAAAATATAAAAGTAATAAAATGTAACAGAAACATGTAAAGTTTTAAATGAGTTCAAAGGTAGTCTACAATTCCTGGTTACATCAAACACTGATGAATATTATGAGACTATTTTTTAAATACCTGAATACTGTAAAGATCGTCTATATGAATTATTCAGGGGGTGACTAGCTGAACAGTGAAATTCAGAAATTATTCATGCATAGATTAGACCACTTAAAGGTTTTAGAAAGAAACTGATGATTAATAGTATGAATCAAGGCCTTCATTAAACACTACCAGTCAAAAGTCAAGTGGACACACTTGATTTTATGTTTAGAGAAGAAATTAAAAAATTATTTCTTGAATCATTTTAATCCATATGACCCAAGATATTTTTTAATATGACTTAAGACCAGTAGGTGGCACTATCACCAAACTTTAAATACTGCTCAGATGAAACTACTGTAGTATTGACACCCTACTATGCCGTTTTAATATGACAAAGCACTACAAAAATACAACCTAATTGTTTTTAGTAGTCAACACAGTCAACTTGACTGACTCAACTACTTAGTGAGAATCAATACACTGTGATTTGGTAACTGTTAAAATAAATAATGATGATTGGTCTGAAAAGCTAACTTTAACTGGTCGTGCGAGCTAACTTTTCAATTAAAAATGTTTTACAACAGTGGCTCTACAACTC
Source organism: Sinocyclocheilus grahami (assembly GCF_001515645.1). Taxonomy (NCBI): domain Eukaryota; kingdom Metazoa; phylum Chordata; class Actinopteri; order Cypriniformes; family Cyprinidae; genus Sinocyclocheilus; species Sinocyclocheilus grahami. The sequence continues at coordinate 491,131 of NW_015505519.1, read as the reverse complement.
AGTCTACAGTATCTGAGATTATAAAAGAAAACAGAGGTAAACTAACTGTGTTTCTAGACCAAAGAGTTCATAAGCTATAAGCAGAAGTTGACTGATATTGTGTATGTTTTATTTTTAATTAATTTTTTCAGCATCGATATCTTGGAGAGCAGGATGGCCTGTGTCAATTTAACGCCAAATAAATGTAACGTATCTGCCTTATATATTACAAAATGACAATAATATGCAGTAAACATTTTTTTTTTACATATTTACTTAATTGATTTAAAATAATTTATTACAAAATTAGAACTTACGATTTTGATTGGTCTGAAAAGCTAACTTTAACTGGTCGTGCGAGCTAACTTTTCAATTAAAAATGTTTTACAACAGTGGCTCTACAACTCAGTCTACAGTATCTGAGATTATAAAAGAAAACAGAGGTAAACTAACTGTGTTTCTAGACCAAAGAGTTCATAAGCTATAAGCAGAAGTTGACTGATATTGTGTATGTTTTATTTTTAATTTATTTTTTCAGCATCGATATCTTGGAGAGCAGGATGGCCTGTGTCAATTTAACGCCAAATAAATGTAACGTATCTGCCTTATATATTACAAAATGACAATAATATGCAGTAAAAAAATTTTTTTTACATATTAACTTAATTGATTTAAAATAATTTATTACAAAATTAGAACTTACGATTTTTTTTTTTTTTTTTTGCAGATATAGTTTTCTTTATTATTTGTGTTCTATGATCCTGTTAAACTATTTCAAAACATAAGAAGCTGTTGAAAACACTGTAATCATCTAAAAATTATTCAGTATTTAACCCCTAATTAAGAATTGAGTAGGTGTGTCCAAACATTTGACTGGCAGGCTATGTACTGTAGACCATAAAGACAGAAAAGAAAGTTAAATTAATACAATAGATCATAGTAGGTTTATCACTATTCTCACTCACATTGTTTGATACCTGATGTACTAAGCGTTGCCCTCTCTACAGGTCCGAGATCTTCACTGATGTTCATAGGGTATGTGTTTTGCTCCCCAACAGAATCTTGAGATGACTTTTGAGCCTTTGAAAAGAGTGGCTGAGAACATTCGGCTTTGCTTGTGTGCTCCGTTGTCGTGGATAAAATATCCACGCTGCTGGAGATGTCTTGTTCAGATTCCCTGTTTGGTCCTTGCTCTTGCTGAAACCTGATTCCAAGCACATTATCGATATACATGGCGTGATCAGCATCTACTAACTCTTTTGCGAGATTTCGTTTTCCAGTGACAATGTCGACCTCCCATTGTGTCTCAGAAACATGCTGTCTGAAACGTATCTGAAGGTTGCTGTGACACATGCAGTTCTGGAAGAAAACAATGGCATCATCAGACCAGTCCTGGCCTTTGGGCTTAACTCCCCTCAGTAAACAATGGTAGGTGAATTTAGGTAATCTACTGAGCTCCTCTGGAAGTTTTTTTAGCTGGCCGACATCCTGTCGAGACAGAACGACATACTGGCCATAGTCAACCAAGTTCATGAGCACCGATGTGAAATCGCACTGCACGATCCCTGCCCTGCACCATTTTTTCTTCTCTGCCGATTTCATCAAACAGCTCGCACCACGAACAAAATGAACCTCTGGTAATGGCGCCAACACTTCGGGAAGGTTCTCAAGAATGGCAGAGACTGTATCTACAATCAAAAGCAGGTCTTCAAGAATGACGTAAAATTCGGATGGGGTTGTGACGGCTGCCGCAAATCCTTTATATTCAAAGTTCATTTGGACAGGGGCCTGGAGTAGAGTCTGTGGTCGATCCAAGCTGCTCTTTGAAGACATGTCTTGGAAGTGAGGATGGTCAAGCGACTTATCAGGACTTTTCACTGACTCGTTGTCTTTCACATCTTGCAGAGCAACGTTAACAGGTGACTTAGAGGCATTACGAGGAGAAACATTTTTTAGCAACATACTTGAATTTTTAGTCACTGAAATTCTTGTCGCACATGGGGGTTGGAAGTTAACCTTTCTCTTTCTTGTTCTTTTTCTTGTCGGTAAGAAAGTGACTGCTTTCTTTATTTGTTTTGTTGCAACTGTCTGATTGTTTCCAAGTTCATATTTGCGTTGTTGTGTGCTTGGCTTGGTCTTTTTCTGGAAGATTTTTACTGCTTTAGCCTTGTGGATGTAAGAATCTGTTTGGTTGTTGTTCTTGAATGCTTTTGGAAATTTGTCTTGACTTGTCAAATCTACATCTTTGCTTTGATCACCATCATACTTTGATTCCCCATGCACATGGCCATCCTCAACAATCTCGATCCTCACTTCCCATGAATTTTCGAGCTTTCGAATGAATTCCACCATTAAAGGCTTACCAACTGCTTCCTTGATAAAAGAGTCATTGTTTTCAAAAGAGTAAGGTTTTGCAAGTGTGCATGGAGTGCTCAATCTGGGCTGAGACAAAAACAGATTGGTTAGCATGTGAACGTTCTTCCTGTCGACAGTTGCAGCATTGCCGTAATCAATAAACTCAACTGCTAAGTGGCCACAGTTTGATGAGCTGGTGACAACAGCTCTGTACAAAGCCAAGTCTTCTTCATACTCCGCCACAACGAGGTCCCCTACTTGTACTTCAGTTTCCACATTTTTCATGTTATCCTTGAAGACGGTGCTGTTTAGTTCCTCACCCATCTGAAGGATGTTTGGTTCATCGTCGTCCATCTGGACAAAGAAGCTTCTAACAGAATTGCAATGAGAGATGAAGCCCACGCCTTTAAAACCTGGTTCCATTTTGACAGAAGGAAGATCACAAAGTTTTGGCAAGCTCTGATGAGGAGGCGCCACTTTAAGAGAGCAGGGCGTGTTCTGCCTTTCTGCTTTCATTGGTCCTTTGCGCTCTGCTTTGGGAGATTTTGTGGGTTTTGGAGTTTGCTTATCAACCTGTTTGGTTTTACCACGTCCCCTTGCTTTGGAGCTCACTTTACTGTTTGAAACGTCAACATCCACTTCTTCTTTGTGGGAATCTAAGGCAGGTATGCTGACAGCCGGATCATGTTCTTCCACACCCTGAGTTGACACGAGTTCTTTGACTTTTTCATTGACATGCACATTTCCGTCATAAAGATCACAAACAAAATGTCCATTTTTGTCCCTTGAAACAAACTTGGCACGGAAGGATTTGTTGAGGATCTCAGTCTCGAGCCATGTGTTGACTTCTGGCAAATGTTCCCCCTCTGGAACATTCGAAAGACTGCATCTCAGAGCTTGCATTGGTGTCATCAATAAGTCAACTGCCGTTGTGGGAATCGTCATAACATTTGTTTTCTCAGAAATTTGCATATCACCATAATCGACAAAGAACACACTCAGATGCTGATGGGATTGAACAGGATGCGTCAGAGCCCTGTACCATTTGCCGTCACAGATATATTTGGCCAGGCTAACATTACTACTGCAGTGCCTAGATGTCGCAGTCAAGAGGTGACTTTCTTCGGCAACTCTCTCCATCAGCGTATCAACGATCTCTGTATTCCTTTCAAGCTGGAAATAGATTTCCCAAGGACTGCAAACTTGAGTAACATGCACCAGTTCTTCGCTTCCAGAACTTATGTTGAAAGAAGAGTAAACGAAGGAGCGAGGGTGGGCTGATGAGATTAGCTGCTTTGGAGTTTGCATTTCCTTTGCAAAGCCTTTCTCTACAAGGTACGTGGTGGCCTGTTGAAGAGGCGTATGAATGGTGACCACATAGAGGAGACCTTTTCCTTGCTCATAAAGGTGGGAATGAATTCTGCATATACTGGGTGAACCCTCAGACACAAAATCCCTGAACAAATTGGATGCTTCTGCACTCCAAGAACTTCCTCCAACAGGTTCAGTCAAGTTCAAAGTGCATCGAAATGCTTGTTCATGAAGTTCAAAGAACTGTGGCGCAAGAGCTTGGATATTTTGCATCTTTTCCTGGATAATTATGCCAAAGTCAACCAACATCAAATACAGTTCGTTGTTTTTTTCTTTTAACATGCATGCTCTATGCCATCGGTTGTCCTGTGGAGACTTTACAGCACAGCATACCGCAGGCGACTTGAACGCAATTGTGTGCGTTTGGTAAAACGCCTGCATCTCTTCCATCAATTTGTCCAGATCAACTTTTGTGCTTTCGTTTTGGCACCAAAAATCAGATGGAGAATTTATGTGTGAGCAAATGATACTTAATTCAGATCCAGGTTTGAAATGTATCGGTTTGAAAGTGTCAGCAGGAACGACCTTCGGTTTAGTTGTCTCACTGGCAGTACATCTTTCAGCATCATTCTGTTGTTCACACTCTGGTTTCACATGATATGGGTTGGGTCTAGAAGATGTGACTTTGCAAAAGGTCACCACATGATAGTCCTTTCTATTTTTTTTCTTGCTCAGACCATTTCCCTTATCTTTACACGATGGCTCCATTTTAACAGATACCAATGCTGGGTTGTAGCTCCAATCCATGGCCATTTTTGCTGTTGTCATGATGGTTGCAATGCTAGTATTACTTTCAGCTCCTCTCTCAAAAAGATCAACAACATATTTGCCATTTTTCCTGTGAATGACATGAACCATCAAAGTTTTGTCTGATGTGACTTGCCTAAAGAAGTTGGATGCTGTGGTTGTCCAGATGTCCTCAATGGGAGCGACATGTGCTAAAGCACATTTCAGTGCAAATTCTGGTTGAATGGCAAACTTTCTGGGAAGCTTCTTAAGTAACATGCTTGGCACCTTTTCAGTGTTCCCAAAGTCAATGAAAAACACCTCAGCTCCTTTTTCCAAAGTATCTACTATGAGGGCCCTATAGTAACGCATGTCTTTTTCAAACATTGCACAGCAAAGTGCACCAGGCACTGGGTCTTCAAAAACCTCCTCATTCAACTGTAGTTTGTTGAAGTAATCTTTGATTTCTTCAGTTATGCTTTCAAAATCAGGATTTTGTTCTTTTGTTCTTATCCAGAAATGTTTTGGACTCTGGACATGCACCACATAACCCTCAAAAAGAGAACCGTCAGGTATTGATTGACTAGTAGGAACTGTATCAGAAGTCTGGACCGCTTTCATCTCTGTTGCATACATCTTTTCAAGGACATTTTGGAGAAAGTTGGACTTGCTGTCAAACACTTCACTTTCAAGCGGTTTAACTTCAGCTTGTTCCTCTGAGTGCTTCTCAGCAGTGCTCAATGTGACCAAGTAGAAGTTCTGATCTTTGTGAAAGTCATCGATTTCAACCTCCAACGCCTTTCCCAGCAACCCAGTCTTGAGAAGCTCTAGTTGTTGGTTTTTAATGTTCTCTTCTTGTTCTTCCAAGCATGAAAGTGAACATGGGAATGCCATGATCGGTGTTGAGAGGAATTCTGATGGTAGCTGAAGGATGTTTTCAACTTTCACCGATTCACAATAGCCACTGTCGACGAACACAACTCGGACCTGAGAGTTGAGAGGGAGACATTGCACAAATCCTCTGTGCCATTTTTCATCTTTCCCTTTGACTGCACAGAGCAAGCCGAGATTTTCAAGAGGTTTACTGCTTAGGGAACCACAGCCTGATTCACATGCGAGTGCCAATTTGTTTGACATTTCTTGTAGGTCCTTGCTCATGGACGACAGTCGACAGTAGAATAATCTAGGGTTCACGGCTGCAGCTACAATGACTCTAACTTTTTGACCAACTTTCAGCTTTGGGCCATTGAGTGACAGAATCTCTTCGAAGCCCAGCAGGCTTGAGGATTTGAGGCAACATTCTTGCCCTACTTGGTTTTCAATCAAGAGATCTGGGACAGATTCATTGCTTTGTGGAATTGGTTCCTCAATAAGCATCTCAACTAGTAGCAGAAATGTACTAGTGTCCACATGTCTCCCAAGTCTCAGTTTTAACAAGTCACAACTAATGTCTGGAACTTCAAGTAAGAGGACTTGGTACGGCAGACGAGCATGGATATATCCTTTAATCTGACAGCCTATAAAGGAAGAGAAATAACTCTCTGTCAAACTGTCCCATCGGTTCTGGACTGGCAGTATGTTGGCAAAGAAACCGCAGACAATCTTTGGTGGGAGCATAAGCAGTGTGTCAGATATACAGAACAAATGGCTGGGCCCAACAATCAACACATCTCCATGGTCCAGCAAAAACACGTGGAACAAATCCTTCTGGATGTTTTGGACTCTTCCTCTGAACCAGCGACCAGATACTGCATCTTCTACCAGACAAAGTTCTCCAACTTCAACAGAAACTTTCAATTTCACAGCATTTTGAATTTCAACTTGAAGAATGTTGTAGTCCAGTTCACAGATGGTCATATATTGGCCTTGAAAGTGTACCAGTGTGTCCTCAGGACTGCAGTCAATGTGAGTCAGCTTCAGCTCTACAGGCCACAAAACACATGGAGCCGGGAGCTTTGACTCCGCTTTTGCCCTAAAATACAAAAAAATTTTGTTATCAACGTTCTGAAAAGTATGAAACATGCACTTTAAATCTGTGACCAGGTAAATGACAGCTGGCTCATGTTTTCACAAAATTGCATCCCGGGATGGGCATTTGGATATGTGGCAAGGGCAATAAAAGTAAGTATGAGAAATAAATAAATAAAAATGAAGTTTTGCCAGAAAAAAATAATGCATGAAGCATTACTGTCACAATGCAAAATAGGGGAAGTGAATATACACAAATCAAATGAACCCATTTGCAGTATATTTTAAAATATTAAAAAGAAAGAAAAAGAGAGAATATTTAAAAACAAATGCACATGATAGAACAAAAATAAATTAAATGAAATATTTTTAAGAATCTTCTCTCAGTGTAGGGCTGTAGCGATAGATTATTTTAGTAATCGAGTATTCTACAGATTATTCCATCAATTAATCGAGTAATCGGTTAAGAAGTAATTTTTCTTTATTAAAGAGCAATACTAAATATACAAGAGATAATAAGATAGATCTCTTAAAATAAACAACTAATTTGTTTTCTTTTTAGAAAATTTTTAATTTGTATTGCTGAAATTGCATACATTAATAACTGTGAAAACTAAAACCATTTAATGTATTTAATTGCCAAATTACATTCAAAATGCAAATACAAACATATCAATAAAAAATAAAATAAATAAATAAAAATACAAAAATCAATTTCACATTACTTTAAAAAAGGTAAACAGTACAAACTAAAACTAAGGCATAAATAAAAATAATAGTAATAAAAAAAATAATAATACCGAAACATTGCATTTATGTCGTGCAACTTAACTTTCAAGTTTCAGCCTAACTAAAGCTCAAGCATGACATAAGCCTTTACGGTTTTCTTGGAAGGCTTTGTGGCTTTTGTGAGAGGCAAAAATCAGTGGACAGGAAGGTAACTTGGAACAAGAACAAGAGACCATACACAATTTTTAAACACATATTTCTGCAACATGAAATTAAGAGATATTTGGAGAATAAACCCTCTTAAATGTCCCTTTACATACTGGTGTGTGTGTGTGTGTGTGTGTAAAACTTGTTTTTGATATCCTTCATAATCTGTGTGTGGGTCAGTCCACAGCAGTGATAGAAATGTATCTGTTCCAATAAGTTTAAATTGATTTTTACATTTTATGGGCATTTTTACCTTTATAAAGCCTTTTTTTTTCTAAAAGTGTGCATCATCTTTTGAGTCAAATTCTTACATTTAATCAGTCAATTAGAATAAAAGACATTTGGGCTGTTACCAAACAAATGATATCAGTATCAAAATGCATCTTTGCAATGCAGAGGAAACACAGAAGCTGCATGGGATGAATTTCCCACACAGAGGGACATGAATGCATTTAACCTGCAGTTACAAATGCATAAATAATGTTTTGTTATTTTAAACATAAAACACTGAATACTGATATTTACAATTATTTTAAAAATGAAAAAACCGCCAGCAGGTGGCAGCAAGTCAATGAGTCATTGCGATTGAACCGAATCATTTAAACGGTTGATTCATTCAGGAATGAAACGCCTTCATGTTGCACAGAGACGCAAAACTGCACTGTGGCTGTGTTTGGAATTTTTTTGTTGGCAAAATAAAGCAAAATATAGGCAATATAGTGTCTAAAATGCAAGTCTCATAATATTAGCAGTTACAAATGCATAAATAATGTTTTGTTATTTTAAACATAAAACACTGAATACTGATATTTACAATTATTTTAAAAATGAAAAAACCGCCAGCAGGTGGCAGCAAGTCAATGAGTCATTGCGATTGAACCGAATCATTTAAACGGTTGATTCATTCAGGAATGAAACGCCTTCATGTTGCACAGAGACGCAAGCCTGCACTGTGGCTGTGTTTGGAATTTTTTTGTTGGCAAAATAAAGCAAAAAATAGGCAATATAGTGTCTAAAATGCAAGTCTCATAATATTAGCTTCTTGTTTATTGAACTCTTGAATAAAATCACATTTGTAATCATGCTGATTTTAGAGGTGAAAACTGGCACTCTTTGTGTGATAGACTAACTTTCTTTCTGTGGTATTTTATGCACAATGGCGTTTAGTCTTTCACAAAACATAGCTAACGTAGGGACATTATAACTAGCCACTATATTGATTTACGGTCTTAAATATGTCCAGCGCTTTTTTTTTTAAAGTCTGGTCCCTGTTTTTATACAGTCTACGTTCTGGTCTAGCATTTATCGGGTTGTGCGTCAGTAATAATGGTCCGTGGGGAAACACGGTGTTTCGTGTAGTAGTTACAGTAAATGGACTAAACGAAGCCTCGAGGCAAATTTACCTCGATGATTTTTTGTATTCGAGTTACTCGAGGTATTCGATTAATCGTTTCAGCCTTATTTCAGTGTGTTCTTTAATCAAATGTGTTAAACAACTATTGTTGCGAGTAAGCTCAAACTAAGAATATATAAAACAGCATTACTTAACATTTTTTATAATTTTATTATGTAAAATTCTTAAAACTTGAGCCCCTTACATTACTTATGCAAATGGGAAAATAATTATACTGGGAGACTGGCTTTACGGCAAGCACAGTGAACCACAGCAAAACATTAAAATGTAAATTCCATGCCAACATCCAACACGTATCACATGCTAACAAATTAAGATGCCTGTTCAACAATTCCTATATTAAATACTAGGAGTGCTCCGATTGATCGGCTACCGATCACTATCGGCCGATAATCGCTTTGGGATGATTGATCGGCGGTCTCTAAAAAGGCTGATCTCAAAAAAACGATCTCAAGCTGATGATGCTGCCGTGAGAGGTTTGGCACGACATGCAGCGGCACCGTCTCAGTCTCTGTCCCGCGCGGTTGAAATAATTATAGTGCTGAAGTTGAGGTACTCACCTTCATATTTCTTAATTAAATAACTTAAAGTAATTTGAAAACCTTGTGTGAGATGTAATTTCACAAACAGCGTGAGTGAATCACCACGCGCACTCTTTCTCAAAATAGCCTATGCAAATGGCTTCAAATCACCACATCGCATCTGTCTATAAGCGAGCTGCACGCTGCACAGTTGACAGGAATTGTCACTTGCTCAATCGAGGCAGTGTCACATCGTCACTAAAGTTTATAAATTGCATTACTTTTTAATTCTTGCCAGTGTTTAACCATTCAGTGCTCGCGCGCTCTCCTGGAGACCGTGCGCTCATGCACACTTGCAGCGCACACACATAATGCTAGGTTCACACATACTTCGTTTGCAGTGTGAATATGGTGCATATTTTTTCCGCGCTCATGTTAACAGATTAATAAAGTGTGCACACTGCACACGGTTGTGGTCCGGCAGTGCGTTCCACAAGCGGTGCGTCTGCAGCAGTGCAGAGAATGTTTCCACACCGAGTCTATTTTTGCTGCGCTGCAAGCACTGAATTAAAGTAACAGCACATTTTTTGCAGTAAATATGAACATGGATCGACATGAAAATGTAGTAATTACACCATAAATGCATATTATTAAAGTCTTCTGTGTTTCACAGTCAACACATATGGCTTTTTGGCTAGGTTTAAAGGGAAAGAGCACTTTTAGATAAACAAGGCAATAATAGATGGCACACATGGAGGTAGGAAAACAAAGTTCTTTATGAACCGCAGGATTGCTTGTAATAAAGATTTAAATGCAAAAGAAAAGACAGTAGAGCTGACTATTTCTGTCAATGGTAAGTTTGTGACAACTTAAGAAAAGTAGTTTAAATGTTTTGCCACTTGCTTGAGCAATTTAATATATAAGTAAATGCAAAAGTAAAAAAGCATTGAATAATGTGTTGCTTATATTTATTGTGTTTAAACATGTCTGTGAAGATTGTATTACTGTACTGTGTAAAGAATTGCAATGCTGAAAAAGCATTTTCAGTGACAATGTTTGGATTTGAAAACAAAATAATGGATAAATGTTGTTTGTGTAGTAAACCGCCACGGATCAGGAGCGGACTCCTGTGTGAAAGCTGCTTCCCCCCTCACAAGAAAACATTAGGAGTCTCAGCTGTCTTCGGCAGTCCTTAAGGTACCAGCACAATAACACACTCAGCAAAATATCGTCTAATTATCGTAAATATCGAGATATCATTTTTTGTCAATATCGCACACCCCTAACTGTGCTGGAATATTATATGGAATATGCTGGAAAGTTATGGTAATGCTCAATTCAGCTGCATGCTTCTCTCAACATGGGGACAGGAGAGCTGTCAGTCAATAAATTGCGATGCTTATTTGAAAAAGTAACTCAGATATTCTCTTGTAAATTAAAAAGTAATGCGTTACTTTACTAGTTACTTGAAAAAAGTAATCTGATTACGTAACTTGCGTTACTTGTAATATATTACCCCCAACACTGCATATAAAATATTTTATAATACTCTTATATGATATACTGTTTAATTACTGCAATAATGAGGCATGTTTTCACAAAATATCAGCGTGTTGTGGGGGGTTTATATCCTCAGAATCAGAATGAGCTTTATTGCCAGGTATGTTTACACATACGAGGAATTTGTTTTCGTGACAGAAGCTTCCACAGTGCAACAGAATGACAGTGACAGAACAAAAAAACACAGATAATAAAAAATAAAAATAAATACAAAATAGAACAAGTAAAATAAGGAATAAAAATATATACAACAAGACAATTGTATGTACAGGTATATAACAATAGACAGTTGTATGTACAGGTATATTATGTGCAAATTGAAATGTAGACTGAGTATGAGTGTTAGATAAATAAGTGTATGAGTGAATAAATAGTGTGTGTTCCACAGTTATTGTCAAGTGTTCATGAGATGGATGGCCTGAGGGAAGAAACTGTTCCTGTGTCTGGTCGTTCTGGTGCTCAGTGCTCTGTAGCGTCGACCAGATGGCAACAGTTCAAAGAGGGAGTGTGCTGGATGTGAGGGGTCCAGAGTGATTCTGCCAGCCCTTTTGCTCACTCTGGATGAGTACAGTTCTTGGAGAGAAGGGAGGGTTGTACGAATGATTCGCTCAGCAGTCCGGACTACCCTCTGAAGTCTTCTGAGGTCAGATTTGGTAGCTGAGCTGAACCAGACAGTTATAGAAGTGCAGAGGATGGATTCAATGATGGCGGTAACAGTATAGTCAAACTGTTCCACAACAACTCCACACCTAAAACCTAATATTCTTTTATTGTCCAATATTTGTGTTTATATGGCTATTTCACAATGTTCTACTTATTTGACATGGCTTTTTGAAACTAGGAATCTACTCCTCACTGTCCCAGATAAAACCAGTAACAACAAAATGTTCTGAATATAGTGTATGAATGCATGTAAATGAAAGGCAAAGTAGCATTGAGGAGGCTGACTTGCTCTGATTGGTCCTATAGCCGAGCTGCATGACCAACACCAGATTTCAAGGAGATGATATCCCTCTTGGTTAATCATTAAATCTCAGAATCCATTGCCTGTCTTCTGTAAATAAGATAAATGGCCTTAAGGCACTCACCTCTGTGACGCACCATTTCAGAGAGAGCAGAGCTTTAATTAAGACTGGAAGGTGTTATCTTGCCCATTCTTGGATTAATGAACTTTTCCAGGATTAATATTTGAACGGTTCTTATTAGAGTTTCCATCATGCTACAGGTTTATTTTGTGAGCATTTGTTTCTGAGGAAGGAGGAGAAGCAACACACATAGTTGACAAATTGTTTAAATGTTTTTTGGAGATTCATTGGGATGCTTCGGAGATGTGTATCATTTCAGGAATGGATATATGCATCACATTGCCAAACGTTAGAATAGGCTGTTGATTTTGGAATGTTTTAACAATTTAGCACTTTTTTTTTATTATTTGACTTGGTGGTTTTAATTTTGCATTCCAGTTTTTCTTTTTAATTTCTCCTTGAACATGCCAATGAAAAGAAATATTGGGAGCCCATTGAAGAATGACACGTTTAATCAACTACAAGCGTCGCAGACAAAGAAAGCTTGCAAAAACGCAGGTGACCTCCACGCTACAATTCTTGTTGACCAAGACAATCTCGGGAAAAACATGTTTTTCAAAGCCAGGCTTGATGAGGAGGAGGATTCTGGCATTAAATCAGGTGGGGAAATCATCTTTGTTGTAATCTGTTTTCAAACTGGCTTTGATTGAACTACTGCTATGCTTTCAGTTCGAAATTCTCTATCTGTTGCCAGTTTGTTTAGCAATTATACGTTATGAATAGTTTTGGCACACGTCACGGTTTGAAAACTATGTATGTTATTCATTTGGCAGAAGCTGATGAAAGTAATGGAAGCATTTCCTCTGAAGAGGACCTGGGCCACCTGGATTATTCTAAGACGTTTTCTGTCAAACAAACTGTGCCAAAGAAAAGCATCAGTCAGATCATCAAGGACAAGAAGAAACAGACTCAACTTACTTTACAATGGTACTCTCTCATCATTTCTTCTTTTAATTAAGCTTGCAATTATAAATAATGTACAGAAAGTGGAAGCAAAGTATGATAATACGCTTGTGTTTTGCTGTTCTATTAGGCTCGAGGAAAATTACATAGTTTGCGAAGGTGTTTGCCTACCACGGTGCATCCTCTATGCTCATTATTTAGACTTTTGTCGGAAGGAGAAATTGGTGCATTCTGGACAATGCCATTAATGTCAACTTTGAGGAGGTGCAATTTTAAACTCTTAAAGAATCTCTAATCTAGATTCTAGAAAACTGCACAGTAATCAATCCCATTTGTTCCAGATCCAGAACTTTCTACTTCACTTCTGGCAAGGAATGCCTGAACATCTCCTGCCACTGCTAGAGAATCCGGTTATCGTGGACATCTTCTGTGTGTGTGACTCTATGCTCTACAAAGTGAGTGTTTTTGAGCCATATCTGGATGTCACTATGTGCATTTTTGTACTATCAGTCAAAGGTTTTGGGTTGGTTTCAAACAGTTGTGCTGCTTAATGTTTTTGTGGAAACTGTGATCGATTTTTTTTTCAGGGTTCTTTCATGAATCTGAAATTCAAGTAATGGCATTTATTTTAAATATAAATCTTTTGCAACATTATAATGTCTATTATAATGCCTTATAATGCAACATTATATATGTCTTTACTGTCACGTCTACTATGACTTAATTTCTTTTGCTACTTTTCAAGTGCTATTTATGTGTCAGCTTTATTGTTGTACCCTTGTCCCAAACCTAGACTTTGATTCTTAAAATAAGAAAAACAATCACAGAAATATTATTACATTTTAAAGCTATAATGAAATAATCAAAATATACAAAAAATATGGTATCATTTACATGAATAATTCCATTAATAGTTTTTTGTTGTTGTTGTTGAACAGTAGCTCATAGTCATCACATCATGTTTGACTCAAACTGTCTGAATTATTTTCCACAGGTTTTGACTGATGTTCTCATCCCTGCTACAATGCAAGATATGCCAGAGAGGTTTGTCTATTAAACTGCTGCATTATATACAGTAATACACATTTGGTTTATATGCAGTCTATTCAAAAAGATGTTGAATTTGATGCTGTTAAGTGTGGTGTGGCATCCAGTGATTCGACTGTCAAGGACGAGAACCCACCAGAACATGACTTCCTGTCGCTCACAGCTGCACAGCAGGGGCTCGGGACCAGTACTGTTGTGTACCATAGTGCCGATCCGGACAACTTTACTATATCTGGTACTTGAAAACAGCAGCTCGCATCAATTTGAGACATATTCATGTTTACTATAGTCAAAAAAAGTTATTATTGACTATAGAGTGCAACAGTCACTTTTTCAGAAACCTTTGTTCCAGAAGTAATTTTCCTATTATTTTCTTCATAAGGATATGCAATTCTTTGATGAAAAGATGAGAAGATGAATTGTTTCAAAACCAAAGACTAGGGTATAAAATGTAATTTACCAAGATTTTTAAACATTAGTACATTTATAAATTATTGAAAAATATAATATTTTCAGAATCAGAATCAGAAAGAGCTTTATTGCCAAGTATGTTTGCACATACAATGAATTTGTTATAGTGTCACAAGCTTCCAGTACACGGAGACAACAACAACACACAGATAATAAAAATGAGATGTGAATAAAATACACATGAATAAATATAAACCACAAAAAAAAGAATAAATTGTATGTACAGGTGTGCTATAGATAGAAAAGGAATAGAATAAAATAAAGTTGTAGGGATGTACTAGGGTTTAGGGTGATAAATAAGTATAAGGTTATTGCACATACTTTAATTGCACAATGGGAGAAGATTAACTGTTCATGAGGTAGATTGCCTGGGGAAAGAAAGTGTTCTTGTGCCTGGCTGTCCTGGTATTCGGTGCTCTGTAACGCCGACCAGATGGATTTCTGTCTCATTGCTTTAGGCTTGGATGTGATGGATCCAGAGTGATTTTCTGAGCCATTTTCCTCACTCTGGATGCATACAGTTCTTGGAGGTTAGGCAGGGGGGCACCAATAATCCTTTCAGCAGTCCGAACCGTTCTCTGTAGTCT
>NW_015505519.1:453141-476103 GCF_001515645.1 Sinocyclocheilus grahami | reverse complement strand
CAGCATGTACCAGAGTCTGCACAATGCTAGTTCCGGCTCCTATCCCAGCTCTTCTTACTACCAGCCTGTGTTCAGAGCTCAGACTCACACTCCAACATCAGCCTATCAGGGTCGTGCTGAAAGCGCCCGGTACGCACCCTTCTCTGGACACCAGCTTACCAAAGACTGCTTCAGCAGCAGCTGCGCCGTGTCTCCCTACAGCTCAAGAGTTGCAGCGACTGGATATGCAGCCTCAGGTGACCCTGTGATGGATACCGAGGGCGTACAGCTGCTGGACTCCACAGCGTACAGCTTTGGAGGAAGTGCTTCCAGTGGAGATGGATGTTCAGGTCCAGTTTGCAGCTCGGGGCACAATGGTGAGAAAAGATTAAAAGATTATTGAGCAATTAAAATAAATGTTTAAAAATGTACACTACTGTTTAAAATTTGGGGTCAGTAAGATTAATACTTTAATTCAGGATGGATGCGTTAAATTGATCAAAAGTGACAGTGAAGACATTTATAAAGTTAAAAAAGTATTAATGTTAAAAAATTCTATTCCAAATTAGAGTTGCAAAAAGGTGGAAAATTTCCAGTAAATTTCGGAAACATTCTAGAAATATTAGAAACTTTCCAGGATTTTTTAGAATCTTTTAGAAAGTTTCCAGAAATGTTCCACCCCTTAGCAACCCATGCTGTTCTATTGAATTTACTATTCATCAAAAATCTTGTATGTATTAAGGTTTCCACAAAAATATTAAGAAGCACAAGATTGATAATAATAAGAAATGTTTCTTGCAGCAGCAAATCCAGTAAATCAGCAATATTCAAACGATTTCTGAAGGATCATGTGACTCTGAAGACAGGAGTAATGATGCTGAAAATTCAGCTTTGGATCACAGGAATAAATTACATTTGAAAATATATTCAAATAGAAAAGAGTTCTTTTAAATTGTAATAATATTTCACAACATTACTGTTTTTACTGTAATAAATGCAGTATTGCTGTTTTACTTTTTAAATAATTATAATTAAATAGTTTTGTTATTTTTAATTATTTATTTTAAATAAATTAAAAAGGAAAAAAAAAAGGAAATGAAATGAATTTGCCTGATGAATCATGTCATAGTATTTAGTGCACACAATGAGCTTTGGTGCAGACAATGCAGCTTTGAGTCCAGCTCATGTCACATTTCTATTCTTCTCTATTCTATATATAATTTCTTGTCTTTTCTTCACTGTTCCCAGCAAAAAAAGTAGCCCAAAAACTGACTCAGACGACAAGATTTATCATTTATTTGAATTATGTTAGTATGCTGCAGAGAAAGGTAAATGTGATGTTATTTTCAGATGCTCCTATTGAAATATTATTGTTCTTCTTTCTCCTGGCCAGGATATTACAGCAGCAGCGGGTATGTGGACACTCAGAGGATGGGCACGTTTATCGATCAGCATGTGTCAGTTATCAGCAGCGTGAGCAGCATTCGCTCCGTTTCGGCCTATGCTGAAGTACACGACCCTCTCAACATCCTGGACGACACGAGCAGGAAGACAACAAGACCCTACTACACTGACCTGTCTGCAATGGGCGCACACACAGCAGGTGAGGACAGAAATCCGGGGCTAGTTGTCACACAGGCGCTGTATCGCAGCACCTATAACACTCTAAAACCACACTGGCATAACAAGAGTCAAATATAATGACTGGAAATTTTAAACAAAAGATGACTGTTCTCAGGACAAGATGTCTGGCCGGGCAAGTTGTAACATGTTTTTATATGTATCACTTTTTTTACACTACCGTTAAAAGTTTGGGGTCTGTACGATTTTTTTAAAGAGGCTTAAAGAAGTGTCTTATGCTTACCAAAGCTGCATTTATTTGATCAAAAACTCAGCAATATTGTGAAATATTATTACATTTTAAAATAACATTTTTTTGTCATTTATTTAATTAATTGCGTTTTATTATTTTATTATGTTATTAAATTACTATTTAAGTTTAATTTATTTCCATTAAAG
This sequence comes from Sinocyclocheilus grahami, assembly GCF_001515645.1. Classification (NCBI taxonomy): domain Eukaryota; kingdom Metazoa; phylum Chordata; class Actinopteri; order Cypriniformes; family Cyprinidae; genus Sinocyclocheilus; species Sinocyclocheilus grahami. The sequence continues at coordinate 474,105 of NW_015505519.1, read as the reverse complement.
TTTTTCTTTAGTTTAGTTTAGTTAGACATTTTGGTTAGTAATTTCAGTGCTTTGGCTTAACCTTAGTTCAGTTAGTTGCCAAAGCAACATTTCTCATTTTCATTTCATTTATGTTTTGTTTGGAACATTTTTATTTTATTTTATTTTCAATTACACAAATAATATAATAACCATGGTTCACACCAAGGAGATTTAATTGTATTTAAGATTGTATTATTTAATTGTAAGATTTAATTTAAATGACATTTTAAAATATATAAAACAGTTTAAATTGTAATAATATTTCAAAATTTTACAGTTTTCACTGTATCAAATAAATGCAACCTTGTTGGGCATAAGTGTCTTCTTTCAAAAATCTTACCAATCCCAAACTTTTGAATAGCAGTATAATTACTATTTCCAGGGTTTCTTGAAGTGCAAATAGACAAATCATATTTCCATAAAATTTACTTTTAGTAAGTTATTTTATTAATTCTTCAACTTAAACTTAGTTTAGTTAGTTTGCTAAGGCAACATTTCTCATTTCCATTTTTTATTTCAATTAATTATTTTTAAATAGTAATTAGGTAATTACAAATAACTCTGGTTTACACCAAGGAGATTTCAAACAGGAAACACAATTGTGGATCAAATTTGGGTGTTATCTTCATGTTAAGAGAGGAATTGATTTCTTGCATTGCTAACAATCAAGTTGATAAATGTGTTGACTAAAACCAGGCATGCTGGACACAAGCTGTTCATGCATTGTGAATCTTGGTGTGCTTTATTCATCCCTGGGTTCTTTAAATTCAGCTTTGTTAGTCTTTGAGCAGATGGACGCTAATAAATCCATAATCAGATCGTCTGAAATGATATAATTGCATCATAATATATTTGTATGTACGGTGCTGGTGCAAACTCGCACGGCTCGGATGAGGATTTCAGCATTGGTCTGTGTGTAAAGATGTGACGATAAATGATAAAACCGGCTACATTGTGCTGGCCTTTATCTCCTCAAAGGGAAAATCCATTTCGGGCCTCGGACAGGAACAGATGGCTTGAAATGTAATGATTACAAAATCCTGACGTTAAAATAGTTTAATTACAAAGTCAATAATGCCTCCAACAATTGCCTGGGCTTTAGTGTAAAAACAACAGAAGGCAGAACGCAAACTTTGGGACAATGTTTAACCAGAACTTTGCATTAGGCAGGGAGACTCCATATGCAGCTCAAAGATCAACAGATCCTGTGTAATTACAACTCTCTCTCTCTCTCTCTGTGTGTGTGTGTGTGTGAGAAAGAGAGACAGAGAGAGAGAGAGATATGGATTTAGTGCAGTAATGTGTGCTTAACTGACTACTGTCACAATCATATTTACTTCTCACGCTTTTATAATCATTGACAATCTTCTTACAACAGCTTTCAAATCTTAATGCACATCTGTAGGTTTCTTTCTCAGCATATAAATAAAATTCATTGCACATGTTTTTTTAGAGATGTTTCTTATGCTCACCAAAACGGCATTTATTTACTTAAAAATACAGTAAAAACAGTACTATTGTGTAACTGTTTTCTTAGTTTAGTATGTTTTAAATGTAATTTATTCCTGTGATGCAAAGCTGAATTTTCAGCATCATTACTCCAGTCTTCAGTGTCACATGATCCTTCAGAAATCATTCTGATATGCTGATTTGCTGCACAAGAAATATTATTATTATCAATGTTAAAAACAGTTGTGCTGCTGAATAGTTTTGTGGAAACTGTGATAATTTTTTGATGAATAGAAAGTTTAAAATAACAGTGATCAGCACCAAGATGCACAATACAGCCTCACCACTTTTATCCCTCACACTTTCATTTGTGTTGAATTAAATGACATCTTCCCCGACTAAAGTCTATTGTGTTTCATTTGTCGCAGTGGAAATGCAAGGTCAGGACGAGCACAATGCATTGTGAGATACAGAACCAGTGCAGTGTGATCTGTTATCATGTATATTTCACATTTCAGCAAACCTGCATATTTGTCACTTGCATATTATATGTTATGTATATCTATGCATACTGAACATTAGCATACTATATACTGCAGAAACACTACCATTCAAAAGTTTTTAGGGTCTGTAAGATTTTTTGGGTTAGTTTGAAAAAAAAAATACTACTTTTATTCAGCATGGATGTATTAAACTTAACAAAGGTGACAGTAAAGTAATTTATAATGTTACAAAAGATTTCAAATTTATTACAAATAAATGCTGTTCTTTTGAAATTTCTATTCATCAAAGAATGCTAAAAAAGAAAGAAAATCACAGTTTCCACAAAAATTTTAAGCAGCACAACTGTTTTCAACACTGATACTAAAAAGAAATGTTTCTTGAGCAACAAAGCAGCATATTAGAATAATTTCTGAAGAATCATGTGACACTGAAGACTGGAGTAATGATGCTGAAAATTCAGCTTTGCATCACAGGAATAAATTACATTTTTAATACACATTCAAAGAAAAAACATTTATCTAAAATGATAACAACATTTCACAATACTGCTGTTTTTACTGTATTTTTGATTAAATAAATGCAGCCTCGCTGTGCTTTCATTGCTCACAACAATGAAATGTTGTCTATGCAGACTGCATTCAGACAGCAATAGTTAACATGTTATCGCCAGGATCAACTCTGCAGCCGAAGTGTTTCCTCAACACTTGAGATTTCAGGGGTGAGAGGAAAAAGCCCTACAGCATCTATAGCAACACATCCATGAAGGAACTTTATCACTGTGTACAGTTTGCAAAGGAGGCTTATGATTAGATTTCCCATAGGGGTTTGTTAACAGGCTGTCAGAGAACTGTCAATAGCCAATGAAATGAGTAACAGAGGCCTCAAGATGGGAAACTCTATCAAAAAAAAAAGCAATCTGAGTATTTTTGTATTGCATTTTAATTACTTTTTCAATTTAAAATGTATACTGAAAATTTCAATAAAAAATGAAAGTTCATCAAAAAATGAAAATTATGTCATGTTCTAAACCTGTATGAATTTCCTTGTCCTGCTGAACACAAAAGAAGTCGTGAAGAATGTTGGTAACCAAAGTTGATGGTAGCCATTGACTTCCTTAATATGGAGAAGAAGAAAAAATACTATGTTGCCAATATTCTTTAAAATATCTTCTTTTGTGTTCACCAGAAGAAAGAAACTCATACAGGTATGGAGCAAGTGGAGGGTAAGTAAATAATAACACAATTTCAATTTTTGGGTGAACGGTCCTTTTAAATACGTTTCTGTACTGACACAACTTAAGTCTTGGCCAGTAGCGGTTTAGATTGTGAGGCTATATGGGTTGAAGTAGTACTGTACCCAAAAATGAAAATTTGCTGAAGATTTACTTACCCTCACGCCATCCAAGATTTTGTTTCTTCATCCAAACAGATTTGGAGAAATTTAGCATCACTTACTCACCAATGGATCCTCTGCAGTGAATGGGTGCCGTCAGAATGAGAGTCCAAACAGCTGATAACAACAAAACAATAATCCACAAGTAATCTACTCCCCTCCAGTCCATTAATGAACATCTTGTGAAGTGAAAAGCTGCATGTTTGTAAAAAAAAAAATCCATGAAAACCTGACCTGACATTTTGCTCTCAATTGCATTCATTTTGGCATACGGGTAGAAGAAATGCTAACGCATTTTAGTTCTCCATCTTTTTGTCTAATTGTTGTTTTCAATTTAATGACTCTCTCTTAATGCCACATGCATCATCATATCCTCTGTACGAGTAGTATTAGGTGTTAAGTGCTTCATGTCCACATAGAGGCAGTGTAGTGCAGGAGATTGAAGACTAATGTCTCTCGCTCTGCATCATGAACCTGTTTCATGCATTATAATCTCTGTTTTAGATGTTAAAACATTTGTGTTTTAATGTTGATATTTTTTGATTGTGCATTTCCTCATTTTTAAGGACCTTTATAAAAGCACCTTAATAAATAAATATAAAACAAAAAACTATTATCTTTTAGTGGACCTAGAAGGAAATGGCAAAAATATGCATCTTTAAACAGCAGTTTTTGCTATTTTGCTGTAAAAGACCCAAAGTAAATTTACTTTAAATTAACTTTATAATTAACCAACATAATAAGACTTATTTTCATTCTATTGGGAAAAAAGTTTAAAACCCGTAACATTTTATTATATTTAATCTTTATCAAATCAGGTGAGAAAAATAATAAAGGAAATAAAGGAAAATAATTTACTTTTCTTGGCAAACAAGACTGAGAGTCTGAGACTGATTGTTGACAATCAAGACTTTAAAAACGAACTTACATCATTATCTTTATTTGGGTTGATATTTTCACACCTGAGAAAGACCTGTGTGTATAAAAACTGACATCTTCTTCATTGTTCTGACATCCAAGTGCTGATTATAATAATTACCCGCATTTCCTTTGGGCCTTCACAGTTTTCCCCACAGTTCTTCACAGCCAAAGGCTGTCTATCAGTTCAAAGGTTTTGAATAACAAGAAGCTCAAGAATTCCACAACTGCATGTGTCCTAACCTGGAGTGAGCAGCAGGCCACTGTAACAGTATTTGGAGAGCATTGTGGGCATTTCTCTCATTGGTGATAAATGTGTGGAGGAATCTCTCATGGGCTGCCTGACAGAGAAGCTCCTGCAGCACTGTAGATAAGACAGACAGACAGACAGACAGACAGACAGACAGATAGATAGATAGATAGATAGATAGATAGATAGATAGATAGATAGATAGACAGACAGACAGACAGACAGACAGACAGAGAGAGAGAGAGATAGATAAGGGCCTTTCGCACCACTTTAGTTCCAGAACTAAATGTACAGTACTAAAGTACTGGGCCGATTTTGTGCGAACTATTTTCCAGTACCATTTAAAGGGTTGCATTCGCACCGAGGGTGTGTACTAAGAAATGACGTAAGCCGATCGACAGCGTCGTCATTTGTGCGCGGCGTTCAACAACAGAAACAAAGAAGAACAACGTTATACAACAGGAGGATGGAGGACGCTGTGATCGGAGCTGTGTTTTTGTTGTGTCTCGCGGGTTTCACAGTGGACATGGAATGTCGACGTATACGTAAAGCGATTGAAAGAACGGAAAGGAGGACTAAGAATCTCCAACGACAACTGGCAGTGCTACATTTGCTACAAGTGCCTGCACTTCAGCGTCCGTCCATCTATCGCTGTTCTCCATACTTGCGAAATAAGTTGACATGCTTACAGTATGTTTACACGGAGTTTTAAATCATGGCAGGTGAGGGCGTTTTCATACGCGTTTTGCCAATCAATGTCTACTTACGTCACGATTAGTACCAGTTGTGCTGGTTAGACCCTGCTCCAGAGTAGAAGCTAATTTGGTTCTCGATAAAGGCAGTCCGGTACTAAAATCGCTCCCAGTTCCGGCGGTGCGAAAACGCCCCATAAGTGCGTAGTTCCACAATTAGTTCTGGTACTATGAAAAGGATCCCGCGGTGCGAAAGGCCCTATAGATAGATAGATAGATAGATAGATAGATAGATAGATAGATAGATAGATAGATAGATAGATAGATAGACAGACAGACAGACAGACAGACGATAGATAGATAGATAGATAGATAGACAGACAGACAGACAGACAGACGATAGATAGATAGATAGATAGATAGACAGACAGACAGACAGACAGACAGATAGATAGATAGATAGAACAACAGACAGACAGAACCACAGAACGACAGACAGACAGAACCACAGAACGACAGACAGACAGACAGACAGACAGACAGACAGACAGATAGATAGATAGATAGATAGATAGACAGACAGACAGACAGACAGACGATAGATAGATAGATAGATAGATAGATAGATAGATAGATAGATAGATAGAATGACAGACACAGACAGACAGATAGATAGACAGACAGACAGACAAACAAACAGATAGATAGATGTGTACGTAATGTCAGCGCACAATTCTCTGTCGTGTCAAGGCCAGCGCAAAACTTAGCGAATAATTTACCCCCAAATGGTCTTGAGAGTTGATTTGTTTGTGTCCTTTTTAATTGTTAATTCTATTTACAACATAAATGAATGCATTCGACAGACACCTTTACCCAAAGCAACTTTCATTCAACAGTTTCAGTAGAATCAAACCCATGGCCATGGCGTTGCTAACTATGTGCTACCAAGAGCGCATTTTCAAGAAAAAAAAAATCCCTTTAGATTTGTCATAAAACAAGATAAAGTACTTGTTCAAATAAGACTTGTTTTTCTTATAGCTTAAGTGTATAGTTTTTTGTTTTTAGCTACTATGGGAAAAACGGGAAAATGCTAAAATGCTAATCATGTTGGGGTTTTTCTTGCAAGATTACATTTGCTTTTATCTTGCACTGTGACTTTCCTTTTACAATGTTTCACCGTCTTTATGGTTATCAGGTTGGCCAAAACAGCGTAACCTCTTTTGTGCACCCCATGCTCTTTTTAAAGCAAAAAATAATAACAAATCCAGTCGTTAAATTTCTTAATCGTGCAGCGTGAACTATGCAAACACTGAGCATCCAGCTGGTTCCTCTCCTGCTTTTGCCCTGTATGATCTCCATTCGACGGAGGGTCTTGGAGATGGAGTCTTTACACGTTTATCTTTTAGCTGGTTGGAGTGAAAGGACTCTATTCATTACATAATTTTAATTAGAGCGGGAGGTGAGACAACCATGGAGGGCCACTTGATGCAAATGGAATGAAAGTGTCAAATGGGTGAAATCAAATTAATATGTTCCTCCACGCTCATGGCGAGGCATTAAGAAGCAAAAGATATGTCAACAAAATCTCCAAATAATGCAAGTAAAAACACTATTGAAACCTAATATGCAAACATCCTCTTAGGTGTTCATATAATTTGCGGCTGACTGAATTTGATGCAGAACATGCATGAATCAAATGACGGTTTTTGTTGTTCTGGGTAGCTTTTTGATATTTCGCTATTGCGTTTGACTGTATATGTCAAGCTAAATGGATGTCCCCCATCCCCCTGTCTCTTTGTTACAGACCCTTTGCCTCACTGGCCTGTGTCAGCGTCTCTTTTGTGAGGACGTCCCATGTCTCTATGGCAGCCCAGATGAGGTTCAGTAAAGGCAAGACATGTGATGTCTGGGCGAATATGGCCAGGTGTGACGGATGTCTTTTTAATGGGGCGGTCGAAATGTGCAAAGACAAATATCTCCCAGAAATATTAAGGCAACATTTAAAAGTGACAGTAATGCAGTTTTTTTTTTTAAAACTCTTATACTAGACCTCCACCTAAAAATAAAAAGCTACTTTAAAATAATTGGATTATGACAAATTATATTGTATTATACAAAATATCATTTTACTATGCAATGAGCTAAGGGCTTTACTGTGATTCATTATGTAGCCAGCTGACTGTAATATTATTTTATGTATGTAATATTATTATTAAGAAACTGCTGACTTACCAGACTTAAAGAGTCATTATATTTATTTATTATATTACATATTAATGATATATTAAACTATTTTAATTATATCTAGCATGTACTGTATGTATAGATATATATATATATATATAGATTAATAATATATATAAAATAAATGGACATGATTTTTTATTATGTTAGAAGAAACTGCTGAGAAAGGAAAATAGCATAGCATTTTAATTATGCTTATCGTGTATTGTGTGTGTGTGTGTGTGTATGTGTGTGTATATATATATATATATATATATATATATATATATATAACACAGATGTACTGAACAACAATAAATCACTTCAGATGCACATTCCCTACTACTTTATAGCACTTTACTCTGACCACTAATAGATCTGTTGAGATGTACGTGGATGTTAACAAAACGAAAACGCTATCTTGCCTTTATATAAAAGATGTTATTTATTAAAGCATTTGGTGCCTATCGAGGGGCACTATTTTTCTTGTTTGACCTTGAGGGAACAGTCCTCAATATCTGTGGGAAATCAACAGCATTCTGAAGAGGAACTTTCTTGTGTTGTGACGTTCTTTCAACTAGAGACGAATCATTTTAACAATGGGAAGGGAAAATAAATGACTTCCAGAATGTGGCACATACTTTAATGACAATCGGTTTGTCTGATGTGTATGTACTCATGTAGTCCTCCTCAAGATAAAGTCACTGTAGTGGAAGAATAAAGTGCTTTTCAAGTGTTACCAGGCGGGCACAGGTTAAAGGGATAGTTCATCCAAAAATGACAATTTGATGTTTATCTGCTTACCCCCAGGGCATCCAAGATGTAGGTGACTTTGTTTCTTCAGTAGAACACATATGATGATTTTTAACTCAAACCGTTGCAGTCTATCAGCCGGATGCCGTGCGCGCGCTCAAAGACAGTTGGACATAGTGGTGTATTAGAGGTAAAAAATGCTATAAATACTGTTCGGTTTCTGGCACAAACCGATCGTTTCGTGTCTTAGTACATCAATGTGTCGCCACGAGCCGCAGGGTTTAATTTGGATTTGTCTGTGCATGTTTTTTTTTACTCCCATAGATTTGTCATGCATTATACAACTGATAGACTGCAACGGTTAAAGTTAAAAATCATCATATGTGTTCTACTGAAGAAACAAAGTCACCTACATCTTGGATGCCCTGGGGGTAAGCAGATAAACATCAAATTTTCATTTTTGGGTGAACTATCCCTTTAAGATAAACTTACTTTGCTTTACTTTTTGATCCATTGTATGAAAGAGAAATCAATTAATTTGAGCAGTTTTTAAATGACAAATTTCCCATTCTCATTCGTCCCTCTTATCCTTAATATTTCATTTCATCTGTCTTTACTATATTAAGAATAAAACCCACAGGGGAAAAAAGACAAATAAGGTAATGTAATATAACTATAGCAGGTATTTATCATTCATTCTTGCATGCATACATGCATATTTTAAGGTTGAATTTAAAACCAGATTAAATCAAACTGGAAAAATACGAAGTCTGAGATGTTAACTAATTAGTGGTGTTTGGAAGGCACATTTTAAAACCCCCTAAACCGAAGTATTAAATATCAGCCAACATGCCACATTTGTGCTATGAACATGAAAAATTCCTAGAGGCATGCTATTACATTGAGGTCTTATGAACTTATAATATACATAATAAAACTGGACTTTCACTGAAAGAGGGACCCAAGTCACATTTAAAGATCAGAAAATCATAGAAACTTGAATTGCCCAATAATCAAACACATATGGGAGACTTCTGAAATCGAATTTTCTGTCTTTGCAATTTCCATTGTTTTATTGTGGAAAGAGTCCCTGAATTATTTTATCAGTCCACCTTCTTGCTCAGCCTTTTATTCCAAGTTGCATGGAAACCAGGAGAATAGACTGAGATGCTTTATTCTTGGACTTTCTTTAATACTATATTGTTGAGCTTTACAAGGAGCCATGTGCTTCCTGACTCCATTTTATAAAACATCTTCCCTTCAAAAATGTATGAACATACATAGCTATTACTAAATTCATGCAGGACAACAGTTACTCTGATGTATTTGAACAGTGCACAGCAGTCTCCTAAGAATACTTCATAATGAAAAATCTCCTGCACGCACGTGCAAACATTTAAGGGGGGAAAAAAAGCCCTTTGAGAGTGTTGTACCAACAAACAGGGTCAAAGAGTCATATCACCAAGCCACAATCATTTTTTGATTTGCACCTGTTGCGGCGTGAATTAGAGGAATATGTAGAGCGCACATCTTTCATCTGTTAATGAGTGCGTTTGTAGAAAGGCTCCTCATGCTGGCGACATCCTTTTCATCCCCTCGTCTGCCCTGCCTTTTGTCCCGCCTGGCTCACCTACAGCAAACGCACTATATGAGCATTCAATTAAAGTCTTTGGAGGAGGCAGAAAAATGCTGGTGAGGAGACGAGCAAGAAAAACAGGCCTTTTCTTCCAGGAGGACATTGAAAAGGCTTGAAAAGGGTCTTAATTAGCAGATATGTCTAGATGTTTAATTAAGGTGATGCCGGGATAGCGATATCGGTGCATCAATGAACAAATTCTCAGATGATCCTAAATGGAGCAAAGCTAAAATGTGAGAAATGTTTTTCAAATGGTGTATTTAGGGCCGTATAATGATGCCTTTTATAGCCGCAGAATAAATGACCCGTCTGACTTGAAGCTGATGAATACCTGAGCCCACGGCAACTGTAATGTATTCCTCCAAAAAGTCTCCGCTCACATGCCCGTGTCCCTCCACGGCATCAGCATACTTAACGGGTTTTAACGATACGTAGATGTTAATTATTACAAATACCACTTCTAATGAGCTAATTATGAGCTCCTCAGGCATCTCATATCAGTTTGCATAGATTAAAGACTAATGTGTTTGATTAACACTTCAATGCAGACAGACAGACGGATAGACAGACAGACAAATGGACACATTGATAGATAGACAGCAGACAGACAGACAGAATGATAGATCTAAGTTACTAGCATGTTTCTAGCATGATTAGCATGTTGCTAGCATGAGTAGCAAGTGACTAGCATGTTGTTAACATGATTAGCAAGTTACTAGCATGTTTATAGCATGATTAGCATGTTACTAGCATGTTGCTAGCATGATTAGCAAGTTACTCGCATGTCGCTAGAATGTTTGTAGCATGATTAGCAAGTTACTCGCATGTCGCTAGAATGTTTCTAGCATGATTAGCATCTCACTAGCATGATTAGCAAGTAACTTGCATGTTGATAGCATGATTAGCATGCTACTAGCATGTTGTTAGTACGTTTCTAGCATGATTAGCATGTCACTAGGATAGACAGATAGACATAATGATCGAAAGACAGACAGATAAATAGAACTACAGACATACAGACAGAGAATGATCGAAAGACAGACAGATAAATAGAACTACAGACATACAGACAGAATGATCGAGAGACATACAGACAAATAGAACTACAGACATACAGATAGACACAATGATCGAGAGACAGACAGATAAATAGAACTACAGAATGACAGACAAACAGATAGATATTTTTTTATAGGCATTTTTTTTTGTTTTATCTTTTGAAATCAGTTTATTTCCGCATTTAATATTCCCTGATCTATAAATTCCATGATCCACGAATATTCAAAATATCTTTTTAAAGATAAAAAAAAAAAGACCCATCTATGGAAGCATGAAAAAACAAAAGAATAAAATACATTTTGTTAAAATAATTTTAGCAGTTATTTAGCCCAACATATTTAACATTTTAAATATTTTTATTTGCCACTTTGTCACACGACATACACATATCACTGATAAGTGATTGCACTGAAATTGAACTGTCTGTAGTGCCACATCATGCAGCATCTCTACAAACATTTCAGCCATTAGAATGACTGGGATCAGCCATACTAACCCTCTAGACAAAGAGTGTGCAACAAGCAGCTGATCATGTATATACTGATTATATATTGTCGCAGTCAGACAGAAACCTTGTATGTCCAAAACCATTACAGTTCAGGAACACTGACAGACATAAAGGCGACCAATAGCACTGATTTATGACAAAACATAAAAATTATGAAATGTGGAGATACGAGGTGTCCGTCTGACAGCAATGATACATGCTTGTATATAATAACATATTTTGACTTATCTTGTTAACCTAACTAACATTAGTTAGCTAAAATAGAATATGTCAACAACAAGCTAGTTAATATTACTGGACATGTTTCTCTGTCTCGCTAGTAATAGATTTCAAGGTCACGGTAACCTTAGCCTAACATTCAAATATTATGTTCAGTCATCTTCCACAGTATATCAAATATTTTCTGTGGTAATAAATTATAAAATAATACTAAATGCATATAAATAAAAAAAATAAACAATGATTTGTGGAAATCAAAAACAAGATGTTTAATGAATACCTGGAAATAAATGATAAAATGCATTTCTTTCAAAGATTCAGCAAAGAATCACTCAGGCATGATTGAAATAATATAGGAAATGAATGTGTTTAAAACTGATGTAGAAATACAAAAAAACGTGTTCGTTTATAAGGAAAAATAAACAAAATGATTTGTGGAAGTCAAAAACAACATTTAAAGACTATCTGGAATAATAAATGATAGAAAAACATTTCTTTCAGAGATTCAGCAAAGAAACACTCATCAATTACTGAAATAACATGGGAAATGAATACGGGTCATTTTAGACCCATGTTGTGCACTACAAGTGTAGTGACACTAAAAGGATTTTTATTCAAAAAGAAATAAAAAAAATAAAAATAAGAATTTGTAAATGATCAAAAACAAGTTAATTGAGGAATTCTGAATAATGAAATTAATTTCTTGCAAAGATATAGAAAAAATTAACTCCGTCGGGTCACTTTAGACCCATACCAGGTAGTCAAAACGGTTTGGCCCGATAATGGCCCAGATCCGGCAGGCCGGATGAAATAACTCGGCCCGGCTGCAGTTGCCAGAGTCGGCATGGACATGGAATGAATGATGCCCCAGAATCGGCCCAAATACACCGGCCCGAGTGCCAAAACTGCCGGCATTGGGCCACAACCACACCGACGAGAAATGAAACACTTAGCCAGTACTGGCCCGAGTGTGGGTACTGAAACTGGGCCGACACCACTGGCATTTCAGTACCCATACTCGGGCCAGTACTGGCTAAGAATACCATTTTGGTTGGTGTGAGATATATATATATATATATCTCACACCAACCAAAATGGTATTCTTAGCCAGTACTGGCTAAGAATACCATTTTGGTTGGTGTGAGATATATATATATATATATCTCACACCAACCAAAATGGTATTCTTAGCCAGTACTGGCCCGAGTCTTGGTACTGAATCTGAGCCGACACCACTGGCACTGGGCCACAACCACACCGACGAGAAATGAAACCCTTAGCCAGTACTGGCTAAGAATACCATTTTGGTTGGTGTGAGATATATATATATATATACTTACTCATACAGAATTACAACTTCTAAAATATGTGTAATAAAGACTCCTTCCAGTTTTGATATAAACCCAGAGCTTTGAATAATTTTATAGCCACAAAATGACATTGTTACCTTAAAATCCTTAAGATGGAACTTATCTTGTTAACCTAACTAACATTAGTTAGCTAAAATAGAATATGTCAACAACAAGCTAGTTAATATTACTGGACATGTTTCTCTGTCTCGCTAGTAATAGATTTCAAGGTCACGGTAACCTTAGCCTAACATTCAAATATTATGTTCAGTCATCTTCCACAGTATATCAAATATTTTCTGTGGTAATAAATTATAAAATAATACTAAATGCATATAAATAAAAAAAATAAACAATGATTTGTGGAAATCAAAAACAAGATGTTTAATGAATACCTGGAAATAAATGATAAAATGCATTTCTTTCAAAGATTCAGCAAAGAATCACTCAGGCATGATTGAAATAATATAGGAAATGAATGTGTTTAAAACTGATGTAGAAATACAAAAAAACGTGTTCGTTTATAAGGAAAAATAAACAAAATGATTTGTGGAAGTCAAAAACAACATTTAAAGACTATCTGGAATAATAAATGATAGAAAAACATTTCTTTCAGAGATTCAGCAAAGAAACACTCATCAATTACTGAAATAACATGGGAAATGAATACGGGTCATTTTAGACCCATGTTGTGCACTACAAGTGTAGTGACACTAAAAGGATTTTTATTCAAAAAGAAATAAAAAAAATAAAAATAAGAATTTGTAAATGATCAAAAACAAGTTAATTGAGGAATTCTGAATAATGAAATTAATTTCTTGCAAAGATATAGAAAAAATTAACTCCGTCGGGTCACTTTAGACCCATACCAGGTAGTCAAAACGGTTTGGCCCGATAATGGCCCAGATCCGGCAGGCCGGATGAAATAACTCGGCCCGGCTGCAGTTGCCAGAGTCGGCATGGACATGGAATGAATGATGCCCCAGAATCGGCCCAAATACACCGGCCCGAGTGCCAAAACTGCCGGCATTGGGCCACAACCACACCGACGAGAAATGAAACACTTAGCCAGTACTGGCCCGAGTGTGGGTACTGAAACTGGGCCGACACCACTGGCATTTCAGTACCCATACTCGGGCCAGTACTGGCTAAGAATACCATTTTGGTTGGTGTGAGATATATATATATATATATATACTTACTCATACAGAATTACAACTTCTAAAATATGTGTAATAAAGACTCCTTCCAGTTTTGATATAAACCCAGAGCTTTGAATAATTTTATAGCCACAAAATGACATTGTTACCTTAAAATCCTTAAGATGGAATCTACTTCCAACTAAAATAAAATACATATTTTACAGTGTCCTTGTCAACTAAATATGTCAGCTTTAAGAAGATTAAGGGTTTGGCCCTTACACCATTTCTTTTCATGGCATCCCCAGATTGACAGAAAGAGAGACAAAAAAGGGAACAGACAATGACACGTATGATTATTCAGACAATCTCAGACTGATAACATGAATGGTAACAAAGAATTTGTTTGCATTCGGGCCCGCTCTTTTCTTCCCCCATCTCTGTCCAAAGTGAGCAGCAGCCATCTTTTGATGAACTTTTCAATCTCTCCATCTGATGCACTGCCAGTACTTGCATTTCTTTGCACTGATTGAAAAAAAAAGAAAAAAGAGAGATCAGTCACAATACTATAGACCAGTGGAGTCAAACTCAATTCCTGGAGGGCCGCAGCTCTGCAGAGTTTAGCTCCAACCAGCTCAAACTCACACCTGCTTGGAAGTTTCTAGTAATCCTGAAGACCTTGATTAGCTGGATCAGGTGTGCTTGATTATGGTTGGAGCTAAACTCTAGCACATAGCTAGTGCGCATGTCTTGAAACTCATATAGCAAAAATAATGTTAAATTTCCCTTAACTATTTTAAGCTTGTTTCATTATATTAATTAAATCATTAATTTCCAAATGCAGTTAAAGAAAAAAGAGAATGTTGGATAAAAGGGAAAAATATTAATAGGAAATAAAATAAAAAATACACTAAAAATAACATAATGGCAGGTAAAATATATTATGTTTAAGTTTAAGTGTCACTGCTACATACTATTTACCACATTGTAAACGGAGACCCACCCCCAGCACTCAACCTAAACTGGTCCGGGTATGCATGCCCATATCTCAGCCAAAATCAGACCAGCACTTATGGTCCGTAATTGGGCCAAATGTGGCTAAATGTGCCGTATCTCAGTGCAAATCGGGCCAGATCCGCACATCCAAAGCCTAGCCAAATCTGGCAAACATTACTGGGCTTTCGGTGAGCCGCTGCCAGAACACAGCCGATCGGCCCGATTGTGCTGGCTACCTGGGATGTTGTGCATCAAAGAGTTAAAAACGACACACAAATACATTGATCTCTTCTGCTTCTCACTCTTGGTCACTCATTTTGTTTCTTGAGTCTCTTTTTCAGTTGTCCTACTAGGGTTACAGGGCTGTTTATAACTCGGTGTCTGTCCGAGTGTGTGGAGGCCCCACCACATGACCGGTGATTCATGGGGATGCCCATAGAGCTGTCAGTCCCGAGCCATGTGTCAAGAAACTGGCAGAGCGCCTGAGTAAAGAAAAAGATTGTGACCTCATCCTGAAATACTGCAAGATGATGGCCCTGCTGGTCACAGGACCCAAGCTACTGACATAAAAGTGCTTTTCTAGGTTCTCAAATGAAACCTGATCAAGTCAAAGCAAAAGTCACACGGAAGACTTATGATGTGTACACATGACAGTGACGACAGCCACTTCTGAGGCTGGGCTCTTCAGTACATAGACGTTATTGATTACAAGAGTAATATTAGGGTCAGAAACAAATGGATGTCCAAGGTAATGATGAGAGATAATGTACAAAGGTTCATGTAAAATTTGTATTCAAGATAATTAATTTTTTCAATAATTGGGTTTATAACATCACTGATTTTTAATAATAAAAATAGGAGTAATATAATATGTAATATAATAATACATTTTTACGACACCAAAAAATAAGTCAAGTTTAAAATTTTTTTCAAAATGTGTCACATTAAATAATTGAGTTTATAACGTGACTATATATATAAAATATACATTATATAATACATTTTCCAGACACCAAAAAATAATCAAGTCATGTTGTTGAACCAATTATTTAAAAAAATATGACTTTTTCAATTTTTTAAACACTATATATTAAAAATGAGTCACGTTATAAACCTAATTATTCACAATAAATTAAAAATAATTAAATAAATACATTTTGTAATAGTGATTGATGAAACTTATATATCTATATATTATAATTAAAAAATGATTCGGAAAATTATTTCATAAAACATTGAATGAAAAGCTGCAGTTTTTGCATGGTTTTATGTAAGACAAATGGTTTCACAAACAATGCAGAAGTTTCTTCTGCTTTTTTTTTTTGAGGCCCAATGACATTCATCTGCATCTATATCAACATCTGTGATTAACTTTTTGACACTCTATATTGAGTAAGATGATGCGTTTTAATATTGTACGTTCATGTTTATTTACTGTGTCTGGTTTTATTGAGACGCCACAAGAATCAGGAATTCCTGCCATGCGGAACATGATCCATAAGTAAGTGCCACCAGTGAGTTTCTGAGCGGAACAAGCGCATTACTCCGGCAGCATGTTTCCCAAGGTGCCATGCTGTAAAAGTGTGCATTCTCCAAGTGCATTGCTCAATTTAGCACCCAGTATTCACACTATCACTCTGCATTTTCAGCTTTTATCAGTCGAGACATATGTGGCTTAAGTTTAGGTTTTAGTCAAGACCACACAATGACGTCCAACTCGTTCAAAAAAGACTCCAGCAAATCACTTTCCAGCTGTCCGTGACATAAACCTTTGTGGCCCAGATCCTGGAAAATCGTTTTAATCGTGTGAGCGGGTGGTGATGATCCACAGTCACCCCCTCACCCCTGAGGTCTCGCTGAAGGCTTGAAGGCACGGTGGTTTAAGCTTCAGATTCTCAAGATTCCCCACAACATTGCAGCAATGCTTTAGAGAGTTTCTGCAGCTTGTTATAGGAGATGCCTGGGATGGTTCTCCCAGTGTATATTTTCATTTACTCTTGAGTGCTTGGCACACTCTCTTCATAAACACAAGTCTAGGTACACATAGACAGAATTGTTGCTTTGCACTCCATGTGATGAAAGAAGCTATTGATTAACATACCTCATTGACATAGCTGAGAGGGAATATTTAGGGCCCCCGAGGAGCAACGACCAGATAGATGACGGTTTCTTAACCTCCTGAGACCCTGCATCCTCATATGAGGACATTATATTTTAGTGAATTTCTCTGAGACTATACATGCCACAGTTTTAAGTCTGGATGTCCTGTACAGAGCACATTCAGCATGACCACTCCCTGTCCTTGGTCTTCAAAAATGTCTGATATAAATTTAGTGACACTCTTATGGAAATATGATAATATTTTGTAATTATCATTGAAATCTGACAAATTTTTAAACTGTGTGTCATAAATCAACATCTCAGGAAAATGTTATGGGGTTTCAAATCAAAATATGACTTTCTATTACGAAACAGGACGTTGATTTCATACATGTCCTCATATGAGGACATCAGGACTAAAAGAATGTTTATTACGCATTTTGGGAGACACAACAAATGAATAGGGAAAGAAATTATATTTCAATATTCCTATGAAATATTATAAATTATTATGAAAATCTTGTCAATTATTACTCCCATTATTACACTTCTTTTTTCATTACGTGTTGCCGCAAAAACACAATATGCAAATTAGATTTAGTTTATAGATACATTATATATAATGAGAAAACCTGTTAATGGCCATTTTACTCACATTTTGCATAAAGAAAAATGGTATATCAAATCATTCTGTTATAACATAGTTGAGAATTATCTTTATGCAAAGAAAATATCTTTAAAAAAAAAATCCTGAAAACTAAAAATGTATTGGTGATTTAAAAAAAATCACCAATACATTTGTTTTTGCCTATGCATGTTCATTCATGTCTTTTTACTTTAAAAAAAAAATAATTGGACGTAGGACGTAGCATAACCAAGGACGTAGCATAACTTATGAATGAAATATCATTTTTACATTTTTTTTAATGCTCTAACAATGTAATGACATGAAAAAAATACAGATGCTTTCCTAAAAATTTTTGCCGGGTCTTAAGAGGTTAAGAAACCATATAACAAAAGATACTTTACTAGCAATTTAAAACTGAATCTGTACAATGATCAAACCTACAAAACTCGTTATTTCTTCTGAAGTGTTTCTAATGTTTGCTCTAACAAAAATTGGATTTCATCACAATTCTTTCCTAGATGATGAAATGCAACATGAAATCTAAAATTGGCTCATCATCCAGTTCAGCTGAATCAAATTTTGGTATAATTTAAAGTGATTTCTTGAAATATAATGTATGATATGAAACTGGAGAAAAATACATTGTGGAATTGGTGGACTGAAACTGAAAATGTCAAGGATTGTTTTTATATAAAATAATAAATGCATCGTACATTACAAGCATTTTATATTTATTGTAATTGATTATTAAACCACATAATCACTGCAGAAATGTAATTGTCAAATTGTTGCATGATGCATTTCAATGTTGAGAACTAACTAAAATTAGCAGTGCGACTAATGTGACTACATTTTCAGTAGTCTGACAGTGGCTTAGCCGTTTCCAAAACAGTTGAGCTTTTCCAGTAACAAGCAGCATGACAAAATTATACACCGCTGTTTTTGTGGGACATTATATTGCACACACAGCTTTACTGCCAAAACAGTAACTCAAATATTACATTTCTGTATATTTACATATTTTTAAATAACTACACTACTGTTCAAAATATGGGGGTGGTAAGATTTTTTTTTAAGGAAATTAATTATTTTATTCAGCAAGGATGCATTGATTTGATTGCAGGTAGTGTATATATTTTATTTTTTACTGCATTTAAAATGTATAAGAAGCCATGATTTAACACAGAATAATTGCAAAGAAGTGCAAAGGTTTTCCTTTTTTCCCTCTCCTTCCAGGTATTGCTGTCTGTGGTCCCTCAGTGCTGTTTTCATGAGCCCAAATTGTATATCTCCGCATGTCTGTCATGCACCCTGTTTCCAAGTATGGCCACTATGAGGGAACTGTCACTGGGGGCCTTTGTGGGAAATTAATGGCGACAGAGAAGGGCAAAAAAGACAGGACAGCTGCCTCTGTCACCACCAGGGTCAGACTGCAGGCACTGGGTGGCTTTAGGTGCTCCTGCGGTATGTACCTTACACTTGTTTTTCTGCTAATCTGATTTCGCTGTCATTCAGTTGTCTCTCATCGTTTCACATTATTCGTCTGCTTGGCCCCACCTATAAAACACACAAACAAACACATACCAACACACAGCTAATAAGTTGTTCTGAAAGCAACTTCCAATTAGTAAAAGTTAAACTGAAGCAATACGGTTATTGTGGACCTTTGACTGACTAATTAGACCAATCAGTCAAGTGTTCTTTTCTGTGAGCAGAATGTTAGAATAACCTTCCTGAACAAATACACTAAAGTTCAAAAGTTTGGGTTCAGTAAGATTTTTTTATGAAACAAATTAATGCTGTTATTCAGCAAAAGTGACAGTAAAGATATGTTTAATTTTACAAATGGTTCATTTCAAATAAATGCTGTTCTTTGGAACTTTCTATTTATCAAAGGATCATGAAAAAAAGTTATCACAGTTTTCAACAGTGATAGTAATAAGAAATGTTTCTTGATATTATATATATATATATATATATATATATATGTGTGTGTGTGTGTGTGTGTGTGTATATTATAATGACGAATCATATGACACTGAAGACTGGAGTAATGATGCTGAAAATTCAGCTTTGCATCACAGGAATAAATTACATTTTAAATATATTCAAATTCATTTTAAATTGTAACAAAAAACAACAACATTTTACTTCATTTAATGCAGCCTTGGTGTGCATAAATAAATGCAGCCGTGTGTGAGAGAGAGAGAGCGAGAGAGAGAGAGAGAGAGAGAGAGAGAGAGAGAGAGAGCGGTGTGTGCAGGGGTGGACTTACCCATTAGGCAAGGTAGGTAGGCGACCGCCTTGGGCCCCCAAAAGCCAAGGGCCCCCTAAAATGCTTTCCATATACGAGATGCGCATTAAGCGCAGACACTTAAACGGTTGCTGTTTACGGTCACTTTTCCATTACATACAAAACTGAACTATTTGAATAGCTGAAACAGTAGCCTATAAGCTTTTTTTGGGAAAAGGGGAAAAAAGACGGGCTATAGGGGCTATGTCAGCCTTTGCACACAGGCTTACGCTGAAAACAACAAACTGGAACCTCAAGGTTGATCTAGGAAAATGTGTGCAAATGTATAGGGCCCCATTCCTATATTATGCCTGGGGCCCCCAAGTCACTAAATCACAGTGGAGTCAGCTGTCTTAACCATGGCTTGTGAACTGCAAACACATATTCAATGTGTTTTTTGAACATTAAAGCATGTCAACATATTCTGTTAAAATAATCATTTTTTACATTTAATTAACAACATTCTAGGAATGTTGATTTATAATGTCACTAAGGGTGTCATGTGGCTTAATATGAATAAAATATGTAATCTAAGCTATAACATCCACGTATCTTTTAATGTAATCAGAACATTTAGAGAATTTTGCAATGATCTTTAAAAGCTAACATTATAAGGACATTCAAACAACATTTTCTACCAACACAGTGACAACTTGACTACAAATACTAATCATAATACTAATGATAAAGATATTCTATGAACTTTATTTTAACCGTTTCTTTTACTGGACATATTTGTCCATTTCTTTTAATGGACATATTTGTATGGACAGACGCATATATACAGTATATATATATATATATATATATATATATATATATATATGTGCATATG
>NW_015505519.1:295332-453050 GCF_001515645.1 Sinocyclocheilus grahami | reverse complement strand
AATGAAAGACACTAAGTACCGGATGAAGTGCATCTTATTCTTACCCAAAAATATAAAATGGAAGAAAGAGTTAAAACTGAACACAATCTTACTACTTTAATAGATATATTTGTATAGACACACATATATATACTATATATATATATATATATATATATATATATATATATGTGCATATGCATATCTTTTATTATTTTTTGGAGTAGTAAAATTGAATATGTTTTGAAACTTTTGTTTTTATATTTCTCAGGTATTTTTGTATTCTATGTTTTTTCTTGCATTTTTATCTTTCAGTGTACTTTCTGCTATAATTCAGTCTGAGTATTGCTAAGCAGAAAAGTAAATAAACTTCAAACTAAAAAACTTCACTGCATCGATCCTAAAAAGTAAATAGCCCCTAAGTAGTACAGCGAGGTTTAGCTTTCATGGGACTGTCACCATTCCGACAAATGTGCATTACACTTCCAGCTAGCCATACAGTAACAGTACAGTCAAATCAGACATTCATAAATCCTGAAACAGCAAAACAATAATTGTTTCCATTATTTTTTTAAATACATTTTCCCAAAAGTATAAATAAATACTGGTTAAATGCTAATCTATAGATTTAATTTAAAATGATCATTTTTTGTTAAAAAAAACGCGTTTCATTTTCTTGCAGAGATGTGTGCTCTCCCACAGTCATAATAGCCTCTTATAAATAAGATGTAGAAATAAAAACTTCAATAGAGGGCTCAGAGACCAAGGACACATCTGCCCATGTAGTCTGCAGAGGCACAATCAAATCACATTATATTGTGTTGCATTGTCCACCGACTGCCCTATCGCCCCACCGGAGCTGATAAACACAAAGATAACGCTTCATTTGTCAGCTAACCTA
Organism: Sinocyclocheilus grahami; assembly: GCF_001515645.1. Taxonomy (NCBI): domain Eukaryota; kingdom Metazoa; phylum Chordata; class Actinopteri; order Cypriniformes; family Cyprinidae; genus Sinocyclocheilus; species Sinocyclocheilus grahami. Next base: position 452,170 of record NW_015505519.1, on the reverse strand, counting down.
TGTGATCCCAAACGCACATACACATGCGCTAGTTGTCTCTCCAATGAGTTTCAATCAACCAACACTGATAATGTTTTAGGACCCCATTCATGACTTCATACTGCACAAAAAGCTTTGGCCTAAGGGTGTCCTCCACTACCCAGAAGCCCACAAACAGCCCCCCGCTCTCCTCGCTCTCAGCTGTCTCCCGAATCACACGACCCAATGATGATGGACGGCACATGACCATGACACCGCACCCTAGCGCTCCGTCATCCTCACCGTCGCACGCCTTTGTTGGAAGAGAGTGTGTGTTGTTACAAGTGGGCCACCCTAATTTTAACCACTAATGGGCCCAGCCCTGGATCCAAGTCCCTGCCAGAAATAGCCCACCGACTGACAGTCATGGGTTTGACGAGGAGCCGGGACTGAAGCCAAAACACATTCGAGCCGGGTGGAATTTCTTTCCCCTGTGAAAAAGCAGCACTAATATCTTCCTCCTCGATTTTTTGCCCCACTTGTGACCTGTCAGGCTTAATCAAAAGCCCTAAATGCATATGCAATTGAATGGGCACAGTGAGGAATGGTGTCAGGATGGAGTAAAAGGAGTTAATTTCCAAAAAAGAAAAGCTGTTTCTTTGCCATTGCATATTGATTTGCATATACGTTCGTTTTTGAATGTCTTTCAGCAAATAAACATGCACATCATTTGGTTAAAGTATCTGACAATAATTGAACACATATGACGCTGCTTCCTGTTGTTCTCTCTGTTAGGGCTGCGTGATAATTAATTAATTAATTAATTAATATTGAGATATGGATAACTGTCAAATCACAGCAGCTGTGATTTAATTTAAATGTGCTGTGGGTATGAAGCACAGAATTGGGATCAATTACATACGCGCAACTTATTATAACAGAATGTTCAGTGTCTGTGAACGTTTTGGTTCATTTACTGTGAATCGAGCTTTTATGAGATGCCAGTGCCACGTTTCGCAAAGCATACATTTATTTGCCGACACGTTGCCATAATAAAAGCTCCATGGTGTAATGTTTGAAAATGAAAAAAAATTATATGTAATTTATATGTGCATTTTTGTCCTATAAAAGAAAATTATTTTATAAAAAATAATTTTTACAGTACAATAGCATTATTACAATATGTTTTTTTATTTTCAATAGGGTTGCAAAGGGGCAGAAAATTTCCGTAAACATTTCAAACGTTTTTGAAAATTTCAAAATTATTCTGAAAGTTGAATCCTGGAAAGTTTTCCCGGAAATGTTCCACCTCTTTGCAACCCTAATTTTTTATATTTGTATTGAACAATAATCACAATAAAAATGATTGTTAATTATATAACAATAATTATTGTTATTATTTTACAGTCTTACTGAATGGGTCAAAAACAGTGGGAATAAATGTGGCCTGTGAAAATTCAAAAGGTAAGAGAGTTTTTAAAACTTAAAAGATGTTTGAGTTGGTTCTTGTAAAAAGTAAACCCAATTTTTCACATTTTTCCCAAATCACTCAGCAATAAAAGAATGGTTCACACTCAAAGAAGTCTTCAGAGTAAAAGCCATTGACATGCAGGTATAATCAAAAAAAAATTTCTTCAGTATTTTATTTTCCTTTATTTAAATTTTTTTCAAATTAATTTTAAATGTACATTTTTATTATTTAATTAATTATTAGCTTTTCATCAAAATCCCTGCACTTCCCTCACAAACACGTTTGGGAAACCCTGTTCTGGGAAACAAGAAACAAATTTATACTCAACCAAATTACACACTGCAGAATACAAAGTAGAAAGGATGACCAAAATGCTGTAATATTTGAATAATGAAAATTTTGTCAAAAATTATATTCTGCACATACTTTATACACAACCATAACATGGCCTTGTGCCTGTACAAGCTGCAAACTTTTAAATTATTTCTTTTCATGTTAAAACGGCAGCATCTCTCTATAGTCTTTTTGAGACAAAACTCAAGAGTTCTTCTAAATAGGTAAACGGAGAAGAACACACTTTCTTCCACGAAACGGTCTACTTTAAGTTCTTGTCTAAACTAGCATCTCAGACATATTCTCTTTTAAGAACTAGCTAATTGGATGATGGTGCTCGTATTTTCAATGCATTGTTCAGGAGAAAACATTATTTTTTTCTATAACAAAAAAACACTTGAAAATGAAAATGTCTTCCTGAGCATCCGTCAAAGTACCCGAAGACATTATCCTCAGATGAACTGTAATGCACGTAGAACATGTGCTGATGAATCTCAAGTAAATTTCACATTCCACATTGGTCATTGTTTATCTAAAGGGTCAAACTTGAGGTTTCCTTTATGATTTCTTTAAAAGAGATTCATGTTCCTTGCCAATTCTCTTATTTTTAATCACAAATAAACAAAGGAACCACACCGACTGACTGCATGTGTGGTTGTGGACAGTGCAAACAGGAGATTTCAAATTGATTGGTGCAGGTAATTCTTGAGCAGAAGCACATTAACACTTCGAAAGTCCCTGAAATTTCAAGGTCTTCACAGCAGAAACTTTACATTAGTCCTTTCTGCACCAGCTAGGATAGCCAAACAGCTCCACCAAACCACTGGGTTATTCAAACATCAATTTAAATATCTGGCCTTGCGATTCTTAACAGTAAGAATAACTTTAAAAAATGAATGGAAATCACATTTAACAAATCATAATGACACTTGTATGAGCTATTGAGTTTGATATTTGAATGTCTGGGCAGTGGCTTATTTTTAACAATAAGGCAGGAGAAAGAGTTTTCTGAAAGGATGTTTTAACACTGCCCAAACGGAATAATAGAAGAACTTGGCAAGGATAAATAATCAGTTTTTGTAATTAAAAGTTGACCGTGAATGAAAAAGTAATTAAAAATCATCCGTGCTGAATTTTGGCACATATCTGTTTCAAGTTAATATGCAGAATTGATGTAGTTTTTTCATTTCATCTCTGAATAGAGATAATTTTGTCTTGTCTTATGCACATTGCAATAACCAATCTCTGCATTGCCATTTCAAAGGGTTTTAAGTGACTATGTCCAAATGCACAGATGTAGCAAAAATCAAAAGCCCATTTATATATACTATTGGGAATCAAAGCTCAAACATTCCTGCCATATAAAATGTTCTCAATAGTTTTTGAGATGCAAATTGAAAATTCTGTTTATAAAACACTTTAAGGGTGTGCATGATTTTTTAAAAATACAACATTTAACATAATGTACACATTTTTAATTCAATATAATTTAAAAATTAACAGAAATATAATTTTCTGGCCCAAGGCCTGTTTAACAACCAGACCGGAGAGGGTCATGATGAGCATGTCTAAAGCACAGCTTGATGGAGGGTATGACTGAATGGCGACACTGTGTCTGTAATGAGGACTTGACGTGACAACGATGATAGATCCAAATGCAAGATTTATTTAAAACAGTTTGTGGTCAAAAACAGGCAAGGTCCGAATACCAGTAAACAGTAATATCCAAGGGCAAGACAAAAGTGTAATCCAGAAACAGGCGATAGTCAGGGCAGGCAGCAAAACATCCATGTCACGAGTGGCCAGTGGAGTAATTGATAATGAGCGACACCTGCGCCACTCACCGGTCTCGAGTCCAACGGAGGAGCTGCGGAAGGATAAAAGGAGGAGTGACGACAGTGAAGGATGAGATAGGGCCAGGCCTGGACTTTATGTTGTTTTGGTTCTGTTTGTGCGTGGCAGTCGTCCATGAGGGGCTGTCGCGCTATTTTCAGTTTTGTGTTTGTTTATTAAAGTTTTATTATTAAATGTTGGCCGGTTCCCACCTCCTTCATCCACTCGTTCCAGCACCACCACCTCGGGCAGCCACCGGCAGTCTCCGCTTCTTCCTGCTGCCCGACCTCCTCAGCACCGCGACCCCCCTCAGCAGCGAGGGCTCTCTGACAGCTCTCTGACAGCGTGTCCCTCCTTCCTCCCGGGTTTCGGCACCAAACGTTCGTAGATCGGGAAGAAGGAGGCGGGAACCGACGAACATTCAAACATAACTTTTTAATAATAAAATAAACACAAAACTGAAAATAGCACGACAGCCCCTCACGGACGGCTGCCGCGCACAAACAGAACCAAAACAACATAACTAGTCCAGGCCTGGTCCTCTCCCGTCCTTCACTGTCGTCCCTCCTCCTTTTATCCTTCCGGAGCTCCTCCGTGGGACTCGAGACCGGTGAGTGGCGCAGGTGTCGCTCATTATCAATTACTCCACTGGCCTCGCTCCGTTCCCACAGCTCTCGGCCCGCCCCACTCGTCACAATCCACAAAAACTCAAGGCAACAGTCCAAGGTCGAAATCCAAGAGAGCAGTACAAAGTAACAAAATAAACAAGGCAATGAAACAAAACCATGGAAAACTCTCAGTAGAGTCCGCTACAGCTAAACCATACTTCGTAAAGGCCTGTTTGGCATGGCCATCCTCATATGGCTGCCAAAGAGGAAGTAACCATAGAGGAAGCAGAGGGAGTGGTAACAGTCAGTACTCGGCGAGGGCTCCCTCTGCTGGCGTGGCGCCACAGAATCACCCCCCAGGAGCTACTCCTGGCGCCCAAAAAACAACAGTCCAGGAGGGTGGCAGAACAGAGGCAGACCAGGGGGTGGGACGGAGGGCCAGGTCCGCGCAGTAGAAGCGGACCTGTTCGCTGGGGGCACTATTTCCACAACGGCACTGCCCAGACAGGCGACGCACTCACTGCCCTTCTCGCGGCGTGACATTTAAAACAACGTCGCTAGGAATTTTGCTCAGAAATGTGCTCTTTAAGTGCCGGAGGGCCACAGGGGAAGGCCTACCGATTCTTCCACTGCCGGGGCTTTTCTACGGCGGCGAGCTGCAGGCTGAGCTTCTTCCTTCTTCGGCTTCTTGATTGCAGAGTCAGCGAAGAGATGATCCTCGTCGCTGAAGGAGAATGATCTGATGAAATGGCACTGCGAGCCGACTTATATACACGTCGGCTCCGCCCTTTCTGGCAGGCTAAAGTGCCATTGGTTTATGCACCTACACAAACGTGAACAAATCAGGCTTCATTACAGAGTAAAACAGGAGCTTTCCCCATACACAACATGAAGTGAACGCTCGAAAGGGAACATGGAAAATGCTCAGTAGAGTCCGCTACAGCTAAACAATACAATAAACAATACAAAACAATACAAAGGCCTGTTTGGCATGGCCATCCTTATATGGCTGCCAAAGAGGAAGTAACCATAGAGGAAGCAGAGGGAGCGGTAACTGTCAGTACTCGGCGAGGGCTCCCTCTGCTGGCGTGACGCCACAGTGTGGATCTGAGAGTGCACTGTATCTACTGACTTGAATGAGCCAAATTCACAGCTGATAGACTGTGCTCTCAGTGAGTGAAGAGTTGATCCAGAGAGTGTGGATTTCCACATTTCCTCCTCAGTCTGGGTCACCACTTCATCACTGTCCGAAAACAGCAACAGGTGTGTAACACGCTTACTTACACAACTACAATTCACCCTAAAAACATCTGTTGTCCCTGGATCTATCCATCTATATACAGTACAGTATATCTGTCTATGTACCTATAAATCCAGAAAAATAATGCATATTTTCAATATACTGGCCAACCATGCTAGAAAACTCACTTCCCGTCTGTTTCATGTAGCCTACTGTATGTATAGTAACTATATATTCCCGAACACACTACAATGTCATTTAAGCCATGTTTTTTATCTATGACGTACTAACAACAAGCATAAAACAAATGTACTAAATAAGTACAAATTACGTCTCAAACACTTGTACAGTACTTCCTGCTTCTCAACTTCCGTGTTTTCAAGGAATAACCAAAGGGCTTTTCACACTGCGCTTAACCCAGGGTTATGGTTGTTCTAAACACCGCTTTTAATCCCAGGTAAAGGAACACTCTAAAAAAATGCTGTGTTAAAAAGAACCCAGCGCTGGGTGAAATATGGACAAACCCAGCAACTGGTTACAATAGTTGAGTTAAATAAAACTACCCAGAAGGTTGGGTTAAACATTTAAGACCATGTCCACACTATTATGTTTTGTTGAAAAACGCATATTTTTCTCTCTGTTTTGGCCTTCCGTCCACACTGAGATGGCGTTTTTGTCAAGGAAAACTGAAATTTTTGAAAACACTCTCCAAAGTGGATAAATTTGAAAACGCCGTTTTCGCATTTAGTGTGGACTGTGAAAACGAAGGCTTTTGAAAACAGTGATGCATGTTTAGTCATGTGATGCATGTTGTACTAATAGACATCTTATGCCAGTAATTGTGCCGGTTATGTGCTATTCACTTTCACAATGTTGCTACAAATATTTACTTTGTACACTCTTTACAGTCCTAAAAAGATGACAGAAAATTTACTAACAATTGCTGTCCTCCGGCAAAACATGAGGGCTGTTGCTTTTTAGATCAAACATGAGTGAGCGCGTACGCGTCAGTGAATGAGGAGTTATTTCCATAAATATAATGATCCTGCCGAATTGTGTGAAAACTTATTATGTCTGTTCCGTCTGTATCAACTCAGTGAGCTTTTATGAGGTTTTACACATGCGCAGTAAGGTGAATTTAACTTTTTCCGAAGTTTCAGTGTGGAAGAGAAACTTTTGGAAAACGCTAATGTGGACGGTTGTGAGCAGATGTAGCCTAACCCAACTACTGGGCCAAAACAACGCTGGGTTTGTCCATATTTCACCCAGTGCTAAGTTGTTTTTAACCCAGCATTTTTTAGAGTGAACGTTTCAGTCATGTAATTTAGAAGTGGGGTTAGCACCGCTTTTTACCCGGGGTTATGTAACCCTGCTCTGGAGACCATTTTGTGAAGAAACGTGAAGAAAGTTAGCCCAGGATTCCGTTTACCCGGGGTTTAGAATGACCCAGGGTTAACTATTTCAAAGTGTGAAAAGTTTGAATTCGGATATAATAGCTACTCGTTTCATGTAGACTACATCTGTTTGTTACTATGCTTAGAAGGTATCCTTATTCGGACCTGAGGCAGGTATAGCGAATGATGACCGAGTACAATACAGATGTTGTCCTAGTGTCACTTATTTAGCACAAACAGCATTAATTCACAAATTTGATCCATGTCTTTGAATCGTTTCAAACTGGCCATTTCAATTAATCGATTCAGAACTCTGATTCAACTATTTAATTGTGTCATGACCCAAAGTGGAAGTATTGGCATTTTGTTTAAAACAGCAATAATATAATAAAAGTAACATTAGTATATTTTAGCTGTACAAATCTTTTTCAAGATTTTAGCTGTAATTGGCTGGTAAGTGGTTGCTGTTTTCTAATGGCAAATATGAAGTTATATTTCAATATGAATCAAGCTTTTTCGATTAAGATGTTAATTGCGATATTTATTTATTTAATATATTTAATATATAACAATAAAACATTAAAGTGTATGTGTGTGAGTGTGTATTGGTGTATTCATACATTATATTTCATATATTTATATAATATAATATCTAAATGATTTAGATAGATAGATAGATAGATAGATAGATAGATAGATAGATAGATCGCTGGGGGCACTATTTCCACAACGGCACTGCCCAGACAGGCGACGCACTCACTGCCCTTCTCGCGGCGTGACATTTAAAACAACGTCGCTAGGAATTTTGCTCAGAAATGTGCTCTTTAAGTGCCGGAGGGCCACAGGGGAAGGCCTACCGATTCTTCCACTGCCGGGGCTTTTCTACGGCGGCGAGCTGCAGGCTGAGCTTCTTCCTTCTTCGGCTTCTTGATTGCAGAGTCAGCGAAGAGATGATCCTCGTCGCTGAAGGAGAATGATCTGATGAAATGGCACTGCGAGCCGACTTATATACACGTCGGCTCCGCCCTTTCTGGCAGGCTAAAGTGCCATTGGTTTATGCACCTACACAAACGTGAACAAATCAGGCTTCATTACAGAGTAAAACAGGAGCTTTCCCCATACACAACATGAAGTGAACGCTCGAAAGGGAACATGGAAAATGCTCAGTAGAGTCCGCTACAGCTAAACAATACAATAAACAATACAAAACAATACAAAGGCCTGTTTGGCATGGCCATCCTTATATGGCTGCCAAAGAGGAAGTAACCATAGAGGAAGCAGAGGGAGCGGTAACTGTCAGTACTCGGCGAGGGCTCCCTCTGCTGGCGTGACGCCACAGTGTGGATCTGAGAGTGCACTGTATCTACTGACTTGAATGAGCCAAATTCACAGCTGATAGACTGTGCTCTCAGTGAGTGAAGAGTTGATCCAGAGAGTGTGGATTTCCACATTTCCTCCTCAGTCTGGGTCACCACTTCATCACTGTCCGAAAACAGCAACAGGTGTGTAACACGCTTACTTACACAACTACAATTCACCCTAAAAACATCTGTTGTCCCTGGATCTATCCATCTATATACAGTACAGTATATCTGTCTATGTACCTATAAATCCAGAAAAATAATGCATATTTTCAATATACTGGCCAACCATGCTAGAAAACTCACTTCCCGTCTGTTTCATGTAGCCTACTGTATGTATAGTAACTATATATTCCCGAACACACTACAATGTCATTTAAGCCATGTTTTTTATCTATGACGTACTAACAACAAGCATAAAACAAATGTACTAAATAAGTACAAATTACGTCTCAAACACTTGTACAGTACTTCCTGCTTCTCAACTTCCGTGTTTTCAAGGAATAACCAAAGGGCTTTTCACACTGCGCTTAACCCAGGGTTATGGTTGTTCTAAACACCGCTTTTAATCCCAGGTAAAGGAACACTCTAAAAAAATGCTGTGTTAAAAAGAACCCAGCGCTGGGTGAAATATGGACAAACCCAGCAACTGGTTACAATAGTTGAGTTAAATAAAACTACCCAGAAGGTTGGGTTAAACATTTAAGACCATGTCCACACTATTATGTTTTGTTGAAAAACGCATATTTTTCTCTCTGTTTTGGCCTTCCGTCCACACTGAGATGGCGTTTTTGTCAAGGAAAACTGAAATTTTTGAAAACACTCTCCAAAGTGGATAAATTTGAAAACGCCGTTTTCGCATTTAGTGTGGACTGTGAAAACGAAGGCTTTTGAAAACAGTGATGCATGTTTAGTCATGTGATGCATGTTGTACTAATAGACATCTTATGCCAGTAATTGTGCCGGTTATGTGCTATTCACTTTCACAATGTTGCTACAAATATTTACTTTGTACACTCTTTACAGTCCTAAAAAGATGACAGAAAATTTACTAACAATTGCTGTCCTCCGGCAAAACATGAGGGCTGTTGCTTTTTAGATCAAACATGAGTGAGCGCGTACGCGTCAGTGAATGAGGAGTTATTTCCATAAATATAATGATCCTGCCGAATTGTGTGAAAACTTATTATGTCTGTTCCGTCTGTATCAACTCAGTGAGCTTTTATGAGGTTTTACACATGCGCAGTAAGGTGAATTTAACTTTTTCCGAAGTTTCAGTGTGGAAGAGAAACTTTTGGAAAACGCTAATGTGGACGGTTGTGAGCAGATGTAGCCTAACCCAACTACTGGGCCAAAACAACGCTGGGTTTGTCCATATTTCACCCAGTGCTAAGTTGTTTTTAACCCAGCATTTTTTAGAGTGAACGTTTCAGTCATGTAATTTAGAAGTGGGGTTAGCACCGCTTTTTACCCGGGGTTATGTAACCCTGCTCTGGAGACCATTTTGTGAAGAAACGTGAAGAAAGTTAGCCCAGGATTCCGTTTACCCGGGGTTTAGAATGACCCAGGGTTAACTATTTCAAAGTGTGAAAAGTTTGAATTCGGATATAATAGCTACTCGTTTCATGTAGACTACATCTGTTTGTTACTATGCTTAGAAGGTATCCTTATTCGGACCTGAGGCAGGTATAGCGAATGATGACCGAGTACAATACAGATGTTGTCCTAGTGTCACTTATTTAGCACAAACAGCATTAATTCACAAATTTGATCCATGTCTTTGAATCGTTTCAAACTGGCCATTTCAATTAATCGATTCAGAACTCTGATTCAACTATTTAATTGTGTCATGACCCAAAGTGGAAGTATTGGCATTTTGTTTAAAACAGCAATAATATAATAAAAGTAACATTAGTATATTTTAGCTGTACAAATCTTTTTCAAGATTTTAGCTGTAATTGGCTGGTAAGTGGTTGCTGTTTTCTAATGGCAAATATGAAGTTATATTTCAATATGAATCAAGCTTTTTCGATTAAGATGTTAATTGCGATATTTATTTATTTAATATATTTAATATATAACAATAAAACATTAAAGTGTATGTGTGTGAGTGTGTATTGGTGTATTCATACATTATATTTCATATATTTATATAATATAATATCTAAATGATTTAGATAGATAGATAGATAGATAGATAGATAGATAGATAGATAGATAGATAGATAGATAGATAGATAGATAGATAGATAGATAGATAGATGCGAACAATTCTATAAAGAAAATGTTGGAAGGTCTAAATATCACCTGGATTTCCTAAATCTGACCTTTGCCCCCACAACAACTATTAAACAGTAAAACCACCAGTTCTGGTGGTCTCTCTGTAGGATCTACAGAGCCTCAGTGGCCTGAAATGGTTTGTCCATACGTTGTGCTGTATCTGCAGCTGGGACAGGTGCCACTCCAGCTCTCCTTAAACAGACACTCTCTGTTTCGTGTTGCACAGCAGACCCCCCTCTTCTCTCAACAGTTGCCGTGGTCACATTGAGTGCAGCGGTTCACTTCCATGTCACAAACCCACAATTCACTAGGGCTTCTGTTGCTTCATCAGCAACACATGGAGTTCAACTGTTCCCCTGACCACAGTCCAAATAAAATCACTTCTTGACATGCTTGCCTACAGTTTTTTTAAAGTTCAAAATTCTGCCGTCATTTACTCACCCTCATATTATTCCGAATGTCTTTCCTTTAACATTTTTTTGCTTCAGGCATTAATAAATGTGCTTATGGAGTGCAACACCATGTGGGCTCGCCATAAAATCACTTTGTGTCACCATTTTGTCGAAACATTTCTACATGCTTTACTCAAGTACATGTTTACATTCCATTCTCTCCTCAACTTGCCTTGACAATGTCTTTGCACTCTCTTTCTCTCATCTCCTACCCCCCTTCTCCTTCGTTTTGGACGTACCCAGGCAGATTACCTGCAAATGCATGACTGGGGGCCAAGGGTGCCCTCTGTCAGCAGAGGCACAAAGCCAGGAGACTCCTTTATTCTCACATATTAGAGGAAAGAGCCTATGTTGAAAACTGCGGGCCGGTTAAAGCTGTAAGTGATGTGCCCTGATCTTCCCTGATTCATTAGATGTGTTGAATGCACTGTTGTTTCAGCATGTTAGGTCCTATTAGCTGGGTGTTAGCACTCAACATTTCCTTGTCCTTAAGCTATTTGGGTAGAAATAGAAACCTTGTCAGGTTACACAGTCTAAAACCCCCATTGTTTGAGAGCTGTCATATCAGAAATGGAGAGTTATTGCATGCTGTAATTCTATCTGTGAACAGGTGTGAAAGCGCTAAACTTGATGCGTGAACAATGAATTTGAGTTGAATTAGAAGCAATTTGTATCTTTTATTGCCATATTCTCAAAGCAATGCCATTTATGTTTCTAGAATTTATAACAAAATATATTTAAAAAAATTATTTTATAAACAAAATATAATTATTATTGATTTCAAATTATACATTTAAAAAGTTTGTTTTTAGATTATTTTACCATTTTATTTTATTTCCTACTTATTAAAACTCTTTTTTTCGCGCTATATTTTCTGTTGATTGTATGAAAAAATATTCAGTGTTTGACTTCAATATGTTTGCGGTGTTGCTGTAATTTAATGGCTTTCTGAGAAATATGATGTAACAACGTTCGTAGGTCGGGAAGAAGGAGGCGGGAACCGGCGAACACTTAAACAAAATTTTAATAATAAAATAAACACAAAACAGCACGACAGCCCCTCGCGGACGACTGTCGCGCACAAACAGAACCAAAACACAAAATAAAATCCAGGCCTGGTCCTCTCTCGTCCAACACTGTCGTCACTCCTCATTTTATCCTTCCGGAGCTCCTCCGTGTGACTCGAGACCGGTGAGTGGTGCAGGTGTCGCTCATTATCAATTACTCCACCGGCCTCGCTCTGTTCCCATGGCTCTCGGCCCCGCCCCCACTCGTCACATATGAAATTGTATTTTTATTAAAATAAAGGCTATTTTTTAAGATATGTTTGTATAATTGTCATCATAATTTTGATGCTATTGCATGTGCTATTTCATTGCGGTATTTTTTAACAATGTCAACTTTATGTGGACAATTATTTAACAATGTCATTTGTATTGACAGGATGGACAGACATCCTCTACTAACACTTTCTTCCAAGGATTTCCTCCGTGGTTATGTTTATACAGGAGCCAACATAACAGTTGTGGTACACAGATGATCTCTTTTGACAAGCCATTCATTTTTAAAGTTCATGAAAGTGTTTTGAAAGTTTTGAAAACCATTTGTCTCATTGTTTGGGCCCTTAGAAAATATATGGGAATGTCTAGTACAAGAATGTACAAATCCTGGGAAAATCCAACTACAGTAAATACAGAAGCTACAACTGTGAGGATCACTTTACACCTCAGATACTGCTATCAGTGTTTGTTGAGAAATAACCGGAATATTTCACCTCCAGCACTCTGGACAGCGCTAGTTTAGCTTAATATGTGAAAGATTCCATGAAGTGGGTTATACGTGAGTAATGTGACAGAATACCAAACATTCCTGTGAAATTCCCAGTAAACTCATGATGAGCTTTAGCCACCACTTCAGCTGCTCTTCTGAAGTGTATTGGTTACTACAGCAGCAGCATCATTGTCTCAGACTGACCAGTGTATCAGTGTTTTCTCAGTTGCAACATATTGTTGATTTTAAGGGTCCTAATGACAGAAAAATGGCCCTTGACCCCAGTACCAGTTGCGTGAAAACTATTTGACCTTTGACCTGGAAATCTAAAGAGCCCAGGGCCACTGGGCACAGAAAACAATGGCACTTTAAATAGACAGATTGCAGCACACTTATTTAGCAATAATTCATCTGTTTAGTTTGAACAAGCAGTCATATTAGCAGGCCTGATACACATTTACTATTCAGCTGAAAGTTGTTGTTTATCAGCTTTTTGAATTTTGATTCTGTGAGACAGAAGAGACCAGAAAATGTAATTATTTAGATATACAGTAGTCAACATTTGAAGTGGATCAAAAAAGTGCATCAAAGTTGTCCTGACAAGAACGCATTTTGGTTTTAGGTTTTAGGGCAACTTTGATGAAAGGTTTTGATCCACTTCAAACGTTGACTACTGTATATTGCAGTCACTGTCTCAGAAGATGTAGTCTATACTGTGTTATTAAATATGCACTGAAATCTAAAATAAAAACAAAAATATACTTTTATTTGTAAAACCAGAACAGTTTGATGGTTAAAGGGACATTATGCTACCTGTTCAAGATCTCAGTTAGGATGCCCGCATGAAACTGGAAGACGTCTAAAACGTCTGAAGTAAATTGACTAGATTAAATTGAGTAAATTGACTAAATTTCGACCCATTTTTTTGGAACATTTTCGCTGCTTTATGGAATGACCTGCTAGAAACCAGCTACCATATTTCAAAACACACCTACCAGCTTATATTGTTGTGCAAATGTTATGTTCGAGGATTTTTCAACACATACATATTTATTTTACTGCAAGCAAGAACCTGCATCGAGCGCACAAGGACTTGTGGGAACCCTTTGAGTGATGATTCAAATGAATCGACTCACTGAACCATTCATCATTTGATGAACCGAATCTTTAAAGTGAATCAGACTCGTGCGTAAAGACAGAGTACAGAACATAAAAGCTGCTCAGTGCGCTTCAGCCGGACTCGACGCGGAGCTTCATTTTCTGTCTGTGCACGCTGAGCCAGCGCTTTATTTCAAATGAAGCGTCTTCTCATTCCGCTAATAAGTTTCTATACGTGATATAAAAGCTGTCTTCGCCATGAGCTGCTTGGATGTCATGTATCAAGTTTATGGTCCACCTCAACCTTATTTTGCCGCAGCATACACACCATATCACCATCAGGTATGTTCATGTGTAAGTTAACTTTATTATGCTTCTGTTGTGTGAGAAGAAAGAAATGCATTTTAATTTTATTTTACAGCAGTTCTGTTTGTTTAGATTTTGTTTGAATCCTTGCGCGCAACTTTCTTTGACTTGTTGCGCCTGCAATCTTGACCAAATAGTTGTACAGTTTTAAAATAAGTCGCATAGTTAGATGTTAATGGAAAACAACCTGACTGTATAGGCTAAATGGCGGTTTAAGTGTTGTTTAAAATAATTAAAAGCATGCATTTATATATGGCATGCATGTCATAAATATAGCCTACTTGTATGCTTTCAATCATTTTAAATGTACACACACTGTATATTGACTGTGTTGGTTATTATGTTATATGATCAGTATGTATGGCATATTAACTTGATTATTAACTATTAAGCAAAATGTGCTTTTAATCTTTTTGGAATTGTTATTTGAGTCGTATTTTTCTTGTGCTGTTTCATAAGCTTGAAAACAGATTTTCTGTATTTTATAGATTTCATGTTGTTAACCTGAATAAATATTTAGTGTAGAAATACTGGCATGTGTAATGCTTTATGGAGAGTATATTTCTATGTGCTAGTGTTTTAAAAAAAGTTTTGAAACATTATATGAACACAAATTGTGCAACAGCAAACACACGACTGTACTGATTCCATATATCTGTCTGTGTATAAATAGAATGTATGTGAGTGTAATTCTGTATCATGTAAATAATATCAGAGTTGAATGCAAATTGATTTTTGCCCATTTTTTTTAACATGCTTTCAGAAACTGGCATTTTACTCGAAAATGCAAGAATCCCCAGAAACAGTGAGCGGAAGCAGCTCTTCTTTTTCGAACCTCTCCGGGCCACCTATAAAAGAGGAGGACTGCGCCCGGGAGAAAGATCACCCGCCAGAGGCTGAGTACATCAGCTCCAGATGTGTGCTATTCACGTATTTCCAAGGGGACATCAGTTCGGTGGTGGATGAACATTTTAGTCGGGCTTTGAGTCAGTCCGGTAGTTACGCACCTGGATCCACCAACAGCAAGACCGCAAGAGGTACATCGTCCTGGAGAGGTGGGAATCTGATGCATAATTCATATATGTTTTATTTGCATCCTTTATGACTACACAGCTTTTAGTCATGGGAATGATTTTACTTTTCGTGTTGTTGTTTTTTTTTGGCATTGTGTCAAGATAGAGAGATCGATAGATTGTAAAAGCTAATTTAAATCAAATTAAGATATACAGATAATTAGGACATCATTTTTACATTTAATTAAATATCTCTTTTCCTTGCATCCTTTAAGATTGCACAGCTGTTAGTCATGACAATGGAAACAAATTTCCTTTGTTTGCATTGTTTCAAGATCAATAGATGGATTTTTTAAATCTAATGCTAATTAATTAAAAAATATTAAAATATTATATATTAAATAGTATATTTTAACATGTATTAAATAATTTTAGGACATAATTTATACAATCAGTTTTGATTGTACAGATATTAGTCATGACAATGGTACCAATTTTATTAATATTATTATTTTGTAAGATCAATAGATAGATAAAAAAAGTAAAGCAAATAATAATTAGGACATCATTTTAACAATCAGTTATGATTTCACATTAGTTATCACAACAAGCACAGAAACAGCTTGAAAGATCAAAGACAATTTTTTATATAACTCCGACTGGATTCGTCTGAAAGAAGAAAGTCATATACACCTAGGATGCCTCGGGGGTGAGTCATTTATGGGCTAATTTTCATTTTTGGGTGAACTAACCCTTTAATTTGCAAATTCGATCCATTTCTTGAATCGCTTCAAACTGACCATGACCATGACCTCTAATTCACCGATCCGAATGTGTCATGACTCAAAACGGAAGTAGCCTACTGGCATTTTGATTCAAACTAATATATTTTCATTACATTTCATATATTCTATTCATAATATAATATAATATAATATAATATAAATGTGACCTTGGACCATAAAAGTGTCAATTTTTCGAAATTGAGATTTATACACCAGCTGAAAGCTGAATAAATAAGCTTTCCATTGATGTATGGTTTGTTATGATAGCACAATATTTGGCCGAGATACAACTATTTGAAAATCTGGAATCTGAGTGTGCAAAAAATCTAAATATTGAGAAAATCTCCTTTAAAGTTGTCCAAATGAAGTCCTTAGCAATGCATATTACGAAACAAATTTTTTTTTGATATATTTACGGTAGGAAATTTGCAAAATATCTTCATGGAACATGATCTTTACTTAATATCCAAATGATTTTTGGCATAGAAGAAAAATCAATATTTTTGACCCATACAATGTATTTTTGGCTATTGCTACAAATATACCCCAGCGACTTAAGACTGGTTTTGTGCTCCAGGGTCACAAATGGTTTAGATGTAATATTTAAACAAACAATGCTATTAAGAACATGTTGGAAGGTCTTAATATCAACTGGATTTCCAAAATCTGACCTTTGCCCCCACAACAACTATTAAACAGTAAAACCACCAGTTCTGGTGGTCTCTCTGTAGGATCTACAGAGCCTCAGTGGCCTGAAATGGTTTGTCCATACGTTGTGCTGTATCTGCAGCTGGGACAGGTGCCACTCCAGCTCTCCTTAAACAGACACTCTCTGTTTCGTGTTGCACAGCAGACCCCCCTCTTCTCTCAACAGTTGCCGTGGTCACATTGAGTGCAGCGGTTCACTTCCATGTCACAAACCCACAATTCACTAGGGCTTCTGTTGCTTCATCAGCAACACATGGAGTTCAACTGTTCCCCTGACCACAGTCCAAATAAAATCACTTCTTGACATGCTTGCCTACAGTTTTTTTAAAGTTCAAAATTCTGCCGTCATTTACTCACCCTCATATTATTCCGAATGTCTTTCCTTTAACATTTTTTTGCTTCAGGCATTAATAAATGTGCTTATGGAGTGCAACACCATGTGGGCTCGCCATAAAATCACTTTGTGTCACCATTTTGTCGAAACATTTCTACATGCTTTACTCAAGTACATGTTTACATTCCATTCTCTCCTCAACTTGCCTTGACAATGTCTTTGCACTCTCTTTCTCTCATCTCCTACCCCCCTTCTCCTTCGTTTTGGACGTACCCAGGCAGATTACCTGCAAATGCATGACTGGGGGCCAAGGGTGCCCTCTGTCAGCAGAGGCACAAAGCCAGGAGACTCCTTTATTCTCACATATTAGAGGAAAGAGCCTATGTTGAAAACTGCGGGCCGGTTAAAGCTGTAAGTGATGTGCCCTGATCTTCCCTGATTCATTAGATGTGTTGAATGCACTGTTGTTTCAGCATGTTAGGTCCTATTAGCTGGGTGTTAGCACTCAACATTTCCTTGTCCTTAAGCTATTTGGGTAGAAATAGAAACCTTGTCAGGTTACACAGTCTAAAACCCCCATTGTTTGAGAGCTGTCATATCAGAAATGGAGAGTTATTGCATGCTGTAATTCTATCTGTGAACAGGTGTGAAAGCGCTAAACTTGATGCGTGAACAATGAATTTGAGTTGAATTAGAAGCAATTTGTATCTTTTATTGCCATATTCTCAAAGCAATGCCATTTATGTTTCTAGAATTTATAACAAAATATATTTAAAAAAATTATTTTATAAACAAAATATAATTATTATTGATTTCAAATTATACATTTAAAAAGTTTGTTTTTAGATTATTTTACCATTTTATTTTATTTCCTACTTATTAAAACTCTTTTTTTCGCGCTATATTTTCTGTTGATTGTATGAAAAAATATTCAGTGTTTGACTTCAATATGTTTGCGGTGTTGCTGTAATTTAATGGCTTTCTGAGAAATATGATGTAACAACGTTCGTAGGTCGGGAAGAAGGAGGCGGGAACCGGCGAACACTTAAACAAAATTTTAATAATAAAATAAACACAAAACAGCACGACAGCCCCTCGCGGACGACTGTCGCGCACAAACAGAACCAAAACACAAAATAAAATCCAGGCCTGGTCCTCTCTCGTCCAACACTGTCGTCACTCCTCATTTTATCCTTCCGGAGCTCCTCCGTGTGACTCGAGACCGGTGAGTGGTGCAGGTGTCGCTCATTATCAATTACTCCACCGGCCTCGCTCTGTTCCCATGGCTCTCGGCCCCGCCCCCACTCGTCACATATGAAATTGTATTTTTATTAAAATAAAGGCTATTTTTTAAGATATGTTTGTATAATTGTCATCATAATTTTGATGCTATTGCATGTGCTATTTCATTGCGGTATTTTTTAACAATGTCAACTTTATGTGGACAATTATTTAACAATGTCATTTGTATTGACAGGATGGACAGACATCCTCTACTAACACTTTCTTCCAAGGATTTCCTCCGTGGTTATGTTTATACAGGAGCCAACATAACAGTTGTGGTACACAGATGATCTCTTTTGACAAGCCATTCATTTTTAAAGTTCATGAAAGTGTTTTGAAAGTTTTGAAAACCATTTGTCTCATTGTTTGGGCCCTTAGAAAATATATGGGAATGTCTAGTACAAGAATGTACAAATCCTGGGAAAATCCAACTACAGTAAATACAGAAGCTACAACTGTGAGGATCACTTTACACCTCAGATACTGCTATCAGTGTTTGTTGAGAAATAACCGGAATATTTCACCTCCAGCACTCTGGACAGCGCTAGTTTAGCTTAATATGTGAAAGATTCCATGAAGTGGGTTATACGTGAGTAATGTGACAGAATACCAAACATTCCTGTGAAATTCCCAGTAAACTCATGATGAGCTTTAGCCACCACTTCAGCTGCTCTTCTGAAGTGTATTGGTTACTACAGCAGCAGCATCATTGTCTCAGACTGACCAGTGTATCAGTGTTTTCTCAGTTGCAACATATTGTTGATTTTAAGGGTCCTAATGACAGAAAAATGGCCCTTGACCCCAGTACCAGTTGCGTGAAAACTATTTGACCTTTGACCTGGAAATCTAAAGAGCCCAGGGCCACTGGGCACAGAAAACAATGGCACTTTAAATAGACAGATTGCAGCACACTTATTTAGCAATAATTCATCTGTTTAGTTTGAACAAGCAGTCATATTAGCAGGCCTGATACACATTTACTATTCAGCTGAAAGTTGTTGTTTATCAGCTTTTTGAATTTTGATTCTGTGAGACAGAAGAGACCAGAAAATGTAATTATTTAGATATACAGTAGTCAACATTTGAAGTGGATCAAAAAAGTGCATCAAAGTTGTCCTGACAAGAACGCATTTTGGTTTTAGGTTTTAGGGCAACTTTGATGAAAGGTTTTGATCCACTTCAAACGTTGACTACTGTATATTGCAGTCACTGTCTCAGAAGATGTAGTCTATACTGTGTTATTAAATATGCACTGAAATCTAAAATAAAAACAAAAATATACTTTTATTTGTAAAACCAGAACAGTTTGATGGTTAAAGGGACATTATGCTACCTGTTCAAGATCTCAGTTAGGATGCCCGCATGAAACTGGAAGACGTCTAAAACGTCTGAAGTAAATTGACTAGATTAAATTGAGTAAATTGACTAAATTTCGACCCATTTTTTTGGAACATTTTCGCTGCTTTATGGAATGACCTGCTAGAAACCAGCTACCATATTTCAAAACACACCTACCAGCTTATATTGTTGTGCAAATGTTATGTTCGAGGATTTTTCAACACATACATATTTATTTTACTGCAAGCAAGAACCTGCATCGAGCGCACAAGGACTTGTGGGAACCCTTTGAGTGATGATTCAAATGAATCGACTCACTGAACCATTCATCATTTGATGAACCGAATCTTTAAAGTGAATCAGACTCGTGCGTAAAGACAGAGTACAGAACATAAAAGCTGCTCAGTGCGCTTCAGCCGGACTCGACGCGGAGCTTCATTTTCTGTCTGTGCACGCTGAGCCAGCGCTTTATTTCAAATGAAGCGTCTTCTCATTCCGCTAATAAGTTTCTATACGTGATATAAAAGCTGTCTTCGCCATGAGCTGCTTGGATGTCATGTATCAAGTTTATGGTCCACCTCAACCTTATTTTGCCGCAGCATACACACCATATCACCATCAGGTATGTTCATGTGTAAGTTAACTTTATTATGCTTCTGTTGTGTGAGAAGAAAGAAATGCATTTTAATTTTATTTTACAGCAGTTCTGTTTGTTTAGATTTTGTTTGAATCCTTGCGCGCAACTTTCTTTGACTTGTTGCGCCTGCAATCTTGACCAAATAGTTGTACAGTTTTAAAATAAGTCGCATAGTTAGATGTTAATGGAAAACAACCTGACTGTATAGGCTAAATGGCGGTTTAAGTGTTGTTTAAAATAATTAAAAGCATGCATTTATATATGGCATGCATGTCATAAATATAGCCTACTTGTATGCTTTCAATCATTTTAAATGTACACACACTGTATATTGACTGTGTTGGTTATTATGTTATATGATCAGTATGTATGGCATATTAACTTGATTATTAACTATTAAGCAAAATGTGCTTTTAATCTTTTTGGAATTGTTATTTGAGTCGTATTTTTCTTGTGCTGTTTCATAAGCTTGAAAACAGATTTTCTGTATTTTATAGATTTCATGTTGTTAACCTGAATAAATATTTAGTGTAGAAATACTGGCATGTGTAATGCTTTATGGAGAGTATATTTCTATGTGCTAGTGTTTTTAAAAAAGTTTTGAAACATTATATGAACACAAATTGTGCAACAGCAAACACACGACTGTACTGATTCCATATATCTGTCTGTGTATAAATAGAATGTATGTGAGTGTAATTCTGTATCATGTAAATAATATCAGAGTTGAATGCAAATTGATTTTTGCCCATTTTTTTTAACATGCTTTCAGAAACTGGCATTTTACTCGAAAATGCAAGAATCCCCAGAAACAGTGAGCGGAAGCAGCTCTTCTTTTTCGAACCTCTCCGGGCCACCTATAAAAGAGGAGGACTGCGCCCGGGAGAAAGATCACCCGCCAGAGGCTGAGTACATCAGCTCCAGATGTGTGCTATTCACGTATTTCCAAGGGGACATCAGTTCGGTGGTGGATGAACATTTTAGTCGGGCTTTGAGTCAGTCCAATAGTTACGCACCTGGATCCACCAACAGCAAGACCGCAAGAGGTACATCGTCCTGGAGAGGTGGGAATCTGATGCATAATTCATATATGTTTTATTTGCATCCTTTATGACTACACAGCTTTTAGTCATGGGAATGATTTTACTTTTCGTGTTGTTGTTTTTTTTTGGCATTGTGTCAAGATAGAGAGATCGATAGATTGTAAAAGCTAATTTAAATCAAATTAAGATATACAGATAATTAGGACATCATTTTTACATTTAATTAAATATCTCTTTTCCTTGCATCCTTTAAGATTGCACAGCTGTTAGTCATGACAATGGAAACAAATTTCCTTTGTTTGCATTGTTTCAAGATCAATAGATGGATTTTTTAAATCTAATGCTAATTAATTAAAAAATATTAAAATATTATATATTAAATAGTATATTTTAACATGTATTAAATAATTTTAGGACATAATTTATACAATCAGTTTTGATTGTACAGATATTAGTCATGACAATGGTACCAATTTTATTAATATTATTATTTTGTAAGATCAATAGATAGATAAAAAAAGTAAAGCAAATAATAATTAGGACATCATTTTAACAATCAGTTATGATTTCACATTAGTTATCACAACAAGCACAGTTTTATTTTTGGATTGCTTCAGTATCAAAAGGTAGAGTTTTAAAAGCTTATGCATATTAGTTAACTTTCAGATAAATAGGACATAATTTTTTTACAATCAATTATGATTGCATAGCTATTAATAATTGCAACAGGCACTATTTTATTTTATTTTTAGTTTCAGTATCAATAGATAGATATTTTTTTAAAGCTAATGCAAATTAAATCAAGATATAAAGATATCATTTTTACAATCAATTTGTTGCATTAATGTTTTGTGAATCCAAATATGTGGGCATTTAATTTTAATCTCAAACAAAATATTTAAAGGTTCATAATGTTGTATATTTGAATTATCACATGCTTTTATGCGCATTAACATGCAGAACATCTAAATGTTTCCCTCCCCAGACGATTCCTTCCCTATGAGCCAGAGAAGCTTCCCTCCATCTTTCTGGAACAGTGCATATCAGCCTTCGGTCACAGCAACTCTCAGCAGTGCCCTGGGTTCCTCCCACACAGATCTTCCCTTCCCAGCAGACCCGTACTCCACCGCATCTCTACACAGCCACCTTCACCAAGCCACCCCAGAGTCCTGGCACCCCTCTCACCACCATCACCCTTACTCGCTCAGTGGAGCCATCGGCACCCAGGGGTCCGCTTACCCCCGGCCCTCCATGCACGACATGTACGGAACGCACTTTGACCCCCGTTACAGCTCTCTGCTCGTGCCCTCGGTGCGGCCGCATAGACTTCCTCCAGCCACTGTTCCCGCACCTGGAGCCTCACCATGCGATATCAGCAAGAGTGAGCCGGGCAGCTCGGCGTGGACCGGAGCTTTCACAGCGCCGAGCTCTGATATGAGTCTGAACATGGATACAGGTGTGAACGGCATGCAGTCTACATAAGCAGTAGTGTTTATTCACATGAGCTACATTTCAAAAATTTATGGATGTCACTGCATTTGAAAACAAAATATCAAACCAAAAGGCATTTAGTCTAACGAATAGAACACTTTGCAAGAAAAACATGTCACTAAAAACAAAGTTTTGGCTTTAGATAATAAAATTAAGTCATTTTGTGATACTTTCTGGTTGCCAGATGTTAGTAGAAATTAGATAAAAAATACAGTAAAAACTGTTAAATATTATTATATTTACATATAAATGATTTATACATTTATATTTAAATGTTTTCTATTTAAATATAATGTCAAATGTAATGTATTTCTTTGATTTCTCAGCATCATTACGCTAGTCTTCAGTGTCACTTGATCCGTCAGAAATCAATATGCTGATTTGCTGCTCAAGAAACATTTATTAATATCAATGTTGGAAACAATTCTGCTTAATTTTTATGGATACTGTGATACATTTTTGCAGGATTATTTGCTGAAAAGAAAGCATTTATTTAAAAATTAGGATTCTTTTGTTATATTATAAATGTCTTTACAATCAATTTCATGCATCCTCACTGACTTCGTACTAAAAAAATCGTACTAACCCCAAACTTTTGAACATAGTGTAGTTAATGTGATGAACTAAACCTGGGGTTACTTTGTCAGGACGCCTGTGTGAATTTTAAGAGAACTGACATCATACATCTACTAAAATCACATTGACATCAGTTCAAATAACTGTGAAGAAAACTGAAGTTATTTCAGAGAAAAGCTTCAGTATGATTTGTCTGCAAATGCCACTCAGTTTAATATTTTGTTATATAATTAAAGCGTCTAAATACATTTTAGGGCCACCGTAGGTTAAAAACAGTGCATCAAAAAAGTCAGCTCAAAAACTTCAAACATATAATGTAAAAATAATAGCGTCTAAGAGCTTCTTGAAGCACATATTCTGAGTTTTGAATCTAGATATCTTCAAGGTTCTTGACTTTGACCTTTGCTCTGCTGATATATTCGTTCCTCATTTTCACTCTCACTCTTCAATGCTTTCCTTGCCTGAAGTCTCCTCACTTCTCTATATTTGCTGCTTGTTTTCCCTCTCCTCATTTCTTTATCCTTTTCTTCCTTTTCCTTCTTCCTCTCAGGTCTACAGAGCCAGGATAAGAGCAAGGACTTGTACTGGTTTTAGTGCCCTGCGGCCGCTTCTTTCTCCGCTGGCTTGTCTTTCTCTGGCTTTTCTGTAACAGATTCTCGTCTCACTTGCAGCTCGGCGCTACACCCTCTGCAGCGGGACCATCCTAAGCTGAACCCTTCGGATGAATACAAAACTCTCTCAATGGAGAAAAGACTGTAAAGAGGAGCAAACATGCTGTAGTCCCCCCCCCGACCCTCAGCAAAACGGACCCAAAATGAGATGTTAAAAAAGGACAAATGTTACTTCATGGGGACAAACTTGCAGAAAAGACGGACCTTTCTGAGAGTTTCTGATGCGAGAGCAGCATTCCCTACCATGACAGAGAGCGGCTATTTGAAGCCACTTGACTCTGTCTATATTGCTTTCTGCACCTGTCACCAACAACTGTTGTGGAACTTAGCAGACGCACACACAACGGCGCTGTGCCGTTTGACCGAGCAAGCGCCCCGGATTTCATTAAACAGGCGTTTTGTTGTATCTAGACACACGGCGAAAGGGAACAACTGGTTTGGCTTTTCATTTGTTTCAGAGGAGTGGTGTGGGTTTAACTGGAAGTAGATACAAACACCATTACGCTGTGCTGTATATACTTTATGTGTCCTAGTGTATCCAGTGCTACACGTAGCAAACAGCATGACTCTTTCATTTGTACTTTTTTAACAACCACTTTCAGTCACCGTCAGCCTATAGGGTGACGTCTCACCACGGTGTATTTGAATGTATGACATGTAATATATTACCTTTGAAAGTATTTTTCCAGTGCATTGAGGAGAATGAGGTGTTGTCTGTTTTTATCAGTTGTCTATCTTCATCCTACGAAACAAAAATGGAAATAAAACCAGGCGATACACACTTTTTGCTGCTCTTAAGTGTTTTAGAGAAAGCTCGTTAAATTGCAAACTTGTGTATAGAGGCATCTTTTCATACCAGGCACATCTTGAAATGTATTTCTGCTCGCTTTTGCTTTGGGCTCTTAAGAAGGAAACAAAAGACTATTATGAATTTGCTGCAACCTTCGAAACCTCAAAAGCGAGAGCATCAGAGATGAAATTATTTCAATATAAATTTTTCTGCATTAATATGTTCGCAACATGAGTAGGAATGTAACCATGGGCTACTTTTAATCTGCGTGATGTTTTGTTCACTCGGCCATAGAGTCAGGCAATGAAAAGGAAATGGGAAGCGAGAAAGAAAGCGGGAGAGTGAATGTTATCACGCTGCCATTTGATCCTTTTCTTTCTGGTTGTGGTTGCAGTGAATACCGGACAGCTGTAGATTAATATTGGCTTATGACAACAGCAATGATGGACAAGAGATGTGTGGCCAGGGGTTTCTCTTGCTTAAGTGGGTAAAACAAAGGCCTCTTTTTTGAAACCAGCACTGAGGAGCGTCCTAAATTGCTGGGGGTGCATGAAAAACTCAAGGAGTTCATATGGCAGATTAAGTCACATTTCACAATGTAGAACTGGTTACTAAGCCAACTTGTTTTTGTGACAGCAAAGTACAGTATAAGTATTTTATAAATTATGACATTGAAACTCTGGTCACTCTGGTTGTATTTGTAGCCTGTTTGTGTCCCTTGAGTTCAAAGTTGAGTTAATTATATTTGTCATATGTACTACAGTATTCAGTACTGTTGACAGTGAAATTGACAAGCTCACTAGGCCATATGAACAAAAATTAAATCAATTATATAGCCTAGAAAAAAATGTATAATATTGGATATAGAAAAATTACAAGTGTAGAGGAGACCAGGGCTGTCACTGTTTATTTTGAAATGTCAGTTTCTGTATTCTGAATCAACATTACTTTATGTAGGTCTATAGATCTTGACCTTTAGTGGGGCATGTTGTCACTCTGCCGGTTATAGGCTTTTAATACTGTTCAGTTGCTTTGTCACAATCTGTATTGTTAAAAGCGCTATATAAATAAAGTAAAAAAAAAAAAAAAAAAAAACAATTCATGAAACAATTGAAATCTACACGATTATTCTGAAGAACAGTGTGTGTGTGTCAGTGTGGTTTTCAGTACGGTGGGCAAAAATAAGAGTAGGCCTACAGAATTCGCTAAATCTTCTAATTTAAAACAGATGTTTTAAACCAACATTAAAAAAATAAATGTATAACTGGTCTTTTGACTTAAAACACTGACCACAACACAAGCAAAAAAAAAGTAGGTAAGAATGATTAGCTTAATTAATAGCAACTCGCGTGTACTTATTTGGAGTGGTGTCGAGGAATCCGCGGCCAGTTGTCACTTTGCCCACCGTCTGTGGAAGGGACCGTCATTAGCCATGTGAAAGGTTAGCTCCCCACACTTGAAAAAATGGATCAACAGGCCGCTGGCATTTTAATCAGCTCGAGTCTAATGTTCTCTATCAATCAAGTAGTTAAGTTAAATGACCATGTGATAACTCTTATGGTCTGCCTGGTAAAATTATTATTGGTTGGGCTCTGGTTTTTAACACATTTACAATGTTTTACAACCCTGAGATGTGCACAAAAAGCCTACAAGCACTACTACTAGTACTAACAATATCTTCCTTCATATTTCTTCCTTCACATAGCATTTTTATTTAGGCTATCATTTAAAAGTGCATTAATAAAATATTAAATTGACAAATGATATTATATAAAACACATTTAATATATAAACGTATATATCATAATGTAGGCTACACAAAAATCACATGTATTTTATTTTTACACACATTTATACTATAATATACAAATATATTTGAATTTATAAAGGAATATAGGCCTACCATAATCCCATGTCATATATTGAATGTATATAAATAAATGTAATATTTTATATAATTGTTTTTACACACACACACTTTATACAATTTTTTATTATAAAATATTTTCATTTATAAACAGATAGGCTATACAATAATTACATATGCCATATGTAAAATGCATACATGAATGTACTATTTTAATTTAAACATAAATATAGGCCTACCATAATCACATATCATATATAAAATATATATAAATAAATGTAATATTTTATATAACTGTAAGTGTTACACACACTTTATATAATTTATAAATCTAATCATATAAATATAAAAAATATAATATTTTAATTTATAAACAAATAGGCTATACAATAATATACTATTTTATATTTTTAATGTTTTATTATATAAACTAATACATATAAATACTATATAAATTTTGTATAAGCATAAAATGTATATGAATAAATATAATACTTTAATATTACCATATTAAATAATATTACAAACACACACACTCAATTTGACACAAAATGTAAATATGAGATTTCTGCCAGCTGTTTATATATAAACACTTACCTATAGTAATTGTACACAAAAAGGTGGGGCATAGAGGAGAAACAATAATGTACAGTATGTGGAAAATAATGTGTTTTTTAACCTTAAACCGCATAAACATTTCATTACACCAAATACACAAAATAATGTTCTTTTTAGCAACATCATATGACCCCTTTAATTATCAAAAGGTACGCTACTTCTTTTCTTTGGAAAAATCCACTTGGCTGGAACATCTGAAGAGGCACATGCAGTCTGAATGAGCATGAAACTTCTGAATGCTACCGTGCTGTAGCTCTCCTTCTTTTGTCTGAATGAATGCACTCAACTACAAAGCATTACAGCTTCCAGATGTCATTTATTCTATAACAAGCGACCAGAGCTGTCATCAGAATTCTGCCAAACCTAATCTCAGTGTATCGCCTGTTGTAATCTAACCTCAATAGTCAAGATGCGAATGTAAACACGTGTTGGCCAAATCACAGAGGGAATTGTTTTTTTATTTAGCCTCTGTATAAACTCACACACTTTGTGCTGCACAAACACTGCGCCACAGCTCAGCTTACTGTTAATAAAAGAACTCAACCCTAATGCTAAATCATTCTTGGGAGACGAGTGAGTATGTTAAAAGATCTTTGTAGTTCTGCTAACATTGACCAACCTTTGGCTTCTACAGGCATAATTTACACACAACATATATATATATATATATATATATATATATATATATTTTTTTTTATGTTTGTGAGTCTTTTATGCTAACAAGTGATGCATTCATTTGATAAAAATACAGCAATATGTGAAATATTATTACACTTTTTTTATATATATATATTGTAATCTATTTTAAAATCGAATTTATTCTTGTAATGCAAAGCTAAATTTTCAGCATTATTAATCCAGTCTTCAGAAACCATTCTAATGCACATTTGCACCTCAAGAAACATTTCTTATTATCCCTGTTGAAAACAGTTATGTTGCGTATGTTGCAGTTATCTATCTATCTATCTATCTATCTATCTATCTATCTATCTATCTATCTATCTATCTATCTATCTATCTATCTATCTATCTATCTATCTATCTATCTATGTATAGTATCATGAGAAATGTCTTCACTGTCCCTTTGGATCAGTTTAATGCATTATTGTTTAATATAAGTGTTAAAAAATCTCTGATTCCAAACTTTTGAATGATGTGCTTATATATCAGTTACAAGATATACAATGACAAATGATATAAGACCTCTTGATATGCCATATGTAAATACATTTGAACATAAATTAGATTTGAGAGCTTATACATTTTATCACACAAAGTTATAATATGGCTTCAGAAGACTTATAGTGCTTGATTCATACAGACTACTATTACGAGATTTTTATAGTGGTTTTTGTCTTTTTTAGAGCTTGACACTTTCAACATATAGTGAAACTTCCACATCATATGGGTTTGGAAAGACATGAGAATCAGAATCAGAATCAGAATCAGAATGAGCTTTATTGCCAGGTTTACACATACGAGGAATTTGTTTTCGTGACAGAAGCTTCCACAGTGTAACAGAATGACAGTGACAGAACAAAAAACACAGATAATAAAAATAGAACAAGTAAATAAGGAATAAAAATATATAAATTGACAATTGTGTGTGCAGGTATATTACAATAGACAGTTTTTTTTTTGTATGTACAGGTACTGTATACTATGTGCAAATTTGAGGTGTAGGCTGAGTATGAGTGTTAGATAAATAAGTGTATGAGTGAATAAATAGTGTGTGTTCCACAGTTATTGTCAAGTGTTCATGAGATGGATGGCCTGAGGGAAGAAACTGTTCCTGTGTGTAGTTGGTGATTTCTTTTAGACTTTTCCACACTGATGCCGAGTCACTGGAAGAGAATTTAATCTTTATTTTTTCAGAATAATTCCTCTTTGCCACTCTGATCTCCTTTTCCAGTGTGTATTTAGCCTGTTTATACAAAACATTATCCCCCTTCCTTTGAGCATCTTCTTTGGCCTGACGGAGCTGTCTGAGTTTTGCAGTGAACCATGGGGAATAAACGATGACAGAATATCAATTTTTAAGCTGAACTGCTCCTTTAAGATCTCATGTTGTACCCTCATGACAACCAATTGCGCATGGCACCTCTTTCTTGTGTGGTCTTTTCTGAAACAGTTACAAATGGAGTAAATGATGAGGGTTGTGCTTTTTATCTCTTTCTCTTTGCAGGCGGATTTGTTTTGTTCAATAAAGACTACACACACATAAATGAAATATATAATATCTAAAATGATATCTAATGCATTAATTTCAGCACTATGTTAAAATACCCTGGCTTAAGGGTTTTCACTATAATCAGAATCCACTCAACCCGGCCTTGAATTTGTGAAGATGAAGCGTAACTTTTACTTTTAAGCATCGTGCCGATCTAGGAGATGATGTTGTGTCTGAAGTGCTAAGCCTAGATATCGCATTTCACTCCAGTGCACAGTGTTTGGCTTTTCACCGAAGCTGAACACACCTTACAGCAGCAAATGAATCCAAAGGTCTTGATCTGGGAATTCCTCACATAACTGTTGTGCTTTGCTACAGTTCTTCTGATGGAGAGCACAAAGCCTTTGGATTCAAATAGGACTTTGTTCTGTTCACGGCAGGCATTTGTCAAAGGGTTAGGTGGCATATGAAGGATTTTAAAAGCAGGGTAAATGGGATGAATAATCACAAGCCTGCTTGAACCAGTATGTGAATTCAACAGGTCTCTTCCACGACTGTGTTTAGGTTGGCTAACATTCCCCGTGCTATAAATTCACGTCATCCCCTGGCAGTGCATGTGCCCGCGATAGACTTTAAATGAATGTGAGAACATATGTAAACACTGGACATTTGGCCCAACCCAAAGCTCATTGCTGAAATACAAGCATCAATAAATCCATTGCCAGCTTACATTAAGCAATCTGAGAATGTGTAAGCGTTTTGTCACTTCTACAACTACTGATTGGAAATATGGACCTTTTTAGGCGAAACAGAGACCAAAACGGTCAAGTTCCTGCTGTCAAAACTGTCTACCGTGGCGTAGAAGCAAAACATACAGTAGAGTGACTTTCACTGAGTTTTGTTTATGGTTCTCTGTGGCTAATTCAGTGTCATGTCATTTATTCAGTGAAAATGTTAACAAAGCACACAATAATATGCCTATTTCAAGTTAACGTTTTTCAGCAGGATCAGACATATTAAACAACCTCAAGTCCCAAATAGCCGCTTTTACCTGCAGATGATGACAGATAAATGGACAGAACATGTCTGTGTGAGAATGAAGAGTCAATCGTTGAACAATTACTTTCTATCAGTGAGACATTTTTTCATAAAATATGCAAAATAGTTTGTTGGAATCCTTTTTTGTCATGTCACGCTTATCTAAGGCAACGTTTACAGTAGCGTGTTGCACATTGAGCACAAACAGATTAAAGGAACAGAACATTAAAAACAGAAAGGGTAAACAGTGCTTGTGTGGTTATTCCTATTTCAGGACCACCTTCGCATGTTCGTACCAAGGGCCTTGGGTCTTTTTATGGATCAAGGTTGCTGTCTCACGCGTCAGGTTCTCTGTGTTAATCTCAGTGACTTGAACGAGTAACTCAGGCCAACTTGGGGGAA
This sequence comes from Sinocyclocheilus grahami, assembly GCF_001515645.1. Classification (NCBI taxonomy): domain Eukaryota; kingdom Metazoa; phylum Chordata; class Actinopteri; order Cypriniformes; family Cyprinidae; genus Sinocyclocheilus; species Sinocyclocheilus grahami. The sequence goes on along the minus strand of NW_015505519.1, from coordinate 421,241 downwards.
GCAAAGCTGTTACCGACTGCCATTTCTGAAGCCATGAAAAAGGCTTTTGGAGGAACATGCCGCTTTGACTGAAAAAATAATCAATATTCAATTATCAATATTTAATGCATTTTTCTTTGAAAACATGCCTTGAGAATGTTGACATCACATTCCAGGGTTGAAGGTCATTGCAAAAATAATTGAGAAAAAAATATGTGTGTGTGTGTGTGTGTGTATATATATATATATATAATTATTTTAAATTATTCTCTCTCTTTCTCTCTCTGTATATATATATCTATATATATATATAGATAGATAGATAGATAGATAGATAGATAGATAGATAGATAGATAGATAGATAGATAGATAGATAGATAGATAGATAGATATAGATAAAATTCTATTTCAAGTAAATGCTGTTCTTTTGAACTTTCTATTCATAAAAAATACTGAAAAAAGTTTCCACAAAAACATTTCACCACTGATAATAATTAGAAATGAATTAATGAGCACACGATTTCTGAAGGATCATGTGACACTGAAGACTGAAGTAATGACTGCTGAAAATTCAGCTTTATATTCAAATAGAAAACCATATTTTAAATGGTAACAATATTTCACAATATTACACTTTTTATTTATAAATGCATCCTTGGTGGACATAAGAGATATCTTTCAGAAAACATATTACGGACGTCAAACTTGTGAACCATATAGTGTATGGTTTAGTTTTGTAAAATTGTTAGTAAAAGTCCATTTATGATGTACATATTTCATTATCTGCTTCCGCTTGCCACCTACGTGACTAGGTAACCTGATGATTAATGAAAATGTTTGTCTCTCAACATCTTTATCACCTTCATTCACTTTTGTTCAGAAAATTACTGCCTTTGGTTTACTATTGCAGACACACATGTTTGTTTAGTTTGTAGAGAAGATCAGAGGATCGAATATAACTGCACAGCCCAGGCAGAACCATTCTCAGTCCAGATATATGACTGCTTTCAGGAATGTGTTCGCCTCAATCCTGGATCTCAGGATTGAGTGTCAGCCTTTTCAACATCAACAAGCCTCTACCTTCTAGCGCTTCAGCATGTCTTCATGTCCCATGACCTCCGGATTCGCAGTGATAAAAGTAAACAAACATTGTCTTACCTGTTCAGGTAACATGAGAGCCACTGACTTCCTGCCGGGAATCCGTTAAGAGCTCACTTCCAACCACCCCTGCCATTAAGGGCCATGCCTTTAGGGTGCAGGGGCTTTATGGGATGGGGGAGGCGGAGAGGCTACTAATGGACTTCAGAGACATTAAGCTGAAAGCAGCAACTAAAGGAGAAAGGGATGAGGGAAAGAGATTTATATGAGAAGTGATCTGTAGAGTGTGAAACTGAACTGATGTGCTTACCTAGAGAAGGTAAACCTCTAGAGAAGGTCACCAGTAAATGTGTTTAATCACCACAGATGTGTAAGAATATTTGTGAATCGCTGTCTGTTGAACTTTTGATAACATGCATTTGATTTTAAACTGTCAAATTCATTTAACACTTTTAATGTCGTGTTTCACTTCAGCAAACACGTGCAAATAAAATGAAAATAATGGAACAAATGGAGATTGGGGCATGTTGTCACACTTTTTACACTAGTGAATATTTCTAATGGGGGCTTTCATTTCAGTTCCTGTAGATACATACTCTAAAGGATTGGCCACAAATGCAAGTTAAAAAAATACAGTTCATTTAACATGTTTTAACTTTTATGACAACATGCTACAACAGAAGATATACTGAAAAAAAAATGATGCAGAAATACATTTCACTCAGAAATGGCAAGCATATGAAGGATTTTTGTTTAAGTTTCTCACCAAGGCTGGATTTATTTGATCAAAAATACAGTAAAGCAGTAATATTATGAAATAGTATTGCAATTTTAAATAACAGATTTCTTTTTAAATATATTTTTAACTGTAATTTATTTCTGTAATGGTAAAGCTGAATTTTCAGTAGCCATTATTCTAGTCGTCATATAATTATATAATATTTCTATTCTACCTTCTATATGTCGTATAGAGCATAATAAAAATAAACACAATTTAATTAAGTATATGAGTTGCATGAACTGTTTAACTGTTGAAACTGTGAATATATTGAACAAGTTTGTATTGTTGCTTGCATGTCAACTAAGTTCATGATCAGGTCATGGTGACTAAGTGCATCTGATGGATCCCAGTCATGCAGACAGTTACCCTTCCACAGCAGTTATTGCATGTGTTATTTATACGTTCAGTCCTGATGACTAATATAACAATATTAGCATAAAATTTGAAGATATTTCATCAGACCTGTGCTGAATGCACATTCAAATCAGATTTGTCTCTGATTATCTTGAGAAGACATGATGCAATTAAATAAAAAGATTTAGCTTAAATTCCATCATAATTATCAAATCAGATTAAGTGCATAGCCTACTAAGTGATGTAAGATCCATTTCACATTTTGATTATGTGTACTTTGCATGCAGTAAAAGCTTGTGTGAAAAAGCAAAATGAGGTTTAAATTAAAATTGGAAGGCGTAGGGGAAAATACATATACTTTAGATGAAGTAACAAGTCACCATTTCTTTAAAAACTATTTTACTATTATGTGCAGTTCACTTAAACAGTCCAGCAGAGTAAATTAAGAATTATTATGATTAAGTCATTAAAACAGTGTTTAAATAAATCAGTCAATAAAAAACAAATCATATATATTAAAAATAAATTATAATTTTACATCTTTAATTTATTGTTTAATATATTTTATTTATACTTATTTCATATTATTATATATTAAATTTTTAACATGAAATGTAAAAATATTGTTTCAAATAGCTTTAAACAAGTTATACTGTATCACACTGCTGTCGCTGCTTGAAATGTCATGTCAATTGGAGATTAAATGTATAAGATTGTGATATAAACAGTAGCCGATGTCATAAAAGTGCACATACGTAATCTGAGGCTTGAAAAGCACAAGCAGCCAGACCACAGACTGTCACACACGTAGCTCAAGCTGTGGCCAGGAAAGCAGTACCCACGAACAGGTGGGCATAGCGCCTGTCAAGCGGGCAGAGATTGATGTGACGGGTTACGGTGCTGCTGGGTATTCTCTTTCCACACAGACAGCTGTGCTGCACTGAAGGGAGATGTGTTGTCTCTTACAGGGACGGGACACACTGGAGCCCTGCAAATTCTCCAGTCTGTTTGAGTCCAAGTGCACTCATTCTATAGGTAATTTTTTTCACCTTAATATGTGTAGTTTACTATTTTAAGAATGATCACAAACTCAAAAATATAAAAAAATATAAATATATATAAAAAAATATGTATTTATTTATTTATTTTATTGCCGTCTGTGGTTCCATGAAGAAACTTTGACGTTAGTTTTTTCTTTCGGTTCTTTATAGTGGTAATAATGGCTCTTTTAAGATACATAATATCAATAACACTTTTCAGCAACTCTTTCTGCATGTTACAATGTTACGCCAGTAGGTGGCAACAAACGACTGTCTTTTTTAATTATTCAGTGAACCGATTCGTTCAAAAACAATAATATATTCAGGAACAAAACAAGTTACTGGCCTTAAAGGTGCAGTAGGAGATCTTGGAAAATGCTAACTTTAGCCTGATAGCACTGAAAGCGAATGGCCCACCCTCCCTGCAATCGCCGTCCAAAGCCACGCCCCCTGAACGCATAGACGCTCACAGACCAGAGACAACATTACTACAATAGGCTACATCAGCCGTTCTCAATTTCAGCCCATGTTCCGAAGTGAAGTAAACCCCTGCTCAGGGAGTAGGAGCAATGAACACGGTGTAGGGATCATATCGATCGGAACACAGTTCATACACATAGCTCACTTCTAACGAGTTGGTTATCTGAATCGTGTGTGTTAACTAAGTGAGACCTGCAAAATACATGCACGAGGACAGGAATTGGGAACCGCTGGGCTACATCACGTGTCATTCACCGGTGAGAAAGCTTTAAAAGTACTACAATACCAGGAAGGAAGATCGGGGTTGTTTATTCTCTGTCTACACAGCGTGCATGAACGCGCTGATGACATATCCTGTCTGCGCGAACGGGGTGCGCAGAGTTATGCAAATACATACATTGACAGGCAGGTAGGAAAGCCAATTAAAACGCTCGGACCGAGCGTTTTGATTGGACAAACATTTCTTGATCCTACGCCTTCCACAGAATATATAAATACAGATAAATACATTTAGACCACTTAACTTAATGATTGCTATCTGGATTTGAAGAGACTTTCAACCAGCATAGCAAAAAATGTTTCTGAAGACAATCACCTATTGCACCTTTAAGGCCGCGTGTCCACCAAAGCGTTTTTAGCCCACTGAAAACGCCCAGCTATGAGCACTTCAGAGCGCTTGTGTAGCACAGCGGTTTTTTCAGTTGAGACGCTGTGGTGGCTGAAGGTCAACTGAATGGCAGATGCATAGCAAATGAAATGTTTCTCCAAGCATTATTTTTCATAACAATATTATTGTAGTCCGGCAATTCCATATAGTAACGACATAAATACATGGAGACAAGCAGATAAATACATTTAGACCACTTAACTTAATGATTGCTATCTGGATTTGAAGAGACTTTCAACCAGCATAGCAAAAAATGTTTCTGAAGACAATCACCTATTGCACCTTTAAGGCTGCGTGTCCACCAAAGCGTTTTTAGCCCACTGAAAACGCCCAGCTATGAGCACTTCAGAGCGCTTGTGTAGCACAGTGGTTTTTTCAGTTGAGACGCTGTGGTGGCTGAAGGTCAACTGAATGGCAGATGCATAGCAAATGAAATGTTTCTCCAAGCATTATTTTTCATAACAATATTATTGTAGTCCGGCAATTCCATATAGTAACGACATAAATACATGGAGACAAGTAATATTAACTTCTCCATTGTCGCTCAGCCATAGTACAAGCAGGGTGTGACGGTTGACCGGTATTAGCCCCGCCCCTCCTCCATTGTGATTGGTTAACTGACTATAATGACAGTGATGAGCCCTGCGTTTTACCCTAAGTTGAACGTTCTTCAACTCTCGGCGCCGAGAAAAAAAATGCCTGAGCACAGCATGAAAAAGACACTCAGTGCTCGGCACACTCCTGGCGTTTTAAAAACGTGGCTCTCCCATTGAAAACAATTGAAAAAATACACCATCCTCGGGAAAAAACACTTTGGTGGACACGTGGCCTAAGAGTGACTCATTTGAATCATTCACTCAAACAATTTGTTCAAAAATTCATTCATAAGGTGTTGCAAGGGACCGTGTAGCAATTCATTGTGCTGTGTCTCCGTTTCAAACTTTTGGTTGGCAAAAATGGACGAAAACAACTGCGAATATTGTGTTTGGAATGTAAGTTACTCCGTTTTTGATATTCAAACAATAAAAGTAAAAGAGACATTTTCTAAATGAAATCCTAATTTTGTAACTTTCCCTTTTATAGTTAAGTCTTTATGGTCAAACCTTCACTATTATTTTGCAATTTTACAAACACTTTATTTACTTATTTTGATGTTTTGGCCAGGTAAATTAATCCTGATATCTATAAGTACTAATACAGTAGGGGGAAAATAGTTTAAAAACGTGATTTTAAACTATTGTGCGGTTTTTACATTCAAACCTCAGTTTCCTATACCTTAATTAAAAAAACATGGAAGCAAGAAGTTCTTCCTCTTTCCTGTTTTTTTTTAATTAACAGTGAAAGCCAGTTTGTCCTTTGCTTTGTGATACTGTCGCACAGGTGAATCTCAACTGACAGGCCTAATATTTTGAGCGTCTGCTGTGGGTTTAATAAAAATTCCATCCAGCTCAAATCAAAGTTGAAAAGAAAAAGCGCACAGATGTTTTACCTGTGTAATTGAACATAACCTCTAGCTTTACCCTCACAATGACAAGTTAAATCTGAAAGCCAAACTGCTATATATCAAACATATAGGACACATTTGGAGGTGCAGAGCATAAAGAAAGTGCACTTAAAAACACTCGAAAACACTCAACATTTTGATGTTTTAAAACTCAATTTTCAGTACCCTAAAAGCAACAAATAAGCTATTTGTGTGATTTAATCATACATCAAACCCAGTTGCATTGACATAAACATTTCTACACATTCCTCTTTATTCCATTTCTGTTTTAATGGATTTAACCATTTCCTTGATTTGTCTAAGACAAAAGAGGCAAAATATGTTTCGTTATAAAACTTGACCATGAAGTCAGTCATCTCCATCTGAAACATTTTCCTTGTTTAATAATGATTCCTAAGGATTTATAAGAATTGCAAGGACATTAAGAGTCATCAGAAACAGAAGTGTAAGCACAGTATCCTTGAACTTCCTGTTCACATTCATCCTTTCAGTCCAGTGTCAGAATAAGTGTCTAACATTGTCAACCCAAACCCTTTTCAACTCAGACACGATTTATACGTACAGTTCTTTGTTGGCCTAGAATAGCTATTATGCCTCAGAAACCTTGAACCAGATGAAGGTATAGTGATCTTTACAAAGCACCACAGCATGTGCTTGGTTTCAGAAAATGGAGTCTATGGGCCTCAGAAAGCATGAAAGCAAGTTCCATCACCTCTCAGTTTTTTCCAAAAGTGTTTCTGATGTCTTTGAAGCCTCATCTAGAAGTCCATTATAAAGCGACAAAGTTGAAAGACAATTAATAGAGCAAAGGGACCCTAAATGCTCGCTCTCCTATGTTATTTGAAACAGAAATCTGTTATCCTCCTTGTACCCTTTGAAGATTTTATTTATTAATTTTTTATAAAACACAAAGTATATCATAAAAGACCTCACATGTGGAGAAGGTAAACTGTTAAGCTAGTGTTTGTAGGATTTCGCATTGGTGCTTTATGTTTTAATTAGCGAATAACATACGGTTTTGAAAGACATCTCAACAGAAAACAATGCAAGCACGTTCGAAACGCCGTTTCTGAAGATTTGCATGGCCAAGGCTTTGGTCTATTTGTTTAACATTCAATATGAAGTGACAAAAATTGACAAGATGTTACATAAAATCAACTCTCGTCTGAGAAAGCATAGCCTACATACATTAAAAATAGTTTATGCTATGCAATCATGCATGTGTCAAAGAGCTATGAAGGATTTTATTTCAGCCTGAAGTCACATACAAGGTCACTTCAGTTGATCAACCTATACCACGGCTTTTATTGTCAAACAAATCAGTGCACTTAAAAAAATCACCGTCTCTAAATGACTTGAACGGAACTTCGTAAACATAAAAGCATTTCTGTTGAATAAGGAAATATAACCTTGCCTTTCTTCAGTAAAATCTGCCTCATTCTTCTAAATTGCTCTTTTACAAAAAAGGAGGAGTGTTTTTGGCACATCGTCAAACACTTAACATCACTCCACGCTCCTATAAACTGAATCGCAATACGGCAGCATGTTCTCAAAAGCAGAAAAGCCCGACATCAGTTTAAAAGTGTAGTCAATAGCCTATCCTTCATGTAAAAAGGGGCTACCAAGGTCTCTCACCATTCTTTCTTTGTCATCTAGAGATGAAATCTCTCAGGTATTCCAGCAATCCTTTATTAATTAAAGGAAAAATGCATCTCAGATACTCCAGTGGCAAATAAACACATCCAGTTTCCTTCACTTTTTACATTCCCGTCTCTGTTCTAAACTCTTTCTTGCATTGTCACTTATCAAATGCATACAATTTCTATACAGTAAGGTGTCTGTCCCAGGAAAAATTCATCTGAAGGCAGCTGATTGTGTTAAACGAAATGTACAGTATGTGAGGAATGTGGTGCCAATAAGTAAAAACGCACAGTTAAGTAAAAATGTCATCTTTGAAGTAGTATGTGAGCAATGAGGTGAAACACTAACCTGCGCTCTTACGGAGACCCTCGGGGTGCTGTGGTATTTTTGTTATGATTTGTTGTCATTGATAAATAAATCTACAGCATTTTTTTGTGATGTCATTCTCTAGAGTGGAGGTCCCATTGGATTTCTCTGCAGAAATGGAAGAAATGTATGAAGTCAGACATCGACTGAGCTGTTGAGCTCTGCAGGAGTGTACTGAAATAAACAGCTTTGGGGTTATTGGTACGGGATGTTACTTTTGGAGTGTGTTAGCAGCAGGGAAACAGAAACCCTCTGTTATGACGGAAAACTGTTTTTTCATACATCATTAAGGATGCATGAATATTTAATTTCTGCATTTAAAAGGAAATGTTGAACAAAGCTTACTACAGGGCCAAACTTTTTCAGTATGAATAAATATATGTTGACATTCATATTTTGATTACATTGGCCATATTATATTATATTATATTATATTATATTATATTATATTATATTATATTAATAACTATGTCATTGTGATCATTTTAGTCAAAATCAAGAGCCTAATCACAATCTCAATCAAACATATCCTAAATTATCATTAGTTCTGTGGTGCAAATGACATTTTAAATATTTTTAATAAATAATTTTGTCTCATATCATACTAATTTTATGTATCCACAAAGTTAAATAATATTTCCTTTTTTTTTTATTTTTGACAAAATTTGCATCATTTGAAAAAATTTAGGCTCGGTTTCGGAGATGATGCACAATAAATAAAAATATGATCTTTACCTTGAACTTTCTTTGATTTCACAACAACTTATTTTATATATATATTTTCCAGCTTATTTCATTAATTAATAAGTACCTATATTATATTTAGTGCTGTCAAACGATCCAAAATAAAAGTTTTTGTTTACATAATATATGTGAGTATACTGTGTATATTTATTATCTATATATAAATACAAACACATGCATGTATATATTTAACAAAAAATATGTTATGCTTATATATTAAATATATTTTATATTATATTATATTATATTATATTATATTATATTATATTATATTATATTATATTATATTATATTATATTATATTATATTATATTATATTATATTATATTATATTATATTATATTATATTATATTATATTATATTATATTATATTATATTATATTATATTATATTATATTATATTATATTATATTATATTATAATTAATAGTTTTCAAAGGATATTTATTACCAATTTTTCTTCTAGCTCATTATTTTCTTCTAGCTCCTCCATTGTGCTTATTCAAAGAAAGAAAGAAAGGAAGAAAGAAAGAAAGAAATTCTTTAAAAAAAGAGGGAGAAAGGAAAAAAGGAAGACATTTTTAATACAATTTAGTAACATTTTATAATAAACATTCTTAATCATTGGCAGAAAGATGTATCTGCTCAGTTCAGACAGATGTAGTAACCCAAGTGTGAATGAGATATAATGCTGTATTATATTACAGCTCTTCATTTAAACCATCTGTCTGAGATGATTCAATTATGAGCTGCACTTGTGCTTATGACCATAAAGGTGCCAAAATGATCTGAGCCGTTATTAATCAAATTTGTATTGAACAGAATTTTGTCTTTGTTTTTATTTCTGTGAATCATCTCAGGTACATAGCACCTGCATTCATCTGTAGGCTAAACCAGATTTGGCATAATTATGTATGTTTTTATTACTACAACAGAGAGTCAAACCTCAATACTGCACTGTTTACAGTTACTTTCTATCATATAATATTCCTAACTGCTGTCATTTCCATTACATTATTTCAAAGTTGTTTAGTTGTCAAATAACTATGTCAAACAGCACCATCTAGTGTTTAATACTAGATATCACTGGGTGGAAAGATATAGGAAACCTACTGTATATATAGTGATCAGTATTGTAGCATAACATTTCTGGTCATGTAAAAGATCAAATTATGATTTGTTTAGGTGCTATACAGGTTTTTTTGAACTGGCATTGAAAATTAAGACTCTTAGTTCCATCATAACAAATAACCATTTTTAGTAAAACTAGTTGTTCTCATGCCGTAATTACTGCAGCATTGGGAGCAGTGGCTCTTTGTTATTAAAACCTTACAAACTGTATGCATACAGTATAAATGATTTCACAAGATCATTATTTATTAAAGGATTACCCTTATACTGTATACACATAAATAATCTGGTACTGAGAAGAAAATGTTGCTGCATTAAAACAATGCAATAAAGAATAAAAACGAATGTTTTTTATAATAAAAATGAAATGTAATTGCAAACTGAAATTAAATCTGACCTGTACTGTACACTGTGTTGACTGATTTCTCTCCAGCATAGAGCGCAATAGCTTTATAAGTTCAAAGGCTGCAGAAATAAAATGATTTATATTTTTAAATAAAAGTAAGCGACACACACACACACACAAATTATACACATGTGCTTGTATATATTTACAGTATAGCATTTGCTGTGCTATAGGCTATCAAATGCAAAAGCAGAAACATGCAAAAATCAGCCTTTTTTCACTTTTATTATCACTGATGATGATCTTTGCACGGTGTCGGTCTGCAGGGTTTTTTATAATGACAGTAATAAAACTTAATGGCCCAGGATGTTAAAGACAGGCCTGTGCTCTCCTGGCACAGATGATGTGTCATATGCTGTGGAGTCTATCAGTGGCCACATGTTACACGCACCGGTCACTGCCTGGTATTACAGCACATAATACTTTTATTCAGATGACTTTTTAGACGTTTTTTAAAAACCGTTTTCAGACTCTTTTGAGTTTATTTGCCCACTAACAATGTCTAAAAGTGAATACATCCACCACAAAAAAAACAAAAACAAAACTCTCATTGAACCAAGTCAGGATGAACCATATCTCAAGCCAGCACATCTTATGGCGCAAATGACATTTTAACATTTTCTAAATAAAATGGCCGTTTTATTTGTCTTGCTAAGGCTAATTTCACAGCTATCATTTTATGTAGGCTATCCTAAATAACCACAATTATTTTCACACTTATTTGACATAGTTTGCTTTATTCGACAAAATTAAAGTTCGATTAGCTAGATTAGGATGCGACACACAATAAAAAATATATTATTTGCCTTGATTTTTCTCCATATGTTTCATCTCAAGTTACACGCTTTTTTAGTAACTGTAGGCCTACTCTTACCAAAAAGTAGTATACTTCAAGTTTATTTGAGTAAGTATACTTACTTGTAGTATACTTGTAAGTGTACTATTTCAATACTCATTGGGACTAAATTGGCCCACTTTCTAGTATATAAAAGTATACTTTTAAGTATCTTTAAGTATAACAGTAGTAAACTTTGAGTGCACAACTAGTTTACATCAAAATGTTTAGTTTGTACTGCAACTATACTAAAAGTGAACTTATAGGTATACTGATAGTTGACTAATTAAATACTTGTAGTAGCATTTTTAGTACACTTTGAAGTACAGTCTCAGTAAACTACTAGTTTAGTAGTTTTATACTGCAAGTATACTCGTACGTTTTTTTTAAGTGAACTTTACATCATACTTGAGGTATACTACTATGTCCCTATTTAGGTATTAATATGAATGTATTTTGTTACATGAATATCTGAACATACAAAACATCAAAAGAACAGAGTATCTGCTTGTAAACAAAAACATTTGATTCTAGCTTCATGCATTAAAAGAAATAACATTTTGAACAAAAAGCTGACAAAAGACTATGAATTGGATTCAGAATGATAATCAAAACGTAGATAGAGTCGATCAACACCCCGAAGCTTGACAGTCATTGTTACCTCTTCATTGGTCGACATTTTATTCCATAACGTTACACAGTTTTGATGCTGTTTTATGTCTGATGATCGTGTTAGAATACATGTGGAAGCGTCTGTTGTTTCGGTTTCTTCTTCACTTGTGTTTTTGGGAAATTCTGTACTGAAGATGTGTACTAGCACCCCCAACACTATAACAATGAAAACACGGATTCTATGAACGCAAGTATAGCTCAAATATATTTAGACTTTTTCTAAGTATAAGTCAAGTATACTTAAATGTCATTTTAAGTATATTTCTGAGAAGTACACAAAGCCCATTTCTGAGAAGTACATAAAAAGTAGACTAAAAGTATACTTTCCTATTTTTAGTTTAAAAGAAGCATACTAATAATAGCACACTTGAATAAACTTCTTTTTCGTAAGGGTATACTGTCTGAATGGTTGATTGTGGCGGAAATTACGTCAAAACTGAGGGGAAAATACACATCATTTGCAATATTTCTTATAGATCATAGTAGCTCAATGTATTTTTAAATAGATAATACATTTTTATTGCTAACTTAGCACTTTTCCTTAAGTTGAATCGCTTGTTGTGCTCCTCATTTAAGTCGCTTTGACTAAAAGTGTCTGCTAAATAAATAAAAGTAAATGTGCATGAAAAATAAAGGCTGAAACAAGAAACAAGCGTTGTTTATGTATCGTTTATCTCTATTCAGTATCACTTTGTATCCATATCATACTTAGTATGTATACTAGGTTACTATACTAACAGCCTGACACTAGACAGACCCGTCAGACTGGTCTAGTAACCGCTTGGTGCCGCCTGTGGGAGAGAGAAACACGGAAGAGTTCATTCAAGGCGTTTGGGGATCCTCGCGGACACACGTACACGAGTTTCTCCCGGTAAACATGCTCCGGTGACGCTTCTCCAATGCGTCCTCGCGTTTTACTCTCATTCGCCGCGGTTTTAAGTGGAGATGTCTGGGAGCACTTTACTGCATGGACTGGTTCTCTTATATTCAATTCACCCGCTCGTGCTCACCGAAAAACCGGGTAAGTGAACAAAAACACGGCAGATGATCGGAAACAAAAGAGGCTGTTTGCTGAGGCGTTACTGAGGTTACTGGTGGAGGACTTTGTATAGCTGCATAGAACATGCGTTTGTGATTTTATATCATCATAAGCAAACGTAGGCTAGGCTACAGCTTGTTCTGAGGAGATATAATGTTTCAAACTTTGTTACACGAGCTCTTGTTAAACTCAAAGAGCGCAGTGAGTTCGATTTATCATTGTAGAAATGATAAGGATTAAGGTCTACTCTAAACCAAGTTTGTGTTTCGCTTACATGCACATATGCTGGTTTACAATTTGTGTGTTTATGAACCGTTACCGTGTTTCTACTTGAGACCGTAGTATTGCTCTAAATGTAGTACATAAAAAGTTGATATCCTTACACTTTATTGTGGATGAGATATTTGGTGTCAGCTTTGGCTCGTTAGAAAATGTGCTGACTGTGTTGTAACAGCAGTTGACACAACATGCTGGCGCAGTCTATCCATGAGGACAACTTTCCCTCGGATCTCTCTCACATTGCAGTCAAAGTGCCAGGATCTTCAGTGTGGAGAGGCATAACTTTGGGATTTCATTGCTGCACAGAGGTCTTTTTACTGCTGGGATATTCCTTTAGGACTCATTTTTAATTCTGCATGTGACATTATCCAAAGTAGCTTACTGTGCACACATTGAGACAATACCATGGGAGATACCTTTGGCTATTAAAGGAATAGTTCAGCCAAAAATAAGGATTTGACTGAATGGCTAAGGTTTTCGAGCTTTGAAAAAGTGTAGAATCAACAGTATCTATATGACTCGTGCACTAATTCCACTCTTTTTAAGCCATATAGTACATTTGTGTGATAAACAGACCAAAATCTAAACAGTGTTTCACTGAAAACCTTGACATCTGCCCTAGCTCTCCTTGGCGGGTTCATGAGAGAAGCAGATATGTCTGATTTAAGAACGAATCATTCTGAGTCTGTTCTTTCCAATGAAATGGTTGATTTACATTCATGCATTTGGCGAAGCTATTATTTAAAACTAAGATTAGCCTAGTTCACCCCAAAATTTAAATGGTCAAAATCAGGGCTGCACGATAAATCGCATGTGATATTTAATGCGCATCTTGTCAGTAAAGCCGGTTCTGTAATCAGCGGTAAATCTCCATCACGTGCATGCTTTCACATGGAGCAGCATTTACTACACAGAGCTGTTGTTCACCGACAAGCTGCGCAAAACATGCGAAAATATGATTGTGGTTTTGCGCAGCTTGTCAGTGAACAACGGCTCTGTGTAGTAAATTCTGCTCCATGTGAAAGCCCGCAGGTGATGGAGATTTACCGCTGATTACAGAACCGGCTTTACTGACAAGATGCACGTTAAATATCGCATGCGATTTATCGTGCAGCCCTACATTTATTTAACTTAATGTATTCCAAAACCATAATATGTGGTTCATCTTCGAAACACAAATGAAGATATTTTTAATGAAACCTGAGACGTTTCGTAGAATTCATACCTCCATTGATAGACCAGGTAGGCAAAACGTAAAAGATCTGGAAAAGGCCATAAAGGCGTTGTAAAATTAATCGAGCGCTTTGATTCAAGTCTTGTGAAGAGACCCGATTGCTTAATATGATGAACAGATTTATAACCCTTTTAAATCTTTTAAGTTTTAGTTAGCTTGACTTTGAGTAGAGGGACAGAAACCTCTAAGGTTTCATTAAAAATAGCTTTGAGTTAGGGGTGTGCACTATTGACAAAATTATATCTCGATATTTTCTGGGATTTTATTGATGACGATATTTTGCTGAGTGTGTTATTGTGCTGGTACCTTAAGGACTGCCGAAGACAGCTGACTCCTAATGTTTTTAATATTCTTCATATTCTGTGTGGTGGTCAGTTCATACTGATAGAAATTAATCTTTTCCAATAAGTTTAAACTGATTTTTGCATTTTATGGGCATTTTTACCTTTATAAAGCCATTTTTTCTAAAAGTGTCCATTAACTTTTGAGTCAAATTCTTACATTTAATCAGGGAATTAGAATAATAAGACATTTGGGCTGTTACCAAGCAAATTAAATCAACACAGAAGCTGCATCTGAAGTGGCATTTAGATGTATTTACACACATGTATTTTGTTTAATGCAAGACATGAATGCATTTAACCTGCAATTACAAATGCATACATAATGTTTTGATATATTAAACATAAAGCGCTGAATACTGATATTTGAAATGATTTAAAACATGAAAAAAAATCCAGAAAAGAAAGAAAAAGCAGAAATTTGAAATTAAAACCGCCAGCAGGTGGCAGCAAATCACTGTTAATAAGTAAGTCATTGCGATTGAACTTAATCATTTAAACGGTTGATTCATTCAAGAACGAAACACTGTCATGTTGCTCAGATACACAAAACAGCGCTGTGGCTGTATTCGGAATGGTTTTTGTTGGCGAAATAGAGCAAAAACAAGCAATATGGTGTCTAAAACTTAAGTCTCTTCTTAATTAACTTATTGTTTATTGAATTCAATGTCACATTTGTAATCATGGTAATTTTTGGAGAAAAACGGCACTCTTCGTGTGAAATTGAATAACTATATGAAGTGGTATAAATACATAAATTTTCTGCCATCATGTCTTGAATTTGTGATCATTCTAAATGCATTTTAATAGACTGAATCATGCAGTGAAAGAAAACACACTAAATGCGCACACGCCCTAGTCTAGACTTCACGTAATGTATGCGTGCGCTCTGTAGGGATGTTTTGAATGGTTTTTGCAAAATACTCGATAATGTCAAATCGCACATCGTTAAAACAACAATTACGATATTATCGCAGACGATATATATCGCACACCCCTACTTTGAGTGTGTGTTTTTAAGATTAAAGAAAGTCTTAAGGGTTTGAAATGACATGAGTGTGAGTAAATGACGTGAGGGAAGTTTCATTTTTTAGTGAATTACCCCTTTAAAGGTACATGTTTTATGGGAATCAAACCCATTGATCTACTGTTTAAAGCTACTGGAATGCTGAATCACTCACTAATTCAGTCCATTTTTGTGTTACCTATTGAATTTAGTTTGAAGCTTGAAAACTTCCACAAGGACTGATTGCATGGAAAAGAGCAGCAAGTGCAATTCTCTTTTGGTTTTCCATGGAAGAAATGAAGTCAAGTGGGTTTGAAACAATGTATGAATGAGTAAATCATGTCAGAGTCTTTATTTTTGGGTGAACTTTTCATTTAAGTGTTTCAATCAAGGATGCAATGCTTCAATACTACATCACTACCTTTGATGTAGTCAGTGGTTCCATTAAGAAACTTTAACGTCCATGGAAGCTTTCCATTGCACAAGACGTTCTTTATAGTGAAATAAGGTTTTTTAGGTTTAGAACATGTTCTTCACACAAGAAAAAAAATGGTTCTTTTAAGAACTGATTGAAAGTTTCTTTGGAGTGCCAAAAGTGGTTAGTCTATGCTATGGCATAATTGACTGTGAAACCCCCCTTCTGGAAGTTGAATATCCTCAACTAGTGTGAACCCATATTTGGTGCATGTTAGGAGACACTCGGATTGTCTGTACATGCAGAACTCTCACTGATGTGAATATTTGTGTTCCACCCTGGGGCAGACGATGGCCAGGTGTTCCTCGACATGCTAAAAAAAGCTGGTTTTGAAGCTCTGTCATGTTCTTCTCTGTTGGGAAGAGTGCAAGAGTCTGGTTATTTTGAAACAATGTTATTATTGACTACTTCCATTTTCAATTAATAACCTAGAATATTCTTCAAGGCAAGACACTAAAGGCAAAAATGTTTTTTTTCTCCATGCATTGGTCAATTTTGTGATTTTAAACTATTTGGCTTTTCATAACGTGTTGTTTCAGACTACTTAAAAAAACCATCCGAAATCCCTTCTAAATGTTTATATATTTGCTTCTGTATATTACAAAACGTATCTATAAATTCCAGATTTTTTTTTAGAAAGACTTTTTCCCATATGCACTGAAACGCAGAAATTTGAACGAACTTTATATTCTGAAGGTTTTTACAGAGAGGTTTGTTCATATATAATTTGCCTGATTTTATACAACAATTTATTCCTAAAAATGTGGTGAACATTTCTTTTCTTTTCTTTTTTTTCCCTCTCCTGGCTGTTGACAGTGTTATAATGTCAAATCGCACATCGTTAAAACAACAATTACGATATTATCGCAGACGATATATATCGCACACCCCTACTTTGAGTGTGTGTTTTTAAGATTAAAGAAAGTCTTAAGGGTTTGAAATGACATGAGTGTGAGTAAATGACGTGAGGGAAGTTTCATTTTTTAGTGAATTACCCCTTTAAAGGTACATGTTTTATGGGAATCAAACCCATTGATCTACTGTTTAAAGCTACTGGAATGCTGAATCACTCACTAATTCAGTCCATTTTTGTGTTACCTATTGAATTTAGTTTGAAGCTTGAAAACTTCCACAAGGACTGATTGCATGGAAAAGAGCAGCAAGTGCAATTCTCTTTTGGTTTTCCATGGAAGAAATGAAGTCAAGTGGGTTTGAAACAATGTATGAATGAGTAAATCATGTCAGAGTCTTTATTTTTGGGTGAACTTTTCATTTAAGTGTTTCAATCAAGGATGCAATGCTTCAATACTACATCACTACCTTTGATGTAGTCAGTGGTTCCATTAAGAAACTTTAACGTCCATGGAAGCTTTCCATTGCACAAGACGTTCTTTATAGTGAAATAAGGTTTTTTAGGTTTAGAACATGTTCTTCACACAAGAAAAAAAATGGTTCTTTTAAGAACTGATTGAAAGTTTCTTTGGAGTGCCAAAAGTGGTTAGTCTATGCTATGGCATAATTGACTGTGAAACCCCCCTTCTGGAAGTTGAATATCCTCAACTAGTGTGAACCCATATTTGGTGCATGTTAGGAGACACTCGGATTGTCTGTACATGCAGAACTCTCACTGATGTGAATATTTGTGTTCCACCCTGGGGCAGACGATGGCCAGGTGTTCCTCGACATGCTAAAAAAGCTGGTTTTGAAGCTCTGTCATGTTCTTCTCTGTTGGGAAGAGTGCAAGAGTCTGGTTATTTTGAAACAATGTTATTATTGACTACTTCCATTTTCAATTAATAACCTAGAATATTCTTCAAGGCAAGACACTAAAGGCAAAAATGTTTTTTTTCTCCATGCATTGGTCAATTTTGTGATTTTAAACTATTTGGCTTTTCATAACGTGTTGTTTCAGACTACTTAAAAAAACCATCCGAAATCCCTTCTAAATGTTTATATATTTGCTTCTGTATATTACAAAACGTATCTATAAATTCCAGATTTTTTTTTAGAAAGACTTTTTCCCATATGCACTGAAACGCAGAAATTTGAACGAACTTTATATTCTGAAGGTTTTTACAGAGAGGTTTGTTCATATATAATTTGCCTGATTTTATACAACAATTTATTCCTAAAAATGTGGTGAACATTTCTTTTCTTTTCTTTTTTTTCCCTCTCCTGGCTGTTGACAGTGTTTTCTGATTTATGGAGTGATAATGGAAATGTTTATTTATGGAGAGCGATTCAAAATCCCCTCTGTAAAAACCTTTAATATGTCATCAAAATGAAACAAGAATTTTAAACCAGGCTTTATCCAATGTTCAGATTTCTGGAAATGTGTGAAAATTAGTGCATATTAAATTATTAGTCTCATTTTCATATTTAAACAATATTTCAGAGAGCTTGTATAATACAAAAAATGTTTGCAAATCTTAATGTAATCAGTCAACGGGTGAATGACATTTTTTGACCCTATTTACTTGAGGTGTCTTGCTTTAAGTAGTCATAGCTTTTAGTTTGTTTGAATGGCTGTGATTAACATGTGATGTCATTCCTACACCACCTGCCCTAAGGTTTCCACCCGTTAGTTTTTTTTGTTGTTGTTGCACCGACTCAACCCTACATCTGGATGGAGTTCAGACGCCACCACAAAGGCCACTGTGTGTCTGCTAGTATTTAGCACTGACGTAATTCTAGCTAAGGTCAAAGAAAGCATTTTTAGTTATTGCGGGCGAATGTTCCCTTAGAAACACACTGGAGGTATTTATAGCATCGGTCCCATTTCATTCCTCATGTCATTTAAGAATGCCGCCAATGTCACGAAACTTTGGGGTCTCAGAGTCTGTAATGCGCATACATCAGCACCAAGTTCCTGTGTGGCTGCTGGATGCTCAGCTGTCTAGAAGGAAAAAAGAAGTTAGTGGTGCCATCACAGGTGTGAGTGCCTTTACCGTGGGAGACAGTGGCATAACGGAGCCATAACATATCAGTGAACAGTAATAGTCTTGACAATACTTGCACAAATGCTGATTCTTGCTCTTCACCCTGGAATCATGCATATGACTTGTGTCCGGCAGCTGACGGTTTCTAACACCAACTTTGTCACTGATTAGTGAGCATATGTGAGGAACATCTCATTTCCTCTCTAATAATGGTGCTGTATTGTCTTCTGCTTTTAATTACAAAAGTTATACTTGGATCTAAGTAGAGGCTTCTTCTGGTGTTTTGATTTGTCTTAGGGGCATGTGCGTGTTGAAACACTGCGTTAATGAAACTTTTTGCTAGCTGATATAATATTATTTGGTTTACATTAGGTTGGCATGTATTGGCTTGTTGGGTTCATCTAATCTTTTGATGCAACAGTATCAAGCATTCTTGCGCATTTAGAGTCTTGCTTGTTGTTACGTAATAGATTTGATTGCTGTTTGGATATATTAAAGAGTTTAATGAGTCTGGGGCTTGGATTAATATTGTCTTCTAAGAAATAAGCTTTAAAAGCTTAAATTCAATTGATTTCTTCGCCATTAGTGACACCAAACTGAATTGCAAAAATAGTGGGTGCGTTAAATAGGCCTACTTGATTGTTTAATCTGACCACTTGTAAATACCTTAGATTTTGCTTATTTATTGGGTGAAGATCTATTGGCACAGCCTGATTTTGGCCAGAATTTTGTGGATTTTAGCACTGGGCCGAATACCGAACATGATTTTTCGAGTTTTTTCCCCCCATGTATTTTGCCAATTTTTTCACCATTGCATAAATTAAATAGCCAAAATGTGCTTTTTACTGATTTGTCTTGCTTTTCAAAGAAAAAAATCAATTACAAAACAACAATTTAAAAATATTTAACACTGAACATTTTTAACATTCTAGCAGACATTATACAAACAAAACACAATTTAACTTAAAATTAATAAATTTAAATTTTAAAATTAATAAGCATCAGACCACCTTCTTGAATCAGGCATGTCTTTTTTACTGTAAAATTAAAAGCAGCCTTGCTGAGAAGAGACTTCTTTTAAAACATTAAAAAATATTACAGAGCCTAATTTGAACACTATGTGTGAATGTTATAATGAATGTATTAACAGAGCTGTTGTAATTATTATCATTATTATTGTCTTACTTTTTATTTTATATTACAGAACAACAGTAAAATTACAATACTAACATTTATGAATGTTGGAGTTCTTGCTTTTTCTCAACTTTTATTTTGGCTGAAACGCACAGGAAGACCTCAGTGCTTCTTTTTGTTGACAGCAGATTTATAAATGAGTCCCATTACGACTACGTAGTACGTATCGCATTGTCACATGCCTTGTAAAAATTCATAAAAATGTGACTGAGCAACTGACGAGTAACACTGGTTCAGCGCAGATTTTCCTCGCGATTTGGACTTTGAACCCTGGTTAATGTGATGTGACGTGACATGTTAACAAGCAGATCCGCCGCGAGTTCGTGCAGCGCTGTCAGAATACATGCAATGCGCGCGTGTATTAGAAAACATAACGTTCTGCAATTTATTTACTAATTGTTTAAGGCCATTTCGCGATTTCGATCATCATACAGTAAACCAGCAACAATCACCCCTTCCTCTTCTCAATGAAGATATGCGATGCAGTACTAAACAGTCTCTCGCTGTCGGTGCTTGTAATGATTTTTGCGTCTTTCTCTGACAGTTTAAATGCTTCCACACTGCTGACATGTATGCTGCATTATAAAGAGTGCACGCCTCTCACTCTTCGCTGGTTGCTATTTGATCGCGTCATATCATTGTTCAGTACAATTTATTCAGTCTTTTCACTTATTCGGCCAAACACCGAAAGAGCATTTTTTGCTTTTTTCGGCCGAATAACTTCGGTTGCTGAACATTCGGTGCATCCCTAAAGAACATGACTTTCAAAAGCCTTTTATGCTCACCAAGCCTGCATTTGATCAGAAATACAGTATTATTGTTACAGTATTACAATGTAAAATAACAAATTTTTATATATTTTAAAATGTGATTTAGTCCTGTGATGCAAAGCTGAATTTTCAGCTTCATAACTTCTTCAGTGTCAAATGTTTTTGTAACTGTAAAGACCCTTTTACCCCAAAAGTGATATTAATAAGTACCAGGCTGAAGGACAGGTGGGCTGCCAGTGAATCAATGGGAAAACAAAGTAACTTGCATTACTTATTTGAAAAAGTAACTCAGATATTATCTTGTAAATTAAAAAGTAATGCTTTACTAGTTACTTGAAAAAAGTAATCTGATTACATAACTCGCGTTACTTGTAATGCGTTACCCCCAACACTGATAAAGAGTACGTGCCTCTCACTCTGCACTGGTTGCTATTTGATCGCGTCATATCATTGTTCAGTACAATTTATTCAGTCTTTTCGCTTATTCTTCGGTTGCCGAACATTCGGTGCATCCCTAAAGAACATGACTTTCAAAAGCCTTTTATGCTCACCAAGCCTGCATTTGATCAGAAATACAGTATTATTGTTACAGTATTACAATGTAAAATAACACATTTTTATATATTTTAAAATGTGATTTAGTCCTGTGATGCAATGCTGAATTTTCAGCTTCATAACTTCTTCAGTGTCAAATGATCCTTCAAAAATCATTCTATTATGCTGATTTGGTGCTCAAGAAACATTTCTTATTATTATCAATGTCGAAAACTGTTGTGCTTCTTACTTTTATTTTATTTTATTTTGTGGAAAGCATGATTCTTAATTTTCAGGATCTGATGAGTAGAAAGTAAAAAAACAACATTTGAAATAAAAAATATTCTGTAATCTTATAAATGTCTTTAATATCACTTTTGATCAATTTAATGCGTTCTTGCATTAATAAAACTAATTTAAGCATTTACTACATTTAAGCACATTCAATTATCATCTCTAATTTTAGAATAAAAGCTGTACATTTTCCATTTTTAAAGTACTAAATATTGAGAGTGTTTGTTCTTGTTCTTCCTGGGTCTGATTTGAGCATTCTTTATGACAACAAATTCTCATATTTCTTTTACAGATGATGGCTGTGGTCATTATGTCCTTGGTCAAGAGAGTGGTGTCTTGTCCTCCAAGAACTACCCAGGAACTTACCCCAACAACTCCTGGTGTGAATGGCGGATCCACGTACCAATTGGCCACACTATTGTCCTTAAGTTTGGAGACCTGAACATGGAGAAGAAGGACTGCGAGTCTGACTATTTGAAGGTTCTGAAAGGATCGTATGGGGCAGAAAATGGTGAGCTGTTTTATATCATGCTTTACATGGTGCTTACATAACATGTTGTTTTCTCAGCCATTATCTAGCGATTCCCTAGTGGTTACTAAATTCTCTTTCTGGGTCAAACAATATGAAAATCTGATGTTTTCAGTGGTGAATGATGGTACAGCTTCTTGTCTTTTGAGATCTTCATCTTTTGTCATCAGGGCTTTCTCGTTTGATTAATGGAAAGTGTGGTGGATTAAGTTGTTTTTGTCTGAGTGGTTTTCTTGATGCATCTCTCAACAGATTCTAGCTGACTATTAGACTAAATGACATTCTGACAGCTGCATTTGAATTTAAAAGTGAAGTGTGGCACCAAACGTAATGATTATTTTCAAACAGGTTTCCCATACCTCCTTTGGTTGTAAAAAAACAGATAAAGCCCCACAAACTGAAACCATTGGTTGAGCCAATGTTACTGTATGGGGCTGAAACAAAATGCTGTAGGAAACACTGCTGTATTTAGAATTCTAATTTGAGTCTGGTTGTACTTGTGCAATCATATTATGATATAGTTGATCATATACTCTTTAGTCAGTTTAAACTCCTCTAGATCACATTACTGTGAGTGAACCTGAAAAAAGCGCTGTAAACCAGAACACTGTCATGAGTCGGCACCAGTCACACATTGATAAGTTTACTGTAAAGCAGGAGGAAACCACAGAAATCAGTGTGTCAGAGGATATTTCAGAGTTTATGGTGAAATGTTGCCAAGTCTTCCTGTTTCCTAAAAGATATTGTCACTTGTTATCAACCATTTCTGATATTTTTCTTTTTTTGAATGAGCTTGCTGTTTTTGCACTATATTGGGATTTTAAAAATTGGAATAGTGCACAGATTAAGTAGTATTCTGAGTGTAAATGCATTTCAATTATAAAGGTAACAAGACTTTTAATGTCAGAAATTTTAATGAAAGATTTTCCTGAATAAGATTAGGTAAGTGTTTAAATGGTTGCTCCCTTAAAATGCGTTGACTTGTGGATACGTGGCCAAACATGGTATGTTGTACAAATCTGTGCACTATTTTGATCCAGTTAATGTGTGTTAATGGATACCGCAGCAGATAAAAGTTCATTGTTGATTATATAAGTGTCACATTTGGCCAGAATGTAATTCTGGCAGCTTTAATTCAAAAAAGGAAAAATATATATATTATTGGCAGTTCTTGTGTTCATTCCATTCCAGTCAAACATGGTATGTTGTACAAATCTGTGCACTATTTTGATCCAGTTAATGTGTGTTAATGGATACTGCAGCAGCTAAAATTTCATTGTTGATTATATAAGCGTCACATTAGCTTTAATTGAAAAAAAGTAAAAAATATATATTATTGGCAGTTCTTGTGTTCATTCCATTTCCTCATTTTGTTTGATCCAATCCAACATTCCAAGTTCCTTTAAAGTTTCAAAAATGTTTAAGTTCTTTACTTTTAAGCATTATGCTTCCTTTTGGTCATTGGCAGACCTTGGTAGGTTTGAGAAATTCATATAGAGCATCCCCGGTCTTTCCAAAATCCCAACAGAACTGCAGGTTACACCTGAACCTCTGTGTGATGAATGTACTCACCTACTGCTTTTTGAATGATGGATGGAAAGGAAAAGAATATTGCAGCTCTTCACTCGGGCGAAATCTTCCAACTGAACCATAGCTAAGGTTTATCCAAAAAAGTCGCTAGGTTTGTCAGTATGAATATTCTATGGAAAAAAATCCGCTAAAAGGGTCTGAAAGTTGCTAAATCTAGTGCTAAAGTCGCACTCGTGTGTGTGAGATGCTGGAGCTGATGGCAGGGGCGGTGGATATTTGTGACGGTCAATGTGGATATTGTGGATGAGTTCTTCTGTCATCACAGAAGTTCTACAGCTTCAGTTTCGGAACTTTCACGCTTAGTAACACATACAGCTGTGCCCTCACCACAGTGCAACAGTGAAAACGGACCCCTTTCAAACAGTGTCGCGTTCCGAACGTTGTTTAAGTGACATACAGTATTGTGGTATTTAAAAAATTCATATCATAACAAAAATAAACACGGTATGAACCAGTATACCGCCCAGCACTACATTCAGGCATAATGTTTTATAGATTAAAGTGTGCTGATAATCATCAGAGCTTATCAGAATCTCATCAGTGTTCGGGGTGTTATCCTTCAGTTAGCAGACATGTCATAAACTTTCCAGAATCACACTATTTCTGCCTTTTTGGTTTCATAAATGACTTCTACAACATTTTTGGCAGATTAGAGAACTTTTTAGTTTAAAGGGTTACTCCACCCCAAAATGAAAATGTTGTCATTAATTACTCACCCTCATGTCGTTCCAAACCCGTAAGACCTCCGTTCATCTTCAGAACACAAATTAAGATATTTTTGATGCATTCTGAGAGCTCTCTGACCCTCCCATAGACAGCAATGTAAGTAACACAATCAACGTCCAGAAACGTAGCAAGGAGATCGATAAAATAATCCATGTGACATCAGGGGTTCAACCGTAATTTTACGAAGCTACGAGAATACTTTTTGTACGCAAAGAAAACAAAAATAACGACTGTATTCAACAATTTGTCTCCTCCGTGTCACCCTAGCGCCATTTTGGAGAATATCCACTGAACGCAAACTACGTATGCTGTTCTGTGTCAGCTGCACCACGCGGATACGTTGTTTTCATTCAAATCAAAGCGTAAATAAACGTAGAAAACGTATCCGTTTGGTGCGGCTGACACAGAACAGCATACGCTGTTTAGTAGTGTAGTGGATATTCTCCAAAATGGCACTACAGGGTGACGCGGAGGAGACGAATTGTTGAATAAAGTCGTTATTTTTGTTTTCTTTGCTTACAAAAAGTATTCTCGTAGCTTCGAAAAATTACAGTTGTGACCCCCTGATTTCACATGGATTATTTCACCGATCTCCTTGCTACATTTCTGGTCGTTGATCGTGTTACTGTCTATGCAGGGTCAGAGAGCTCTCAGAATGCATCAAAAATATCTTCATTTGTGTTCTGAAGATGAACGGAGGTTTTACGGGTTTGGAACGACATGAGGGTGAGTAATTAATGACAACATTTTCATTTTGGGGTGGAGTAACCTTTTAAGATCTGTACTGTCGGGTTGATTTTATTTAAAAATGTTCTTAATTTTCCAAAATATTTTACCAGCCATCAATGCATACATATAATTTTATTTTTGTATATTCTTATCTATGTAACGTTTAGGAGTTTATATATTTTAGATACAATTTGTAAAGGCATCACTTGACAAGTAACTGTATATTTTTTTTAATTTATATTTATTATTATTATTGATATTATACTTTTTTAACTTTCATTGTGCACTTGGCAGGTGTTAATGTTGAACCCAGTTTTGTTGGATGTTGATTTTATTAATACTTCAATGTGAATCTAATTCCTTATCTAGGGTTACATTTTCATGAAGTTTAATAAATGTACTTGCATTTCATCTAGTTTACTGGGAGTACTGTGGTGGTCTGATGCCCAAGCCTACACAGATTCACACAGACTCCAGTGAACTGACCGTCCGCTTTCGCAGCAGCCAGCACATCTCTGGAAGAGGATTTCTGCTTTCATACTCCACTGAAAACCACAAAGGTATCCTTGCTTTAAAATGAATAGTGCGTATCATCTTAACGCAACATTGTTCATGTGTAGCTTCAGCTCTTAGGAACCCACTGTCTTCCTGACCCTCATGTTAACCTCTGTGCAGTGGCCCCATGCTGTGTCTTGCCCCCTTCCCTCATCTGGATGCTTACAGATCCTTTAGGGTTTTTTACACGACTTGTTTAAACAAAGCAAAGCAATGTTAAAAGGATAGTTGGTCCAAAAATTAGAATTGTCTTAATTTACTTACCCTCATGTAGTTCATGAGGGTATAGAACTCATATAGAACTTTTCTTTTTTTAGTGCTTGATAGTCTGTGGTCATTGTCTGTGACTGTCATGTGAGCGTGAGTGAGGTTTATGTCTAAGTATGTATATGTTTCCATCCTATACATGGAAGTGCAGGAAGTGGGTCCGTCATCCTGTTGTGATGCTCATGTCCTGTTGTTCTTGTTGTTGTTGTCGAGTCGGGGACCTGTTTCCTTTGTGGAGACACTTCTCATCTGCTCCATTTTTACCCTCATTGTGTGGCCTCCTCTGCTTTCCTCCTCAGAGCTGCTGACATGCTTGGACAGAGGCAGTCATTTCCCAGCAGCAAAGTACAGGTGAGAGTATGTCTTCAGCATATAGAAGCCTGGAAAAAGTTAAACTCACAAGCTTACCAATTAAGCATTTTTCAGTCTTATAAAAAAACGTTTTTTATGAGTA
Organism: Sinocyclocheilus grahami; assembly: GCF_001515645.1. Classification (NCBI taxonomy): domain Eukaryota; kingdom Metazoa; phylum Chordata; class Actinopteri; order Cypriniformes; family Cyprinidae; genus Sinocyclocheilus; species Sinocyclocheilus grahami. The sequence continues at coordinate 394,587 of NW_015505519.1, read as the reverse complement.
CTTTAATTTAAACATTAAAGTATACACTGTATTGCATTTAATATGCTTTCTATGTATATAAAATCAATTTTTTTAATTTAATTTCATGCAGACACCAAAATGGGACGCCTAATTTTTAGCCTGATTTATTATTATTATTATTATTATTGTTAATAATAATAATAACACTTTTTATGATTATAGATCAGATTAAAATACAATTATGTTAGATTTGTTTTTTATAATAATAATAATATTATACAAATAGCCTTGATTAAAAAATAATGAACATTAATTATTATTACTGTTATTATTATTATTATACAGTGTTTTTATATATATATTTATATAAATGTACGTATTTATTTGCTTGCTTGCTTACACAAATGCACAAATACAATTCAGTAAAAAGTCTTTACAAATAAAAATAAGAAAAATTCAGGCGTAATTTTCAGTTATAAATGGAATGACGTTTGAAGCAAGGGAGGAATGTGAAACCAGTCATTTGAAACACTCTTTAGATAAATAAAAGTAAAATTGCATTTAAATCATCACAATAGCTCGAATATACATAAATATAGTGCATATATCAAGAATATTCAGTATATATTGCCAAGACCTCTCTACAGCTGTTCAATTTAAATATATCCAAGCCACAAGACATTACATAATAAAAAAGTAACTCTAGTCACAGTTTTCCAGACTATATCTCATGCCATCAATGCTTATAATTTTAGCTTCTCACTCGGCTTTATCTCTTCAGAGCCGTCGGCTATAATTAACTGATGTGCTGTAAGCAGATATTTCTCTTTGTTCTCGACCCGTGTAGGAAGTACTGTCCAGTCGGATGTGCAGCGGTGACGGGAGACGTGTCTGGGGACATTTCCCTGGGCTACAGACATGTGAGTTGCGTCTCATTGTTTTCCTCAGGTGTGGCTGGCATGCCGCGGCTTATTCCGCATCTGCGGGAGGACGTTAGGCAAGCTGCGGGTTTGTTTACAAGGCCGACGTGCAGCCAAGCCGATGCTCAGCGGGGAGCTTCCCGAACAGGTTTCAGATGCAGTGGCTCGGCCAGGAAAAGCAGCTTCTCTAAGCAGATTTTCCCACAGGTGCTCAGGCCTCTAGGGCCTTCACAGGGAATGTTAAGCGGGCCAGCGGTCAGGGGTGGAATGCACTAATGGCTCATCCCATTGTCTGACAGCCATTTGTTGTGACAGGGCTTGTGTGTGTGTGTATGTGGACGCCCTGAGGATACGCAGTGACAGATCATTTGTGCTGCCTCCATTGTTCTCCCTGGTCACTTAGTGGGCAGTGAACTCTGAATGAAAGGAGTTTATGTAATTGTGCATACCTCTCCAGTGAATCGGGGTCAGAGCTTTGGGCTACACGAGGGATTGGCCGAGCAGCAATGGATAGTTTGATGTGGAGAGAATCATGTGCTTGGGCTTTAAGTTATAACTCAAGAAGTTAAGGGCCTTTCTGAAGGCTTAGCATTGTGGTAAAATCTCTTCCTGTTTGTGAAAGCTAAGCTGGCTGAGCTTTATGTGTGTCACGGCATTGATTTTGTGAGGGTAACTGAAAGGTTCTTTTCATTTGAATCAGATGTTTGTTGCATGAGCGTAGCTTAACCTCTTAAAAACCAAAAGTAGAGTAAACTTTACTGATCACCGTGAGAATGAAAACTGTAGCAAAGATAATGTCTATTTCCATGAGTTCATGAGTGAAAATGTTTCTGTTTTGCAGCTTTATAATTTAATGTAGGTTTTATTTTTTTACAAGTTGTTATATTATCAGCAGGATTTGAGAACAAAATTCCAAAGAGCATTTTGTGCTTCAAGTAAGAAATTCTGACTGTTGTTTTCTTTTGTACTTTTAAAAAAAAGTTTTAAATTTGGTCTCACAGTTTTGGACACCAAAAATCATGTAAAAAATAAGGACAAATAATTTAAATATAATGATTCAAACGATTAATAATGATGCATAACAAAATATACACAGTATACATAAATATATTATGTAAACAAAAACTTTTATTTTGGATGCGATTAATCACGATTAATCATTTGACAGCGCTAATATAAAGTAGTTATGATCTGAAAAATACATATTGTATTTATAGTCATAGTTTGTAGTAATTAATTGTCCTAACCCCCATCATGGATCACAGGTTTTCAAGAAAGACAACAGACACACGGCTCCAGGCTCAACACTCACACAACAGGGTCTTAACCCACAATGGAAGACAAGGGGGCGCATTTTCACCCTGCTGCTGTCTGCTTTGATATGCGAGTGTGGAGGGCTTTAGAAACAGCTAGAGCGATTGATTACTTCACATTGGCTTTTGTGTAGATGGGGTGGAGCAGTGGACTCTGGGATCACAGACAGATAATGCCACCGCAGTGAGGGTGTGGATCTGCCCTCCAAAGCCATTCAGTAGTCACTCCAACACACATAGACACACACACATTTATTCATTATCTTGCCACCTTATTCTCAGTTCTAGATTCATCAGTACACTCACAATTGGTGGCTGACTAAATACTTTTTTGCCCCACTGTATAGCACCACCCTCCTCTTTATGCATATAAATGAAACTGAATTCCCATAGTCCACAGTACATGCTTACTACTAGTTTTGCTATCATTATTAATTTTTTTATTTGCTTTTTTTAAAGAAATTAATACCTTTATTCAGCAAAGACACGTGAATCTGGTCAAAAATGACATTAAACAAAATTGGCAATAAATGTAAAATTGCCAGCTATGAGTAATTATGCTAAATAATTTACATTTATTAAACTAACCATGTTTTGTGTGGTTATATTATATATATATATATATATATATATATATATATTAATTAATCATTCATTTTAACGATAGCGAATTAGCAGAGGGTAGGGCTTTTCATAACATGTATATGCCATGTCAGAATGTTTTTCTTTTATGTAATTTAGTAAGAATCCAGTACACTCTAGCAACCACATAGCACCACACTAAAAACATCCAGAGCACTGTAGCATTGCAGTACTGTTTTGCATGGGCCAGCACAACTTTTATGCATCATAAATCAAAGGTAGAGACTGCAGTTGTTCGATAGGGCTGTATTTATGGCCCTGACTGGAGGAGACATGTTCAGGTTAATGAAGCATCTCTGTCTGAATGCAGAGCAGCTGTTTCTGCTGATAACACACAATGCGTCTTCTGTTACCTCATCACAGTAATGATTTGCAAGTGGCTAATGGGATGTAATGTTTAATGTAAAACACCAGACCACCCCAAAGACCGTGCACACTTTTATTCGGTCTTTCTGCCATAGTCAGTCATTTTGCTCAAACTTTGTTAGTGAGCTTGCTTCCGGAAAGTTTTTTTTTAATGTTATTTTATCTTCAGCTTTAAGATTCAAAGTAAAAAGGCCTTTTAAGTATTCAAAAGTTGTAAAAACTGTGTGGTTAATGTTTATTATGAGACGGTGAACTATGCACCGATGACTTGATCATTAATTTAAATAACAATCAGTTTTCTGAAAAAAAGGAAGAAAGATTTTGCCATGTTGCAGATGAGTTAAAAATGACATATTGTAGATATAATTGACAATTCAAATTATCATAATGTGATTTAAATCAGAAGATCACAGTGTTCAAATCCCATTATGGCTGTTACCTGGCCTGTTAAGTAAAAGGGCCTTAAAAAGGTTATTCATGCTAAGGCATTTTCTGTGACAAAGTACTAGCATTAGCAGTGGTAGCTAAAGAATGCTAAGCATTTCTACTAGCTGCCACAATTACTGTAATTGTTGCCTCAGAATGGAATTGCAGTAGTAATGCCTCCTCAGTCAGAAATTTTTATTTTAAATTTTAATCCATGTTGTTACTAAAACATGCATGCTTTGTTCAATGGAGGTCTGTCTTAGTAATTATGAAATACCAGAGCAAACTGAATTGAATGCCTGTGCTAGGAGTATGCATATGGGTGTTTTATGGTAGCTGAGACAGTGCTTACAACATGCAATTTTTGGCAAAAATTTTATATTTATTTTTATTAGGTTTCTTTTAGGGATTTCTTTTACAGATTTTTTTATACTGTACAGTATAATGTTCTAATTACTTTTTATTCTAATGAGTATTTAGTTTTTTTATTTATTTAGACAACATATTAATATCACATTTTTAATATCATCCATTTCTCTGTTAATTGCTGTAATATGAAGAAGTATCAGTATTGTTCTAATATTGTTTTTTGTCAACTTAATTTAATTGCCATGTTGGTTTAAAAATCAACAAAATTTAGATTCATTTTAAAGGAAATTTTGATAAAAAAAACACCAATGGTTGTGTATGAGTAAAGAAACACTTGTTATGTCTTATAGGCCAATCTCTGTCCTTTCTCTGTCTGGTCCTTCATTATTGTGTCTGAGTGCTGTCTGTGCTTTCTATTTCAGACATCAGTTTTGTGTAAAGCAGCGGTGCATGCTGGGGTCATCATGGACCAGTTTGGAGGACCAATCACAGTGGAGGAGCGCCGAGGGCTCAGTCATTACCCTGCGGTCAGAGCCAACGACATCCAGTCAAAAGAGTGAGTTACTGCAGTGGTTTCTGTGGTCTTTCTCTATGACAGAAGCTTGAAGCCTCAGATTTTATCTATGCTACAGAATGCTTTTATATTCTTAGGTGAGTCAGACATCAGCATGTGGGCTTTCCCAGTACATAAAAAGGAATAAAATGTTGATGTTTACAGTTTAAGTCTATGTAGCAAGTATGTAACTTTTTGCCTCATCAACTTCCATCTAAAGTGGATTTCTGTCAGCGTGTGTTTACTGTAAATCTGACAGGAAAAACAGTTAGGTTCCGGTTAGAAAAATTGAAATAGTCTGTCTTACAAGTTCTCCTGACAAGTTGCAACATGTCTTATTCCGGCACTTCATCTAACGGCTGTGGCTGGATGTGACCTTGGTAGGTTCTCCAGGACTACAGCAGTTATTAAGTGGTGATTCCTGCCTTCTTTTGCATGATGAATGGTTCAGGTACTACCTAATGTCAGGGACACTCTGTCTGGACTGTTGCGGTTTCACAGATTTGTCTTCAGGGAATTGGGGGGCAGGTTGAGAAAGAAATCGGGATTGCTTCTCGTTATAGTCTCTGAGGAGTGCTTGAAGTGTCCATTGAGTAGTGATTTATTAGGAGGACAATAGGCAGCTCTCTAGAGCCAGAGATACTTTGATCCATTTAATACCTGGTGAAGCTTAACAGAACAAATGCAGATTAAGATAATTTATGCTCTTTTTTTGACCAGTTATTGATAGGAATAGTAGATGGAGAAAACAGGAATGAAGTGCATGAACTAGGCCACAGCGCTTAGTTTCTTTTGTGCTAATCACAGCAGTCTTTATAATAGGTTACTGGCCGTTCTGAATAGATTTTATTGTGTTGCTTTGCTGTTGCTAGGGAGTTGCTATACTAGTATTACTGGTGTCTACTGATTGGTTTTTGATGCGATGCAATGTGCTTTTTTTTGGGTGTTCCACTAGGGCATTGCTATGCAGTTACTGGTACCCTTCTTTCACTGAAATGGTTCGGCTCTCAGCCAGTTCTCAGTTTGTAGTGTGTGGTTTTATTTTTCGTCCACTGCCGCTTTTTTTTTTCTGGTTTCAAAGTTTGTTAGCAACCTGTTGTTGTTCACATATGTGTTGTGAGACACTACATTTCTCCACTACGCCTCCAACAGCACTAGTTCAGGGGTTCCAGTTTAGCAAGTTACCGGGTGTTCTGAATGTATTTCAGTGCATTGCCTGGGCTCGACAATAAGGAGATAGATTTCTCACGACATTTTATCATTTGCACGTGTTATTAAAATTCAAGTGATTAAAAAGCATTTGGTGCGCAAAAGACAACTCCTTTCAGTACTCACACTGTGTTCTGTGTGAACAGCGCACACACAGACAGCCGCGTCTCTGAATGGGCAAATACATACAAAAGTATGTCAAAATACCCGTCCTGGCAAGTAACTTTGTAGTTTTAACAATGATTAATCTATATTGAATTTATACACTGGAGTACAGATGCACCGATCTACCGGACATTTGTTTTATTTCAGACTATCTTCTGTTCCGTGCTTGCAAACAAACTGCACTGCAATCATTTTCCCAATGGCTATTTTTGTGGAAATACTACGTTACTATTATACTTAGTCTGTAAACGGCCGTTAACAGAGGTCAGAGATTCTGAAGACGGACACAAAGAGGAGAAAATACCGTAGCAGGCAGAACAAGATCACTGTTCACGATGCGCGAAATATAGGAAGAAAATCCAAACATTGAAATTTATATGAATGTGTTTCTGAGGGGAACGGAACTGACTGTTTTCAGAAATGGCGTTTTCTTTTCATTTTTTCTCTGTATAATGCATTTAAATGAGTGTTAATACGCGCAGCGCTGCTGTGTTTACAGCGTTAATCAAGGAAGAGCTGTGTTGCTGTAGCATAAGCTCCGCCTGCTGTCAGAGAGTGAATCTGCGTCTCATTCAGCCCACCTGCTGTTTCTGTTTCATATAGATGTTTTACGTAGCATAATTTTACATAGCTAAAGTCAGGTTATTCTGTTTTTGCTTCAGATTTTTAAATAATACAGTCTAATATAAATCAAACATTGCACTTTTTTTTTCAATTCATGATTAAAATGCAGTGGTTGCCTCTAATTTCAAATGGCTATGAAAAATCAAGGTGCAACACAGAGTGAAGAATATGCAAATGTTATTTTATATGTGATTTTTAAATTTCTGTACCTGAACATCTACAAACATAACCTAAAGCATCATTTAATTTCTATTTTTGTGCTATAGGCCTATATTTAATTGTGCTATTACTTGTAATTTGTTCTTATTTACTGGCTGTCACTTGTCTTTAGTAATGTTTAAACTTTATATTTGTTTATTTTTGGCTAGTGATTTTTGCTGTGGTATCGAAATTGAAATAGAGAATTGTAAAATTTAATTGGTATCTAAAATATTGGTGTCAAATAAGCTTATTTATTAGAATACATGATAACAGAAACTATAAAAAATTTTGTGGCAGGGCCAATGAAAATGTTGGCAGGGCAAGTAAAAATTTGAACCACTGGCCCAATCGGGCCAGTAGAAAAAATCCTTAACGTTGATCCCTGATTGCTGTGATTGCTAGAGCATCGTTACATAGTTACTGGATGTTCAGAATGGTTTTTAATGCTTTGCCATGTGCTGTCTAGTGTGTTCTGCATTGTTATGCAGTTATTAGGTGTTCAGAATGCATTTTATTGCGTTGTTATATTGTTTCTGCCTGCTAGAGCATTGCTATATAGTTACTGGGGTGTTCTGTTCGTTTTTAAGTGCATTTCTGTGATTGCTAGGGTGTCCTGGATGTGGGTTATATAATTTTTTTTATTTATTTAAACATTTATTAATTATAATTTTTTTGATGCATTTCATTTATTCTTTAAAGGGGTGGTTGACTGTTTTTTTTATAGGCTTGATTGTGTTTATGGGGTGCTGTCTAACATGTTAATGCTACGTTTGTTAAAAAACGCATTATTTTTCACATAATTTACCTTTATTCCACACCGCTCTGTCCCTTCTCCTCTGAACGCACTGATCATTTCCTGCTTTTATGAAGCCCCTCCCTCAGAAATACACGATGGGCTCTGATTGGTTAGCTAGCCCAGTGTGTTGTGATTGGCTAAACTGCCTCTAGCGTGCGTCTAAACGTCTCGCCCCTCAACATAGCGGTATGTGCTCCGGTTGTATTGTAAACAATGACGTCATCTATATTGCTTATCCTCTGCTTCTCAATCAAGCTCAAATTGATATTATTGAAGAGGATCGTGCAGAACCTGTGCAAGCATGGCTTTTAATGGTAGGCCTAAGATTTTTTGTCTTATAAACTGTCTCATACTTTTAGATACGCTGTTATTTGTAAATGCTACTGCTTCTGTTAGCTTTTAATATACGGTTTTATTCTGATTAAAGCTTTAATACAGTTGGGCAACCACATGTTCTCTTCCTCTTCTCTAAAGCAGCACAGCATGGCCTCGCCCCCTTTGCTGTGTGTTGCCGGAGGCGGGATTTATTCTGGGTTCTTGACGTAACGGACCCGGGAAGTAACTCGTTGTAGTCCCTTACCAGTCGTTTTTGTAGGCATTAAACTGCCAGAATTTTAAAAGACGATATCTCCGTTTGCATTGAACTTTCAGCTTCGTAACTTTGCAGATATTGTTTATGATCAAACAGCAACATTACACACTAACTAACATTAAAAAAGTGAAATCGCAATCAACCACCCCTTTAACTAAACCAAATTATGAGAAATAGAGAAATAGTAATAGTGTTGCTTGTCTTAGCAAGCACTTAAAAATATTACTGCAAATTATGAAGTTGCACTGGTGGATTAGCCATTTATTTCATAAACCAATTGATTAGTCAAACTAAATCCATCATCTCCAGTCTAAGGAGATTATGTTGATGATGTAACAGTCCTCAGGGTCCGCTTTAACCTAATTGAATTACTACAATCAATATCAGTACTTGATTCATTTTTACGTTGATTTTATTAGATTATATTTCTGTCACCAGCAGTTTATTGCTTATATTCCCAGGCTTCAGACATTTATCTATTATTTTGTTGTTGTTGGCACACCACTCGCCGTATCCTATATCGGTTTCATTCACGCTGTCGTAAACCACTTTGTACCCTGAACTCTGAAACGGGTTGCTCAACTGCCATAAAAGTAATGAAAAAGTAATCACATCCAAGAAGCCTGTGATAATGACAGGTTTTTTAAGTAATGCCTGACAGAGATGCAATTTCCCAGCCTGTTCCTCTCTAATTACCAGCACACTGCTCTTTTCACCGGCCCAGCTGTACCCCAGTTCTCCTGTCAGAGGGGGAGATGCGGGATGCAGTGAGGGAGGTTGTCTGAATTTGGTAACACAACGGGTTGACAATGGGAATCTCCTTTTTGGCCCCTGTAGGCGTTACTTTCACATGACAGGGCCTTAATTAATCACTGTAATAATGATCTTTTGTGTCTAAAATGCTCAGTGCTCACTGATATCTGTTTTTCCTTGTCTTTCAGTGGCTCGTTGTCTGAAACCCTCTTCACATTTGTGACAAATGGTAAGCACTTTTGTTTTATGGTTCAATGCTGATGTGAATTGAGCACACATATTGGTGTAGGATTAATCCTATTATTTCTTGAACCGTGTTGACATGATTAGTTTTCGCCATCTGCTGTTATTCCTGCTGCCGCTGTGTGTTACAGTGTTGTTTGACTGGTATATTTGCACCTTTGCAAAAAAGGAAGTAGTTTAATCACCTTGTGCTGGCCCAACAGGTTTTTTTTTTAAAAACCGGTTTGGATATGGGAAGCACTGTTTGCTCTTTTTAAAGTGAATGGAAGGCGTGGGAATATCTTATCACCTGAGTTTGTTTTTCTCTGGCTGAGTTGAGACCGGTTGCCATTTACCTGTGCCGACGCGCTCCATGCAGCTCTGCAGAAGCTGATGAATCAAACTCTCACAGCGGTTGCCAAATGTGTACATGTGCCAACACTTGCTCCAAATGTTTACCTTCCATGGTTGTGCAGGCTGCTAAATTGAGAATGACTTTAAAAAAAAATATATATATAAATGAATGAATGAATGAAGAGTTTGGTTCCAAAATGCTATAAATCCATTTTGATTAATTTGAGTAAAAATGTGTTTTCTTTACCAAGAAAGTGGCGAGATGGAAACCACTATTTTCTGTTTCAAACTTTCACATAGCATCTTTAGGTTATAATAACATTCAAAATTCAAATCCAGATTTAGATTTTCAAAGATTTATTATAAACATTTATTCTTTTTTCCCAAAATGCAATAAATCCATGACACGTTTTTTTTTTCAAAATGCAATAAATCCATTGAATCAAAATGAAAGTAATTTTTCATATTGAAACATGGTTAATCCACATATGACACTTACACTCACAAGCTACGCAATATCGCGTTCATAATCGAATGCGACTCATCTTCGATTATGAACACGATATTGCATAGTCTGTGATCTACGGCTCTTTGTATCCATCTGAAAGCACGTGGTGGAGATTTACTATTAATCACAGAACCGGCTTTACTGACGAGATGCGCATGACAATCATATGTGATTTATCGTGCAGCCCTAAGTTTGTTTGTTGATCACAAAGTACAAAGTAGATGAGGAAAACTAGGATGCCGGGTGTATTCAAAGCACCGCCATTACTGTCTAGAGTGCGTGGAATGGTGCACTGTGATTGGTTGAGCAGATATATCGCATTCTGCAGAGAAGAGAGATTGGCGTTTGTCGCGGTTTGGAAAGAAAGGGAGAAAACATGACAGAAAACTCAGATATCGCATTTTGCGTAAAATGAAAAATTGACTTTTCAATACCGACCATATACAATACTGATTTTGGTGGAAACTAAATATTTTTTTAAATGGCATTTATCGCGTTTTGGAACCAAACTCTTCACATGTATGTATATATATGTATATATGTGTGTATGTAAAATTTATTTTTGTATTTACTCAATATAATTATTAACTAATAGATTTTTATGTCTACATTTTATGGTTATGCAAAACAATATGGCTAATTTTGACTATTTAACTAACTTATAAAGATATATAAATAATAACTTGAAAAATGTTTAATCGCAAAAAAAAAAGTTCTTTAGAATTAGTTAAAATGAACTGTTTGGACTAATTAAAATGTTCTGTTCTGTGACTGTTGAACACAATTCAGTCAATTCAGATTAAAAATTCCTGTGGGGGTTCAGCATTTTAAAATTCTAAACTCAAAATTCTAAAGTCTAGTCAGTTCAAAGGCACCTGTGTCCTAATTTCCATTGGGTGTAGAACATCCACTTCCCTACTACACTCTAAAAATAAAGATTCCAAAAGAAGGTTTTCACAGCAATGCCACATAATTATTATTTTTGGCTCCCTAATGAACCTTTTCTTAAAGGACCTAAAGGAACCATTGGTTTCTTAGTGTGAAGAACATTTTAAAATCTAAAGAACCTTTTTTCACTATAAAGTACTTTTTGTGAAATGGAAAGGTTCCATGGATGTTAGAGGTTCTTCATGGAGCCATTGGTGCCAAAAAATAACCTTTTATTTATAAGAGAATAGTTCCTATTGACAACCGGGATACATTGACTCTTCCCTATTTGCTTTAGTGATACGCACAAGCTTTAGTCAGTTGTTGTTATAGATTTGTGGAAGTACCTTTCCAGATCGTTATGACCCTAATCTCTTCTGGTCAGAAGTGGATTTGTATTCCGTGTGCATTGTTGATGTATTGCATGAGTTTCTGATGACAGGAGTTGATAGATGTGTGGAGATCAGTCGATCCATGTCAGTTGATTCCCATTAATCCAATTAGTTTAAAGCACAGCTGTGAGCATCCAGTGAGCCACATCAAGTGAGCATCCTACCCTCATCAGCCCCCTAGCTAGATGATATCACTCACAAACAGTAGCCTATGTGACGAGACCTTGAAGGTATCAAGATGCAATTTTGTGGCATTTTAAGTCTAACTAAATACTCAAACGCATGTACATTGAAGTACAAAGACCATGTTAAAAATCCTGTTTAAAACTGAAAATGAACAGTTTTAGAATTTGGAAAAAGTTTCCTGAAGATTTCTTGGTATTTCTAGGTTATTAAATAAAGTAAAATACATTAAAAACTTAAGCATCATCTCTGGAGTTTGCAGACTTTTGGACCCCTCTGTACTTATGAGTGTACAGAGACTTCAATCGGGGAACTTTTCTGACCTCCTGCTGAGATTCTGCTTGTCTTCTTCCTGAGTTTCCTCTGCCCACATATGCTAAATGTGTGGAATGTGATAGTGTTAGCCAAATCGAGACTAAGCAACAGGATGTATTGGCCCTGTTTTTCTCTCTTTAAAGGATGTGGGTGTCTTTCCCCCCTCTTTTATTGTAATATTGGTGTGTTCATAGCACATACGTCTCCATTTAACTGTACACATGGTGGGTATTTTAAGAGCTCACAGCTTCCTGTTGAGTCAATATACACATAACTGAGTTTTTGCTCAACGTGTATTTTATATGTTAAAAGCAAGCACTAAACATGAGCAGAACTAACATTACTCTCTTTTGATGTTCTTTTTTTTGGTAAAGTTGGAATTCATTAATTTGTCACCATAGTCGCACATGTGTTTATTTGATCAAAAATACATTGATATTGTGAATTAATATTACAATTAGGGATGCACCGAAATAAAAATTCTTGGCCGAAGCCGAAACCAAACAAAATGAAACACCGGGCCGAAGGCCGAATATTGAATATTGAAACCTGAATCAGGTTTTTTCTCCATGTATTTTGACTCTTTTTTTTCACCATTGCATAAATTAAATAGCCAAAATGTGCTTTTTACTGTTTTGTCTTGTTTTTCAAATAAAAAATCTGTTACAAAACAACAATTTTTAAATATTTAACACTAAATATTTTTTTACATTCTAGCAGACATTATACCAACAAAGCACAATTTAGCTTAAAATTAATAAGTTACTAAAATAATATTTTTTGGCGATCAGACCCCCTTCTTGAATCAAGCATGTATTTTTTACGGTCAAATTAAAAGCAGCCTTGCTGAGCAGAAGAGACTTCTTCTAAAACATTACAAAATATTACAGATCCCAATTTTCTTTCTCGGACAGCTTAAATACTTCCACACTGCTGTCATGTGTGCTGCATTATAAAGAGTGCGCGCCTCTCACTTTACGCTGGTTTCGATTTATTAGCATTACTTCATTGTTTGGTACAATTTATTCGGTCTTTTCGCTTATTCGGCCGAACACTGAAAGAGCTTTTTTTTTTGCTATTTTCTCGCGAATAATTTCGGTTGCCAAACATTCGGTGCATCCCTAATTACAATTTAAAATACTGGTTTTGTATATTAAAATATAATTTATTCCTGTGATGCAAAGCTGAATTTTCAGCATCATTACTCCAGTCTTCACTGTCAGTTGATCCTTCAGAAATTCTAATATGCTGATTTGCTGCTCATTTCTTATCAGTGTTGAAAACAGTTGTGCATCATTTCATAGAAAATCATGGAAAGTGTGAATCATTTTTCTGGATTCTTTGATGAACAAAAAGTTCAAAAGGACAGCATTTATTTGAAATAGAGTTTAACAATTTTCAAGTCTTTACTTTTGAGTCGTCACTTTTGATCAATAAAAGTATTAAATTCTCTGAAAAAAATTAGACCCCAAACTTTTACATTTGTAATGTAAATGTTTCAGTTCAAATTAGGGCTGTCGCGATTTGTCGATTTTATTCGACTATTCGATTTTTTTAAATCCTCGACTTCGTTTTGCTCGCGTCGACAAACTGGCAAAATACCAGAAGTGGTGCATTTCATGGACAAGAATCCATAAAACACATTATTAGACTGTTTCCCAAGGCTGCATGATATATTAAACCCATTTAAAATCATAATTAAGCATAATTGTGAATTCACAAACGCTACGATTTAATGTAATAATTATATGCGATGCCGTTCTAATACAGTATATGCGCTTTAATTATTTACATGCGTGTAGGTTAAGTACGCGTCACACAGTGGCTCCGTTCACAGTAGTTCATCAGGATGTTGGCGCCTTCTGCAGGCCTTTGTTATAATGCGTAATGTACATTAGCTCTATTGTTTATAATACATGATATATTTTAACAGTTTTGTTCAATAAAACCATATGATTTCTTGCTTTTGATACTTTATTTGAACTAATTATTATTGCCTCATTGCTATTATATATTTTAAGTCATTTTCAAAGGCTGTTGTTCACTTTCATCTATTTTTATTACCACAAAAAAATTAATTATAATTATAGGGCCCTATAAAATCAGTTTTATTTCCAAATTCATTTTTCTTTCCATTTTCATTTTTCTATACTCCGTTTTAATGGTTAAATAAAATTGTATTAATCCTATTAATTTATTAAATAAAAGCCTGTCTAATGAATTGAGTTTTACAGTTTTATCTCTACCAAATTCTGTTTTCCATGATTTTCTGGATTCCATTTTAATAGTTCCATTAAATTTTAATAATCAAAAGCATCTCCAATTCATTTATTTATTTATTTATTTTTTAAATTTCAGAAATACTGCACAATTAAATTTTTCTATTAAATAAATTGTGGTAAATAACATTTATGGTAAATACTCCTTTAAAAAGTGTTTTTTTTAGTATAGTTGTATTATTAGTAGACTAGAACACGTGGACATGTTGTCATTCTTACACTATAATACTGAACTTGGATTTCAGTGATTTGGACTATGAGATGGACACTTGCTTCTTGCACTCTATGTTGCACTTTACTTTTGCTTTATAAAAAGGATTTCATAGAAATTTGGATTTCATTTGGTTTAATAAAATATTCTTAAGTAAAATTGTTGATTTTTTTGTGGAAAATTAATCGTTTAGATTAATCGAAATAAAAAGTCGTTAGTGGCAGCCCTATTTCAAATGTGTTGAAATCTGACCACAATGTTCTATCTTTCACAGATTGCAGCCAACAGACTGTTCTTCAACCTGTGAGCACTTCTACAAGCTTGTCGTCACACAATATCTCCTCTGTTGGGTCTGAAGTCGACTGGATTCCTAATAGCACCCAACCAGGTGTTGCTGATGACCTTAACAATAACCAACCAAAATGGCTCCAGATTGACCTCGGAGAAAAGAGGAGGATCACCGGTAATACTTGTAACCTTCATAACCTGATTTCATCGACATGTTTGTTCATCCAGATTGTTCGTCTCTGGGTCACCTGACTGTGCCAGTTTCCTCTTTAACACCTCAAGATTTGGCTTTCCCAATGCATCATTTAGTAGTTTTTCCATACTTCAGGTAGAAATGTAATGCTATTATATCAAAACAAACACGCAAACATGTCGGAAAGACCCACAGTTGGTTCCAGAGGGTGTAATTATTCTCACAAAAGGTCTTTCTCGTGATCAGCTCTAAGTGCCGAGCATTACACACTCAGAGCACATGAGCGTTCACCCCTCCCCGACTGCTAACTGGTATCTGCATCTTTTGAACAGTTCCTGGTATTGCATAAAAGCACAGAAAGGCCCTCTCTGTGTCCATTCATCACAAATACAAACCCTCTTACAAAAGCACATTTAAATTTAGGAACACGCCGGACACGTTTATTTTGAGCACAACTGTGTGTAGACAGCAAAACCGAGTTAATTTCATACAGCTCAAGGAGCGAGAGAATCCTCACTTTGTCTCCTGTCAGAGGGAATCTGTGCTTTTGGACACGATGACCCTGAGTGAAACCGGCCCGTCTCAAAGAGGAAGCTCTGTTATCGTTGTGCTGATGGCGTAAATTTGTGAGGCTAAATAAATCTAGAGTAAAAGCATCTCTTTATCTATGGGGTCACCACTCTGCATTTTTTTCTGAGAAAGCTTTTGTCAACAAAATGCATGTTTTTTATATATATTGCTGTAGAGAGTAGGGTAAATGAAAGCAGTGAGCCACAAGAAACTAGTGTTAGTGTTATACTATATTAGGATCACCCTTAAACATTGTAAAATCACTGTAACGTACAGCGCTGTTGAAAAGTTTTGGGTCAGTAAGATTTTTGTTTTTGGAAAGAAAGAAAGAACGAAATCTATACTTGCATTCAGTAAGAACACATTACATTTGTCAAAAGTGACCATAGAGACATTTACTGTATTACAAAAGAATTACATTTCAAATAAATGCTGTTTGAACTTTCGAATCATCCACAAAAGAATATTGACAGTAAGAAATGTTTCTTTAGCAGCAAATTAGAATGGTTACTGAAGGATCATGTGACAACATAAATAACGTTTAAATACTATATTCAAATAGAAAACAGTTATTATACAATTAAATTGTAATATTTCACAATATTATTGTATTTTTTATCAAATAAATGCGTTGTTGAGCTTAAGAAATGTATTTACGTATTTCAAAAACATTTAGAAATCTTACCAACACCAAACTGTATAATAATTGTCAGTTGAAGCTAGTGATTCATCTTGCAGTGATATTGAGGATTATGAAATCTGTAATGTTTTGGTGGCAATACTGGAGTGGAAATACTGAAATATCCAGACAACTCATAATTCTCCCATAACAAACAATAGAGCATTGCTTTACTCTGCCATCTTTGAAATGACAATAAATTACACTTCTCACCAGTGTCGGATGTCCGAGTGCCATCCCAGTGGTCATTTTTTCACGTAGGAGGTGGGAGAATTATGGGTTATGCATTGCTCATCCTGTCAGAACCACAATTGTGTATTTTATCATTTACCTTAACTGCTTGTTTAGTTTTCAATATATTCATCTTCAACCGCAAGAAGGGACACCAGTGACGTTTTTTTTTTTTTAAAATAGTGCTTTGATTCTATAGCTTTCCTGGCTTTCTCTTTGATGATGAGTAACTTCCTTTCTTAACTTTCAAGTCATCACACTTCAGTCTCACAGCTTCACACTTTGAATTGCTCCTATGATCACAGTGGTGTCCTCTCGCCTGTGATGTAGTTAATGCTGGAAAGTAATAACAGGCCTTGGGCTCTTTCTGTGTCTGCTGGGAACATGCCACTTGAGTGTTTCCCTCAGGAATGTGTTTAGTAACCGAAGGAGGCCGGCTGCAGGTTTTCCACTGTCATGCAGATGACGGGCCGCACTCTGAAGTGAAGTCTTTAGCCTACATGCTGTCGCATTCCTCAGCTGGCTGAGCGCTTGCATCACGGTCCTCAGGAGCATTTGAGGCTAAATGTTGTCATGGAGCTAAACGGGAGTTTGCTAATGAAATAATTCGGAGTCATGTTTTTGGTTCATAGGTATTCTGACCACAGGCTTGACCATCGCAGGCTTTGAATATTTTGTAAAAAACTACAAGATCGAGTATAAAGAGAGGAGTCGCTGGCGAACATTTGTCCAGTATAATAACTCTGATGAAATGGTAAGACTTTCTTTAAATCACTACATAATCATGTTCAGTAAAAATTATTATTATTTATTTATTTATTTATTAATATATACAATTAATATATATATATATTTATAGGGGTGGTTCATTGCGATTTCACTTTTTTTAACGTTAGTGTGTAATGTTGCTGTTTGAGCATAAACAATATCTGCAAAGTTACGAAGCTGAAAGTTCAATGCAAACAGAGATATTGTCTTTTAAAATTCTGGCAGTTTAATTCCTACAAAAACGGCTGGTAGGGACTACAACGAGTTACTTCCCGGGTTCGTGACATCACAAACTCAGATAAACCCCGCCCTCGGGAAAAGGCAGCAAAGGGGGCGAGGCCATGCTGCGCTGCTTTAGAGAAGAGGAAGAGAAAACTAGAGGTGCACATAAAAATCTATTCATATATGAATCGCGATTCTGTCTTCTAACGATTCTAATGGATTCACAGGTTTCAAAATCAATGTTCAAAAGCAGCGGTTCTCAATACTGTTCCTCACGTCCCCTGCTCTGCACATGCTCTGCATCTCTCTCTCTCTCTCTCTCTCTCTGTCTCTCTCTCTCATTCAGCTCAGCTCTGACAATGAACCGTTCCAATTATACACTTATTTTCACATAGCTATAAGAAGCATTAAACATGTTCTGAATTAAAGCTTTAATCAGGATAAAACTGTATATCAAAATCTAACATAAGCAGGAGCATTTACAACAGCGTATATAAAAGTATGAGACAACAACAAACAAAAAACATATGCCTACCAATAAAAGCCTTGCTTGCACAGGTTCTGCACGATCCTCTTCAATAATATCCTCTGCTTCTCAATCTTGCTCAAACTGATAAGTGATATTAACGATGCCGTTGTTTACAATACAACCGGAGCACATGGCGCTGAGGTGAGGGGCGGGATGTTTAGACGCGCACTAGAGGCGGTTTAGCCAATCACAACACACTGGGCTAGCTAACCAATCAGAGCCCATCGCCTATATCTGAGGGCGGGGCTTCATAAAAACAGGAAAAGATCAGCCCGTTTTTCAGAGAAGGGACAGAGCGGTGTGGAATAAAGGTAAATTATGTGGAAAAATAATAAGTTTTTTTTTTTTTTTAACGAAGCATTAATACATGTTAGACTGCACCCCATAAACAAAGCCAAGCCAAGAAAAAAACCCAGGGAACCACCCCTTTATTTGATTATTATAATATGTTTGGTTTTAATTTTTCCCTGACAATTGTAGGAAATGATAGAGATAGATAGATTTAGCTTTTTTAGCTGTATATACATCATTTGTTTGATTATACAATGTTGTATTTTACTTCAGATCTTTGAAGGAAATACTGACAGCCTCCACCAAACACGCAACACCTTCCATCCCTACATCGTAGCACGCAGTATTCGAGTCGTACCTCAACAGTGGCACCGGATAATCGCTATGAGATTGCAGCTACTGGGCTGTCCTTACGTTAAACCCATCCCAGGTGCATGTCTGAGACGCAAAGGCTTCACAACCTCATTTCTCTCATTAGAACTGTTCACTAAACCACTGTTTCTCCCTATGCAGTGAATTCATCATCTACGGTAACACAGGAGGCCCGGCCTACACAGTCCATTCACAGTGACATGACCAAACCAGTGGCCTCTCAGGCCGATTTTGGTATGATTTTAAGAACACAAGCTAATCACTCATTAATTATTACAGATTATGTTACAGATGTACTGGACAAATGGAACGGTGATTAAACTGACTTGGAACTACCTGTGCATTAGATGGTTTTAATGCATACCTGCCAGCCAATCAGAATCCAGTATTCAGACAGACCATTGAATAAAATGATTTAATACACACACTATAATAACTTGGAAATTACTAAAATTAATTTAAGTTTGTCTTTTCTCATCTCTGGAAATTCATGGTTCAAAAATGCTTGACCATGTGCATAAATGCAAAGGGTGTTTTTTCTTTGTTTTTCTTCATCATCATTACTTAATATCTCATAATTTTCTTTTGTTTTCAGTTAATCTGGTCATAATAATTGTGCCAACCATTCTGCTTGTGGTCCTGCTCCTTGTGGGAATCTGCGTGGTTAAAATGCTATACAAGTAAGTTTTTTTAAGTTGCCATATTTGTTTATATTTTCCGGGTGTGCCTCACACGTCCTGAAAAGTGAAGCTGCGGGCTTGTTCATCAACCCCTGGTGGCTGGCTGCAGTACAGGTCATAAACCCCGCCCTCTCCATGTAAACTACTGCGCAGACTCTGGCTCCAAACAAATCTCTACTGCGCAGACTCTGGCTCCAAACTAATCTCTACTGCACAGACTCTGGCTCCAAATGAATCTCTACTGTGCAGATTCTGGCTCCAAATTAATCTGTACTGCCCAGACTCTGGCTCCAAACGAATCTCTACTGTGCAGACGTAATTTACTCAAGATGGCAGCGGCTATACTGAGATGCTTTGGCTTCACTTTTCTATAGTGGAAGGAGGTAGAGACGCGTCGTTCATCTTTTTTTACAGTCTATGATATTTTCCCTGAAGTCCTTTTGCTACCATACTTTTAAGCCTTTTCGAGATGTAAAAGACCTCTTTAATGATTACCTAACCTTCAGTGTGTATTAACATAGTAAATAGGTCCATTTTTATTTTCATGTTGACTTGAAGAAAGGATGAAAGTTAAGACTGTTTTGTCTGTATTCTCCATGTTGTGTCTGACGTGAGAGGGAGGTAGAGTCCGATATGTTAACATTCATTGAAGCACAGCAAGCTTATCTCAGTTCAGCTACAGTCTGTTACTAGTCCTGTTATCAAACACAGCAGACACAGTCTCAGCATCACGTATGTACATGCACCAGTGATTCCCAGCCTGCCCTAATAGATACCACAGCCACTGGTGTCAATAAAAGCGCAAACCCTGTATGGCCTGTTGTGATTCCTCAGCAACACTTTGCAGTGGTGTTTAGATTCATAAAGAATGGAGAGATTGAGGGCTGCGGGGGGTGAAGGGGGGTTGAGGGTCAAAGGTCAGTGTCAGGAGATGTGCCAGCTGTATTAGTCCCCCGAGAGAGAGCTCAGGGACAGGGAGATTGTGGGGAAATGAGGATGAATGAATGGAAACCTCTTATGGAGGTGTTTCAAGGGAATTATTAGGCTTCTTCTGTTGTTTAAGAGTGATGAAGGTGGTGAGAGACCATAGACTTTGCCACCTGTGTCTCTGATGATGGTGTTTTTCATTGTCCCATAGTAAGAAGACAAAGGAGAACACGTATGGCTCTGCGGAGACACATACAGGTAAAACAATCGCTTTTAATGAACTGGTTGGAACATTTAAATGAATAATTCTCAAAACCTTTTAGAAACACCAAAGCTGTTATAAACATATGACTTGTTTCTTCAGTGGAACATAAAGCAAGATGTTTACAAAAATGTTCAAACTGCACTTTTTTTATACAGCGAGAATAGATAGAGAGCAGTGGTGCCAAAAACAAGATCACCATAAAAGCAATCTTCTGACATTATTTGATAACTTTATGAAAAAAAAGTGGTGTAACAATGCATTTATGTATGATACATTATAAAGGGTTACTAAAGGGTATAATACATTGTGATTATTCATGATGTGCATTGTAATACATTATATCTGGTTGTAAATAATTATAACAATTTAAAGTGCATAGTGTGTCAATGAATTGAGAAGTGTTATAATGTATTAACTGTGGTTACAATTATTCATGAGATTATTATAAGGTGCATTGCAAGGCATAATTCAAAAAATAATCAGTTTTTCCACAAAAATATGAAGCAGCACAACTGTTTTCAACTTTAATTAAAACTTTTTTTTTTAAATATAAATAGTTATTTTAAATTGTAATTATATTTCACAATATTACTATTTTTATTGTATTTTTATATAAACAAATGTAGCCTTGATAAGCATAAAAGTCTTCTTTCAAAAACATTCAAACAAATTACTGACCCCAAACTTTTAATATAATAATCCAAAGCAACAAAACTTTTGAGCTGGTAGCATGCCACTGAATGTAGTTAATGTCAGTTTAATGTTACGTACTTCCCAGCACTGAAGCCAAGATGGTAATAGAGCCCAAGTGACCAACAAATGTTTCATAGCACAGTTTGCTTGTCGTAGTCAGACAAAAAACACTTAACATTGAAGAGATGTGATTTATCGCTTTGTTTTAGGACAAAGTGGTTAGGACATCGTGTTCATGTGGAAATATGGATTTAAAGCCAGAGCGTTTCATTTTTGTGGCTGCAACTAAAGTCAGAGAGGGGAGTTTTTTTATTGTCTGATAAAGGGGTTCAAATTGTAAGGCACTGAGCTGAAGAAGGAAAATAACTTCAGACAAAAAACACTTAACATTGAAGAGATGTGATTTATCGCTTTGTTTTAGGACAAAGTGGTTAGGACATCGTGTTCATGTGGAAATATGGATTTAAAGCCAGAGCGTTTCATTTTTGTGGCTGCAACTAAAGTCAGAGAGGGGAGTTTTTTTATTGTCTGATAAAGGGGTTCAAATTGTAAGGCAATTTATGGTCCTTCACTGAGCTGAAGAAGGAAAATAACTTTTAACTTTTGAAATAGTTGTAGCAGCCTGAAAGCTTGCCAGATGAAAACGCCTGCTCAAATTTAATTGGCACTTTTCCCCCTTACACTCCTCCAGGGCTGTAATTATTGATGATTCAAGGTTTGTGCAAGACGTCAGACAGATTACAGGCAGTCTGATTTCAAGCCCGCTGCTTGACTTGAAGCCCCTTTGAGCAAATACTGAAAATGTTTCATTGAATTAATTCTTGCTGCAACAATTTGTCTATATTTTGGTTTTTATTACCGTGTCAGTCGTTCCTCTTTTAGGCTGTCAGGAACGTGTGTGAAAATGAACTATAGTACTGTATGTCATTCATTTTTGATGGCTTTAGAGTTTATGGTCCCAGATTTATGAACATGGCTTGCTTAGTTAGCCAGGTAGGTTTCAGTATGGCTTGGCATAAACAATTTCTTCTTTGGAGTACAAAAGAAGATATTTTGAAGAATGTTTAAATCGTTTTTACCCCGAAACAACATTGGACTCCATTGAGTTTCACTGTGTGGACCAACAAATAGTGTTGTTATTGTTTACTAAAACTAGTGTTTTTAAAAAAAAATGTAGGATCATTTGTGTGTCATTATATTTTTTTATTAATATTGTGAATTAGATTTCGTTTTAATATATATTTTTTTTAATGTAAAACTGTATAGTTATATGTCTGCATAGTTTAAGCTCTGGTTTTAGTATCAATTATTTTATTTCCTAAACTTATTTTATTTCAGCAATATTTCTAATTTTCATATAAAGTTTAAGGTTTTTATATATTTTATTTCAGTTAATGTTTATTTTAAGTAATGATTTTTTTTATTGTTTTAGTTTTAGTTAACGATAATAAGCCCTTACTAAAATTATTAAAAATAATTTTCTGAAATTAAAATAGAGCTGAAATAATATAAATAATTAGATCTTAAATCCTAATAATTCAGTATAAATAATTCAATCTTTTTTGCCTACTAAATACTTAACTAACTGAAATAAAATTTGAAGTACTAAAACTACTAAAATTGATAATCATAAAAATAAAATAATAAAAATTAGAGCTGTATAGAAATATTTAAAAAATCTAAAAGAAATTACAAAAGCACAACAAAATTGCTAAAACTTAAAAACTGAAAATATAAAACTAATCAAATTCAAAATATGAATAAATTCTATAATACTAAAATAACACTGACAGTAAAGATTGGGGTATTTTTAGAAAAACAACTATTATGAAGTTACTAACTATTTCCTTTTTCTTTTTCTTCAGCTGAGTACCAGCAGCCTCTCATGCTCGGCACAGACACGGTGTCCCGAAAAGGCTCGACGTTCAGACCCATGGACATTGAGGACAAAGACATCGAGGCTACTTCTCACTACGACCACCTGCAGACGGGCATCCAGTACGCCCTGCCACTGACCAATCAGGAGCCAGAGTACGCCACGCCCATCATCGAGCGCCACGCCTTCCGCAAAGATCCCTTCCTTCCGGATCCCAGCTACAGCGTCCCAGGCGTGGTACTAAACAAAAGCCCGTCGTTTCGAGCGGTGAAGGGCAGTAACTGTAGAAAAGTGATCGGAGGGCTTGCCGGGAGCTACCAAACGCCCCACGTCAAAACGGACAGGGGGAATTACCCAGAGGACATCTACGACAGCCCTAAAATCCTGAAACCCGTCATGCAGAACGGGAGTTGCTCGGAGTACCAGAGAACCCAGATTAAATCCCCAGTTCGAGAGTGCTATTCCACTCCCAGAGACTGCGTCAGATTGCCTTTCTCCGGACTCAGACCGGACCCGGAGGGCAGCAGCTCCGAAGGAAGCTGAGAAGAACCACACTGTGATGTGCCTGATTTACCTGACTCAACAGAACCACCTCCAGACTCTTTAACTTATTTGTGCATGAGGGACAACTTGTTTTTGCATTTTTGTGGAGGCCGTAACGGATGCCATCAGTTTGTGTAATTTAACGTTTTGGTTTTTTTTGCATATATGATGTATTTTGTCTTGACATATCAAGATTTGTATAAAATTGTCCTGTTTGTTCCCCGGTCATTCCCTACGGACACAAACTGTGAATGCGAGCCAGAATTTCATGTATTCTACAATGTGACCATCATCTCAATTTTGTCAGACTCTGCTTTGAACATCCCTAAAGGGCAATTTCACTGATTTTTCAACCAACTTTGTTTTAAGGTGTCATTAGTAATGTGTATATGCACAATGTATACTCTTTCTCCGTTAATTTGCCAGCAAAAGACGTTTGACAGCCAGGTGATGTGTTTTGCACAATCTAACAGACTTTTGTTGACATAAACTGGTGCATTTGGGTGTAGGTAACATGGAGAAAGAATATGCATTGTTCATTTCGATATATACTACTGACATTGTAACAATACAAAGCTGGTTGAAAATCGGAAAAGTCTCTTTTAACCTAGGGCTTCGGACAAAAAAAAAAAACATTTCAGGAAGCAGATCAAAAGATCTGTTGGAAGGAGATGTTTTGGAACTGGAGTAACTTTTACTTTGGTCCGTCTCCTTTAGGACCAAGAACCATTCCATGTTCATGTCCCTACACCAATCAAAACGCACGAAATGACGTGGAAAAACACCATTAAAATAGCCTAACACCATCCAAACGGGAAGCAAGCTGTGTGTCAATGCAACAAAATTAGCTTGATCCTATAATGCAAGCAAATTGATATCGCAAAGGTTTTTGATCTTTCTTTCATGCTGAATATTTTTGTGTTCACTTTGTTGTTTTAGACTCCCTTTGTTCCATGTGAAAACTGGCTGTTTAAAGCAATAACAGACTAAAAATTAGTCTTATTTCATACTGTCTTTATTTGGATTGCCTATAGGAGTATACATATGTATGTACAGTTTTGAAATGTATATTTAGTTAAAAAAACAAATGATGTTACTTTGTGCTGTCGATGATTATTTAAAGGGATAGTTCACTCAACAATTGTTGTTTATTCATTCTCATTTAATTCCAAACCCAAATGTGACCATGGAGCACAAAACCGGTCTTAAGTCGCGGGGGTATATTTGTAGCAATAGCCAAAAATACATTGTATGAGTCAAAATTATAGATTTTTCTTTTATGACAAAAATTAATAGGATATTAAGTAAAGATCATGTTCCATGAAGATATTTTGTAAATTTTCTACCGTAAATATATCAAAACTTAATTTGTGATTAGTAATATGCATTGCTAAGAACTTCATTTGGACAACTTTAAAGATGATTTTCTCAATATTTAGATTTTTTTTGCACCCTCAGATTCCATGATATTCAAATAGTTGTATATCGGCCTAATATTGTCCTATTGAAAAATTGACACTTAAGACTGGTTTTGTGATCCAGGGTCACATATGACTTATTTTCTTCTGTGGAACATGAGAAGAAATGATAAATGGTGTATGAAAATGAGAGGCTGTCAAGCTCAAAAATGGAAGGAATTTTTTTTTTTTTTTTTTTTTTTTTTTTTTTTTTTTCAAAATTTCAAAATTTCTTCTTTGTGTTTCACGGAAGAGATAACTTCATACTGGTTTGAAGTGAATGATGAAGGTATTTTTGTTTTTACGTGGATAATCCCTTTAAGCATCCAGAAGATCTGTGAGTTGCTGCTGTTTAAGGGACAATCCCTGTTAAAGATTACTGACAGGTCTTCATTTCTGTGAAATGTTTTGGGGGATGTGCTTGATGGTTCATGTTTGATATGCCCGTGAGGATCTGATCATGCTGATGTGTTGAAGTGCTTTGCCACTGAGAATATCAGTGCAGTGTTTGTGCTTGTCTAAACCCTGATTAAAAGCACCAGTTGTTCAACCCGTCCTGTGACGGTCGCTTTGCTTTAAAAAATGTGAAGAATCGGCATGAATACGCAAGTATTTGGTGAAAGCAGGATGTCACACATGAGGTGTCTCTGTGGGACAGTGATCAGGAATGTAACGGTGGGGTGTTAGTTATGGGGCAGCAGCTGATGGTGACCCTGCTGTTTAAATCTACCGTTCAGGCGCCCTGTATCACATTTCCCACCCAAAGTATGCAACATTAAAGCACAGCAGTCAATCTCTGGCCCGACCGACTTCCACAAATGTGACCGTGGAGCACAAAACCGGCAGGATGTCACACATGAGGTGTCTCTGTGGGACAGTGATCAGGAATGTAACGGTGGGGTGTTAGTTATGGGGCAGCAGCTGATGGTGACCCTGCTGTTTAAATCTACCGTTCAGGCGCCCTGTATCACATTTCCCACCCAAAGTATGCAACATTAAAGCACAGCAGTGAATCTCTGGCCCAACCGACTGCCACAAATGTGACCGTGGAGCACAAAACCGGTCTTAAGTCGAGGGGGTATATTTGTAGCAATAGCCAACAATACATTGTATGAGTCAAAATTATCGATTTGTATTTTATGTCAAAAATCATTAGGATATTAAGTAAAGATCATGTTCCATGAAGATATTTTGTAAATTTCCTGCCGTAAATATATCAAAACTTAATTTTTGATTAGTAATATGCATTGCTAAGAACTTCATTTGGACAACTTTAAATGCAATTTTCTCAATATTTAGATTTTTGTGCACCCCGATTCCAGATTTTCAAATAGTTGTATCTCAGCCAAATATTGCCCTATCCTAACAAACCATACATCGCTGGAAAGCTTATTTATTCAGCTTTCAGATGATGTACAAGTCCCAGTTTCAAAAAATTGACACTTAAGACTGGTTTTGCGATCCAGGGTCACAAATGTTTATGAGTCCGTGTGTATCCAATTCTGGTATATGTGCAAAAAATGCAATCATACAGGAAGGAAGAATAGCATTTACCATAGGCTATTTTTAGGGTATAAAATATGGTCAAACGTAAAGCATGCAGACAAAGTTTGGTAACAATTAAAAATAACTAACAGACAATTCATCTGTCCGAGCTGCTGATGTTAAGTATTTTATAATGGTGTTTAATGACTTATGTGTTGTCAAACATTAAGAAAAAGGTAATGTCATAAACTTATCGTGGTTCGTGAAACAGCTTTGAGTTTTTTTAGTGTGTGTGGGCGGTCTTTGTGGGAAGCGGAACTTTGTGTGGGCTGTTAGTTCACGCCAGGATGCGTTAAATAACGAATCCAGTTAGTCTATGAATATTAACACGTTGCTTTCAATACCTTCATGAAGAGCCAAGTCATATATTAAAATAAAAGTTAACTTACATTACAATCGTCCGCCTTTTAGCAAATGAGTTAAGCCGACTGGGCGAAGTACGTCACATTACGTAATTAATATTCATGAGTGCCTCGCTTCTGCCGCAACTATTCTTTCTGGTATTTTTTAGGGTTTATATGCTTAAACTAGTGTGTACTAAACTTTAAACGACCTTTTCTTGTAGTATTGTCATCCAGACGTTCACCATTACAATCGTCCGCCTTTTAGCAAATGAGTTAAGCCAACTGGGCGAAGTACGTGACATTACGTAATTAATATTCATGAGTGCCTCGCTTCTGCCGCAACTATTCTTTCTGGTATTTTTTATGGTTTATGTGCTTAATTTAGTGTGTACTAAACTTGAAATTACCTTTTTTTTGTAGTATTGTCATCCAGACCTTCACTGAAGCCAGTATGTGGAGGAACCGTAGCGTTACACGGTACGTTAACGTTAGCTTCCTCAGTGCTAGTCAGGGTGGACCGGTGGAAGCACACTTTCCAGCGACGATGACAGGATATAGCATTTTATTTAATCATATTCTAGAGATAACAAAAACAGATTTCCATTTGTACATCCTTGGAATTAAAAATAATAATAATTAAGCATTAGTATTTCAAATGAGTTAAACCTGTATCCTGTCTTCTGAGTAACATTGAGAATATCACTATATATTGTTGCAACACCGCCACCACGACCAGTCTGACGGGGCTCATGACATGTCTCCATGAAGACAAAAACCTTCCTGAGATTTGAATAGTTTTAACCCTAGTGTGAACCCTGGTGTTAAACAGGCTAATAGTCAGAATGAAACAGTTTATTAAAGTCTCATATTTGATATATCACGCTTTGATGGCACGTTTAGTATGATAGAAGATGAAGCTTGAAATCGAGGAGGAAAAATGCCTTAATTTTATTCAGAGGCCGACATAGGCTATGTTTAGTAAGATGTTATTTAAAGGCTTTTATGATCAAAGTGGGGGCAAACGTCTAATGCAATGTAATGCAACGATGATTGAGAGATTAACAAAAACGTCCCTCAAAAACCTGACGTATGATGTTTAATACTCAAAAAAAAATAAAAGTGTAAGGATTGTCAAGTAAACCCAAGTTGCCTCAGTCTAGGAAGTGTTCATTTTGAAATATTACCAACAATATAAAAGTTATTCTTACACTAAAACGCCTTACACATGTAAATTTGATTGATTTGATTGCTTATACTGTATGATTTGTATTTGTTCTGTCAAGCCGTACTGCCACCTCATGTTTAAATGAGTTACTGCAACTGCAGACTGTTAAACTATAATAAAGCCCTTTTATTAACACCACAACAAAACTATGGAGGACCAAACCTGCAGAAATTAAAAATAAATAAATAAATAAGAAAATATATAAATAAATATGTGTATAAATATATGGAGGACGAAACCTGCGAAAACAATAAATAAATAAATACACAAATAAATATGCAAATAAATAAATAAACATGTGTGTATAAATATATGGAGGACGAAACCTGCAAAAACAATAAATAAATAAATACACAAATAAATAAATAAATATGCAAATAAATAAATAAATATGTGTGTATAAATATATGGAGGACGAAACCTGCAAAAACAATAAATAAATAAATACACAAATAAATAAATAAGGTAGCGGTGTCCGCTGTCATCTTCATACTCCACGTTCTCATCGTCAGAGTCCACCTCTGGAGCCACGTAAACCACCTCAAACTCAATTTCTCCCCTCTGCAGAACAACAACAAAAAAAACTGTGTGAATGTCTGGAAGTGTGGGTGCGTGTATAAATGTCAGTCCTGTTTGTTATGCGAGGTAAATATAACCTTTGGTTGCTCACACAGCTATCGTATGATAGGGCTGTCAAATAAAAAATTTTATTAATTCAGTGCACTTGCCTTGTAGGGAAGCGGGGTCGGCAGTGCCATTATTGTGACTGGCTTCTGATCCCTCCTCCAGCTCGTCCAGGTACAGACGGTAGCGGTGTCCGCTGTCATCTTCATACTCCACGTTCTCATCGTCAGAGTCCACCTCTGGAGCCACGTAAACCACCTCAAACTCAATTTCTCCCCTCTGCAGAACAACAACAAAAAAAACTGTGTGAATGTCTGGAAGTGTGGGTGCGTGTATAAATGTCAGTCCTGTTTGTTATGCGAGGTAAATATAACCTTTGGTTGCTCACACAGAGCTATCGTATGATAGGGCTGTCAAATAAAAATTTTAATTACGAATATACATCGAATTTAAAATAAAAATAGAATTTTAGGTGTGCGTAAAAAATGTTGGTTTGCGGAAAAAGAGAACATCAGTGCGGAGAAGATCTTGTTTACGTCAAAACTGAAACCAAAAGCGTGTTTCCCCCTAACTGAAATTATGCCTTTTAAATTTTTATATAATTAAAATACTGATAATATTTAAGTGCAAAATTCAAATTTAATTTTTCAGCCCTATCATATGACGTCAGAAGACTTGCGCATGTGTCACATAAACCACTTCTTATTCATCTATGATGCCTGACAGACCAAGTCCTCATTTGCTTTTAGGAAATTGAAAAGAGCGCCCACCTTTTGTGTTCACCAGAAAATAAGTCAGATGGGTTTGGAACAACATGAGGGTGAGGAAATGACAATTTTTGGGTGAACAATTCCATTAACAGGTATGTTCTCTTCAAACCGTTAGTCATTACACCTCACAAGTAGGGCTGCACAATTAATCGCATGCGATTGTCACACGTGTCTCGTCAGTAAAGCCGGTTCTGTGATTAGTAGTAAATATCCATCACCTGTTTTCAAATGGAGCGGCATTTACTACACAGAGCCGTAGTTCACTGACAAGCTACGCAATATCACGTTCATAATCTAATGCGATTCATCTGTGATTATGAATGCGATATTGCATAGCTTGTCAGCCCAAAAAAGCCCCCCAAACAGGGTATCTTAACTTTTGGGAGGTTCTCTGCAGGTGTTAGAATGGGATTGAAACATGGTTCTAATAATAAGTTATAGGTCACACGCTAAGCCTGATCTGACAGCCCCCTCGCCGGGCTGCAAACTGAACCGTGCATGTCTCTCACCTGCTGTGAGAGGATGGTGACGGCCTCTTTGTGCTTTGCATCTCTCAGGTTGATGTTGTTGACGGCTAAGATGGCATCTCCCACATGCAGTCCTCCGCAGCGCTCTGCAGGCTGGGTGGGGTGGATTTCGGAGATGAGGATGGGAACGCCGTGCTCTTTCCCGCCCTGTATTAATTCCAATGCAAACATCAAATCAGGACTTTGATCTTGGAACATACATTAGCCTGCATATAAAATCAAAGGTTGAACTCACAGTAATGGAGATGCCAAGTCCTTCATGATCTTCTTTGGCCAAAACCACTTTGCGTATAGGGCCGACTCCCTGAGTCTTTTTCAGAGAATCTGTGTCCTGCAGAGGTAAACGAAAATGGTCATAGTTCACCACAAAATCAAACAAACTACTATATTTATTTATAGAATTATGTATAGTGCATATAAATAATTAAGCTTGTTTCATAGATTATTATATTGTCTTTATTTTTATTGTCTAAATTATTTTCATATTTATAGTAGCCAGCTGTACTGTGGAAAAATCTCATTCTTGTGACTGGCATTATATAGTATATTTAATATTAATTTAAATATTAATTATAGTAAGTCAATATTAATTTTTAAATATAAAAATCTTAATTTTATATTTAATATATCTCAAATATATTTAATTTAAATATATAAATAAGTAAATATGGACATTTAAATATATTTTTAAAGATTCTTAAATGTCAGGGCAGAAAAAAATGGGCTTAACATTTTATTTTTAAGATTAAATTTAATTAAACTGTTAGTTGTTTAATGCAAAATTTTATTATTAAAAAATAAATAAATATTATTTTAGTTTCATTAATGTACTACTATATTTTTTATTATTATTTTATATTTTCATTTTAACTTTAGTTAAGGTTTTTGTAATTTAGTTTTAAGTTATTTTAGTACTTAGTAAACTAAAATAAAAAATAAATAATAAAATAAAAAATGTTGACGGCATCTAGCTGAAATAAAATGTTTTAATTTTTGTAAATGTTGTTTTATTTAGTTTTTTACTTGAAGTAATGAATTAGATTTTACTTTGTTGACAATAAACAAGCTGCAGCTATAATAAATTACATTTTTAACTTATGATTTTGATTTTGGGGTGAAATTTTTCAAGGCACATCATTCGCTTGTATTGTCAAATTTTACTCTGATATATCTCAAAGATATTAGTTCACCTTCTGCATGCAGTTTTACCAAGTAAATGAACTGAATGTGCTATCTTACATGCCCCACAGGTGATAGCAAGGGTTTTTTATGATCATTGCGCCCCCTGCAGGCTCGGATCACTGTTTTGTGGCGGTGCAGGTGAATCTCAGCTTCAAGTTGGTTCCACAGCTTGTCATGAGCTGGTCCTTTCATGTCTCGCCCGAGCAACTGGATCTGCTGCACCCTGAATACAACGAAAAGCACATTCAGGTTTATACTGACACCCAGAACTCTGTGCCAATCTTGGCTCTTTGTGTGGAAGAAATCGCCACATGAATCCCACATAATGGTCAATCAGAACAGAAGAACAATGCTGTCTCTTACCTCCCAGCCAGCTCTTTATCCAGATACTTGGCTGCCAGTCTGGCTCCGTACACCTCAGCCTGTAGTACCGCAATGTGCCTGCGGAGGGCCTCGTTCTCTTTCTTCAACATCTTCACCTCTGCCTCCAACTTGGCCTCCTTCACTTTTTCTTTCTTACTGGCCTCCAGTTCCTTCTCCTGTGACATGTAATCAAACAAAGACACGAGGTGAGCAGTTGTGCGCCAAACCTCTGACCATGTATGCATACTGATGCAAGTCTGTTAATAACAGTCACATCAAATCTCTGTCATTAACAGCCTTTCTAATGTGCTGCCCAATAGGACAAGAAACAGAAGACCTACGTCACCACAAAAACTACAACTTCACAACAGTGCATATGACAAGTGAGGTGAGATCGCAGGACAAACAACCACTCTAGCTTAAACATACCACTAAATGTGTGCGCACATACTATAGAGTTGTAACAAATGTAGATTTGATGAAGAGCGTTTAAGCTCGAAACGTCACCTGTGGTGAGAACATAACTAAATACTGCTCTATCTCTGGAGCTGTGGTGTGCCTATTTTGATGTTTTCGAACAAATGTAGATTTAACATCATAATTACTACAAGTTGGGGGTGGGCGATATACCGATAGACACGATTACCGGTTTAAATTTGTCAAGAAGAAGGTAGAGATTTTGAACTATCATCTCTATCGTGGTTACACGCTCACATGACATTGCTGTGCCACATGGTCAAGAAAACCGTTATCATTTGCGCACATTTTTAAGCATTGCGAAACTTTTAAAACGATCGATTTTAAGCCTTTGAAACGCAATCAGCAGCGAAAGAGAACTCATTTCGCTATATGCATTACGCGCGCATGTGAAGACTGCGATCATGCAGCGTGGGATTTATTTTTGCCTCTTTTGTCGCCTTGAACAGTGAAATACACACACTTGTATACGTCAAAATGACCGTCTTTGCAATTATCCTCGTACACAGTAATTTAGGTCTTAAGTGAAAGCAAAAAGCTGAGAAAGAAAACACGTGTAACAGTATATTGGATCCGGGCAGCTCTTAAAGTGACAGCAGTCAAATAGTTCTGCTTATGTTAATCAAACAACAAAAGAGAGAAAATTTCTCACTGCTCTTGACTAAATCACTTTTGTAACTTTAATAAGAAGAAATATATATTTAATTTACACAGTGCAGAATATGCAGTGTTTTTATACATTCGATTACTTTATACAATATATGTAGAATTTCTTTATTTGTTCTACTGTAGTTTTTTTCCTATTGCTTGTAATTAGTTTCTTATTTAATCGCTGAATGTTTACTTGTCGTCAGTGAGCTTGAGGTTGTTGTTTGTTTGTTTTTTCAGGCTAGTATTATTTTATTTAGTCATATTGACACTAGGGCTGTCAAAATGGATGAAAAACTAAATTCAAATTTTTTACTTAAATATTATCAATATTCAAATTATATTCTAATTTAAAAGGCATAATTTCAGTTAGGGGGAAAAAAAGCTTTTGGCTTCTCTCGAGGCCACAAGCAAAATAAAGCATAATAAAATAACACTTTTTGAAAAAAGTGCATAATGTTTAAAATAATATTTATAAACCTTATATAATGAATAAAGTTGCTTAAACAATTAGAAACAAAACAGCATCATGCATGTATAGTTTAATACAAAGGCCTGAAAACCAATCACAAAGAGTACTTTCTTCATTTAAAAACATGAGATGCAGTGGGATGGGGAAAACCGCCATAAAGTCTTGAGACATGTTTTTTAAAAGTTGAACTTGCATTAATTTTACATGGCTTTCTAAACATGCGGCTCTCTTGTGCGAGACGCGAGTGCTGATAGATGTCCCTCTAGACAGAAAATGTGATAAATATGCGTTCTGTGTGAATGACTTGGTTTCAGTTTTGACGTAAACAACAACATCTCCGCATTGATGTTCTCTTTTTCTGCAATATTTTGAATGAACAACGTAGCATCTAGTGGGTTCAAATGGACAGGCTAACAAAAGCATTAAAATGCAAAGACACTTACGTCGTCGTCGTCGTCGCATTTCGTGGGCCACTGATAAGGCAGCCTGACGCACACCTAATATTCGAATGCAACGTTTTTGCATTCGAATGTGGATTTTTATTTTAAATTCGACAAATATTCGAAAAATTTTTGACAGCCCTAATTGACACTGGTGACAACAATTCTGAAATTTCTATGGTATCAAAAATGTTCTCCTTATTTAAATAAAAAATAACTACATCATGATATATATCATTATCGTATAATAAAATGACTTGTATCGTGATATTAACATTTTGGTCCTATCGCCCACCTCTACTACAAGTTTACCAGTAGTGTGAAATGGAGCCACTTGAATGGCATCTCTTCATTTGTTACAACCCCTGTAGTGAAAAAAGACACATCTAGCATTAGCTATGTACCAATATTGAACTTCAGGGCTGATATCGATCGGCTTGTATCAATGATTAAAGGTGCGGTCACGTTAGCGATATTTTGGTGAAATTTCACAGACATTAAAGGTCTATTGTCAAAAGTTTAGTGAGTCATTTTCAAACAAAGCAGCTTTCTCTTGGTCAATGTGATGAATCTGAGCAAAATCTGTGAAGGAACAGTTTTGTTCTCATGCAAAATTCATGATAATGTGGATTTAAAATACTGGACAACACGCACAAAATTTCACCCAACACCAGTAAATGACCACACCTTAACAGCATGTGGTGGCCGATACAGATTCTTTTACTTTTTCATTATAACCCCATCAGTTGGTTCAATTTTCCAAGGTTTCAGTGAATAATGTATCGGCTACCAATATATCACTCACCTCTAGCAGTTAATCTACTAGTACACAAAAAGAACATAGTTCTTTACTAGGGATGGTTAAAACAGACAGCAGCAGCATTAACAGAGGGAAAAAATATAAGCCAAGAGGAGACTGGTTTTCCTTTGCTAAAGTAAGGAAACTTTGCTTCCTTTGATCCTGTAAACAAACGTTGGTTTTCACGAGACTCACCGGCGCATGCGCAACGCTGACCTCATACGTCATCAGCCCGGAACTGCTTCTGTGTACAACAGTGAGCGCAAGCTACATTAACGTGATTATTACGTTTTGAATATGGATATTTTTCTTAAAAAAACACATCGATTTGCTACAGAAGGCCTTTGTTCACACCCCGGAGCTGTGTGAGACACTTTTTTTTATGGATGGGCGATTTTTATTTAAGTTCTTTTGGACTGAAGCAATGCAGCACCCGCTGAGGGGCATTAAACAGCTTGAAAGATCAAAGACAATTTTTTATATAACTCCGACTGGATTCGTCTGAAAGAAGAAAGTCATATACACCTAGGATGCCTCGGGGTTGAGTAAAACGCATTTTTGGGTGAACTAACCCTTTAAAGACAATGTTACAAAAGATTCCCATTTCAAATAAAATATATTCTTTTGAACTTCCCATTCATCAAATAATCCTAAAAAAAATGTATCATGTTTTTTTTAAATGGCAATAATATTTACACAATATTACTATTTTTACTGTATTTTTAAGCAAATAAATGCAGACTTGGTGAGTATAAGAGACTTCTTTCAAAAATGTTTTTAGAAATCTTACCAACCCCAAATGTTTACTTGATATTGGATATTTAATTGTGCATGTTCATTTTACCATTTCGATTACCTTTACCTAACACTCAATTTAATATTTAAAAACACTAATAACTTAGTAACACTGTTAAATGTAATCTTTAGCAAAATGAATATGCTCAAAACTCTAAATTAAAATAGTTTTTCAATTATCAATAATATTTTAATGATAATTTTTCATTCAGTTAGGTTAGCTTTTATGGTTTTATTTGTAATTTATTTAGACAAAATCTTATAGAATGGTTGTAACAAGAAAATAGTTATCAGCTTATCTGCTATTTGCATACTGTGTAACATGGATTCACACATAGGGATGGTTTTCTCTTGGAATCAAAGTTCCAGAGATGGAAGACTAAACCTACAGCACACAATGATAGTCTATGGTTTGTTTGCCAAACACCATGGCAATAGTCCTGCATGCAAAGCAGGCTGCTGGTTCATCTAGCAATCCTTTTTAGATGGGTCTGGAATAACTTGATCAGCCTGCTCGAAATCCCACTCAAATAGTTAGTCTAACATTACTTCAAGGCACATCAAATGAAAAGCTTTCCCAAAAGAGTGAAGGCCATTATAACTTTCACATTAATTCCAGTTTTGGAATGAGATCTTCTGTGATCAGGTGTCCACATACTTTTGACCACATAATGAGTTGATGGCCTTAATGCTAACATATTAAACTAGGTGTCCTACAAGCCAATTTTCAGTAACTCATCTAGATTTAAACCTAGCCTTGGTTCTGCTACATTTGTAGGAATCTGGTGCTGTGCCCACCATCCTGTCCTTGATGGAGTCAGAGTCGACCGACTGTCCGCCTTTGGCTTGGAGTTTGAGCTGCATGGCATGGAGTTGAAGAAGTTGTTCATGAACCTCCTTCTCCACCACAGCCTTCTCTGCCTGGACATCTGTCAGCTCCGACCGCAGGTCCACCAGCTGAGCCTGAAGAGCACACACACGCACGCACACACACACACACACACACACACACACAGAGAGAGAGTATAACTAGCCATCCAAGAATCATGAATCATGCTCAGATTTGTGGTGACTCAAGTAGTGTCTGCATATGAAGTATTGACCATCCTTCTCGAATCCAGAATAGAGCAGATTTACAGATTAATAAAGAAAATATAAAGTATGAAAATGAAGACAAATGTTTATTCTAACAGAGTCAAACCCAAAGGAAAACTGCAATTTGTGGCTTTTTGAGGGACTAGCAATTAGTGCAAGTCTTCTGGCACGTTGAGCCTTGCTGCCTATGTGAAAAACTCTAGTTTGATTCCAGTTTGCAACAGTCTTTTTAAAGGAATAGTTCATCCAAAAATAAAAAATATGCTGAAAACGGTGGATTTGTTTCTTATAAACACGCAACGTTTGACTTCACAAGCTGTTAATTGATGGACTGGAGTCGTGTGGATTACTTGTGGATTATTGTTTTGTTTTTATCAGCGTAATGCTAAATTTCTCCAAATCTGTTCAGATTAAGAAACAAACTCATCTACAACTTGGATGGCCTGATGGTAAGTACATTTGTGAGACTGGACCACAAAACCAGTCATAAGCAGCACGGGTATATTTGTAGCAATAGCCAACAATACATTGCATGGGTCAAAATTATCCATTTTTCTTTTATGCCAAAAATCATTAAAGATATTTTGTAAATTTCCTACAGTAGATATATCAAAACTTAATTTTTGATTAGTTATATGCATTGCTAAGAACTTCATTTTGACAACTGTAAAGGCGATTTTCTCAGAATTTAAATTTTTTTTTTTTGCAGACTCAGATTCCAGATTTTCAAATAGTTGTATCTCGGCCAAATATTGTCCTATCCTAACAAACCATACATCAATGGAAAGCTTAATTATTCTAAATTTAAAAAAATTGACCATTATGACTGGTTTTGTGGTCCGCGACAGAATTTAAATTTTTTTTTTTTGCAGACTCAGATTCCAGATTTTCAAATAGTTGTATCTCGGCCAAATATTGTCCTATCCTAACAAACCATACATCAACGGAAAGCTTAATTATTCTAAATTTTAAAAAATTGAGCATTATGACTGGTTTTGTGGTCCGCGGTCACATTTTCATTTCTGGGTGAACTATTCCTTTATGAAGGTAAATCCTTGCTCATATCCTCGATGACATTTCTTTAACTCATACTGAGGGATTACACATCTCACGCATTCACTACATAGTATGTTAATCAAGGCTTTGCATATGACGTTACAGTCCTGAAAGATAAAAGAAACTACTTGAAATCCAATCTTTTTGGATTTCATTAGAAAAATTGGATTTCAAACCATGTATGAAAGTTGGATTTGTAAAAAGTTTTTTCCTGTTCAAACCACAAATAACAATGGATTTGAGTCAGATATGCCAAAAAAACTTTACAAGGCCATGTCACATTGAATTCATCCTACGTTTATCCTAAACATAAACAAGCTTTTTTTTTTTTTTTAAAGGAAATTTAAAGCGATAGTTCACCCAGAAATGAAAATTCTGTCATTAATTACTCACCCTCATGTCTTTCCAGACCTGTAAGACCTTCGTTCATCTTTGGAACACAAATTAAGAAATTTTTGATGAAATCCGAGAGCTCCATAGACAGCAACACAACAGACACGTTTAAGGCATGCATCGTGGTACTCTTGTGAATGCTCATCGACTGCCACGTTAGAGAAGAAATTGTTGAATAAAGTCGTTATTTTTGTTTTCATTGCACACAAAAAGTATTCTCGCAGCTTCATAAAAATATGCTTTAACTGATGTCACATGGACTATTTTAACGATGTCCTCACTACGTTTCTGGACCTTGAACGTTTCAGTTGCATTACTGGCTATGCAGGGTCAGAAAGCTCTCAGATTTCATCAAAAATATCTTAATTTGTGTTCCAAAGATGAACGGAGGTCTTACGGGTTTGGAACGACGTGAGCGTGAGTAACTAATGACAGAATTTAGATTTTTGGGTGAACTATCGCTTTAAATTTCCACTTCCTCTTCCTAATGTTTCCGCTTCCCTTCAGAAGAGCATACTCTCATCTGACACACTCATTAACAACCACAGCCGTGGTGAATAATGACATCCCGTCCCCCATCAGAACACCCCGCAGAATTAGAAAGCAGCTCAATCCTCCAGCATCTCAGCCTCTTAAGAAGGCAAGCTGCGTCAAGGACAGATATAAAAGTCCTCTCGTAGAAAAACTACTCATTTATTTATGTGCCTAATCTCTGCTGGATAGCCAAGGTTAGCTGAGGGACTCTCATATTCAGCAGTAACACAGCAGAGAAGGTTCATTTATCTGTCAGGAGTCGTTCTGAAACAAGTACAGCGAGAGTGGTGAATCTGAACCCAACACCATCAGTCGCACTGAATACTTAAGATTCCCACTGCAGCCCCTCCCAATAAAAAGTGACAGTCTACTTTAAAATGCTATATACTCTTTAACAACACTTATACTAGCAAAACCAAATATCTTCCCTTAAATTAACAATGTAACTGAATCTGACAAAAAGCGATGGCACCAAAATACCTCAAAGGATTTCAGTCTGTGCGATGCAGCCTAAAACTAGAGAAAAATGCCTTATAATTTCAGGCCAAGACTTTTCATACAGTGGCAGCCCTCAGAGAGGGTGTTTGGTACAAATATTTGGGTGGATCCTTCGGAAAATGACATCACAGGAGTAGATTTTTAAGTCAGCATGAAATCAAAATGAACCCTATTTACTTTCTTCATGACAAATCCTGTTTCTTTCGGCAATGCATTACATTACGCAAATTGGATGGGTTGACAATGCAGCTTCATGCTGACTATAAGTAGTAATGGTATATTTACTAACGAAGAAGTACTATGGTGTTACCATGTTGCATGCTAATTAAAGCACCTCCACTTAAAACATAATTTGAAACTACAAAAATATAAGAAATAAATTGGATGACTAATCAACCATCCCCATTAAATATCAAGTGTCTTTGCAACGCATCACATTGCGCAAATGAAATGAGAATTCAGTTTAATGCTGACTGTAAGTCATAATGTCGGTGTATTTACTAACAAAGACGTACTATGGTACTACAATGTTTTTTTTGGACCCCAATGCTAAGGGTTTTGGACAAGTATCATGTTAATACCATGGCATTATTTGAAGTGCCATCGAAATGGTATACCTTCATTGTGCAATAGTACCGCCACAGTACCTCTTTAAGGACAGGAAGCTGTAATCTTCACCGTCACATCCAACCCTCCTCTTGTACAGCAGGGAGTTTTTATCAAGCTGTGTGTTAATCTGCTCTGCTCAGCAGCGCCAGTGAAGAGGTGGGTGTATGCGCGACCTCCTCACCTGCTAAACTACCTTTTCAGAAAGAAATCTAGCCTCCCACACAAATGCCAGCTATACCAGTGAGTCAGTGCACTTAAGAACCTGTTATTTTGAATTTTATCTCCTGGACACAAGTGATTCCTCCACAGCAAAGAGGATTCATTTCCCATGTGGAAGATAATACTGCTTTTCAAATTGGACTGTGAGATTTGAGAAAGAGCCATTAACGGATTTGAAAAGTGGTGGGAAAAGCAGATTACCCAAGCTGGTCTCCTGAGAAACCTGAATCTGCCAATACACAGACAAGATGCTAATTATCCAGACTGTGTGACAGAAAAGACAGCGGAGCTTGACAGCAACAATACTCAATACTGTTAAATACTGTTAAAGTTAAGGGATCATGTATGTGATGCACTGCAGTCCATTTAAACAGAAGAATGACCATTGGCTGGCTAAGCAGGTCTAACAGGTTTTTATATGCCGTCCTCTTAATTTTGTGACTACTCGGTTTGCACCATATGCAAAGCATTTCCAGTGGATGAAGAAATCTGCTTCCAAACTGGCAACTTTTTATGTTTGTTTATGCAGCTGCCATCTGTGTGTCCCGAGAAAGATTAAAGAGCAAAATGACAAATGCACATATGCATTATTTATCAGACAGCCTACAAGAAGTGACAAGTAGTTTGAAGTGAAAATCGGCCATTCAGTGACACGAGTTAATCTGATAACAATTTTCAGCCAATACAGTTTATTTTGGCAATACAAAGAAGCTCATTTTCCAAATTGTACCTATTCAAATGTAAAACTTTTGCTCTAAATATGTGCAAGACTCATGTCCATCATGACTTTGCGTAGGGGTTCTGATCACCATGTTGGGTTTATTGTGCGATAATAACCAGATTAACTGTACTGTAGGTGTTACGATTTCGTTATGTTTGTATATTAATTTGTTTGTGTTTCCCACTAGATCTTGATTGGTCTCCCTTTCTGTCACTCATCATGGGTCTCCGTTGTCTCCGTTGACGCCTCCCCGACGGAAGTATAAAAGGCGATGTCGCATCTGTTTTCGAGAGGAGGCTGGGCTGTGTTTGTGTGCCTCTTTGAAATTATTGTAGCTTTAAGTATGCTTGCTTTGTTACCGTTTATGTTGTTGATTTGTCTTATTCTTTATTTTACCCCATGTATTTAGGTTTGTTAATCGATTTGAGCGTGGAGTGTGTCCGTGCTCTTTGCTTATATGTTGGGAAGAGAGCAGTATAAGATGTCACGTGACATACATCGCGCTTCACGTAGTTTATTTTGATGTATTAGTTCATTAGTTTAGGAGCGTTGCCACCCGCTGTAAGTTTTGGTTTAGTAGTTAAGAGTAGTTAAGTTAGAGCGTGCGAGTAGCACGCTGAAGATGTTGTTTAAAACAAAATTCTTCTAACTAAAGAATTTAAATCTAACCTAGAATAATCAAAATAAAATTCAAAACAACATCTTCAGCGTGCTACTCGCACGCTCTAACTTAACTACTCTTAACTACTAAACCAAAACTTACAGCGGGTGGCAACGCTCCTAAACTAATGAACTAATACATCAAAATAAACTACGTGAAGCGCGATGTATGTCACGTGACATCTTATACTGCTCTCTTCCCAACATATAAGCAAAGAGCACGGACACACTCCACGCTCAAATCGATTAACAAACCTAAATACATGGGGTAAAATAAAGAATAAGACAAATCAACAACATAAACGGTAACAAAGCAAGCATACTTAAAGCTACAATAATTTCAAAGAGGCACACAAACACAGCCCAGCCTCCTCTCGAAAACAGATGCGACATCGCCTTTTATACTTCCGTCGGGGAGGCGTCAACGGAGACAACGGAGACCCATGATGAGTGACAGAAAGGGAGACCAATCAAGATCTAGTGGGAAACACAAACAAATTAATATACAAACATAACGAAATCGTAACACCTACAGTACAGTTAATCTGGTTATTATCGCACAATAAACCCAACATGGTGATCAGAACCCCTACGCAAAGTCATGATGGACATGAGTCTTGCACATATTTAGAGCAAAAGTTTTACATTTGAATAGGTACAATTTGGAAAATGAGCTTCTTTGTATTGCCAAAATAAACTGTATTGGCTGAAAATTGTTATCAGATTAACTCGTGTCACTGAATGGCCGATTTTCACTTCAAACTACTTGTCACTTCTTGTAGGCTGTCTGATAAATAATGCATATGTGCATTTGTCATTTTGCTCTTTAATCTTTCTCGGGACACACAGATGGCAGCTGCATAAACAAACATAAAAAGTTGCCAGTTTGGAAGCAGATTTCTTCATCCACTGGAAATGCTTTGCATATGGTGCAAACCGAGTAGTCACAAAATTAAGAGGACGGCATATAAAAACCTGTTAGACCTGCTTAGCCAGCCAATGGTCATTCTTCTGTTTAAATGGACTGCAGTGCATCACATACATGATCCCTTAACTTTAACAGTATTTAACAGTATTGAGTATTGTTGCTGTCAAGCTCCGCTGTCTTTTCTGTCACACAGTCTGGATAATTAGCATCTTGTCTGTGTATTGGCAGATTCAGGTTTCTCAGGAGACCAGCTTGGGTAATCTGCTTTTCCCACCACTTTTCAAATCCGTTAATGGCTCTTTCTCAAATCTCACAGTCCAATTTGAAAAGCAGTATTATCTTCCACATGGGAAATGAATCCTCTTTGCTGTGGAGGAATCACTTGTGTCCAGGAGATAAAATTCAAAATAACAGGTTCTTAAGTGCACTGACTCACTGGTATAGCTGGCATTTGTGTGGGAGGCTAGATTTCTTTCTGAAAAGGTAGTTTAGCAGGTGAGGAGGTCGCGCATACACCCACCTCTTCACTGGCGCTGCTGAGCAGAGCAGATTAACACACAGCTTGATAAAAACTCCCTGCTGTACAAGAGGAGGGTTGGATGTGACGGTGAAGATTACAGCTTCCTGTCCTTAAAGAGGTACTGTGGCGGTACTATTGCACAATGAAGGTATACCATTTCGATGGCACTTCAAATAATGCCATGGTATTAACATGATACTTGTCCAAAACCCTTAGCATTGGGGTCCAAAAAAAACATTGTAGTACCATAGTACGTCTTTGTTAGTAAATACACCGACATTATGACTTACAGTCAGCATTAAACTGAATTCTCATTTCATTTGCGCAATGTGATGCGTTGCAAAGACACTTGATATTTAATGGGGATGGTTGATTAGTCATCCAATTTATTTCTTATATTTTTGTAGTTTCAAATTATGTTTTAAGTGGAGGTGCTTTAATTAGCATGCAACATGGTAACACCATAGTACTTCTTCGTTAGTAAATATACCATTACTACTTATAGTCAGCATGAAGCTGCATTGTCAACCCATCCAATTTGCGTAATGTAATGCATTGCCGAAAGAAACAGGATTTGTCATGAAGAAAGTAAATAGGGTTCATTTTGATTTCATGCTGACTTAAAAATCTACTCCTGTGATGTCATTTTCCGAAGGATCCACCCAAATATTTGTACCAAACACCCTCTCTGAGGGCTGCCACTGTATGAAAAGTCTTGGCCTGAAATTATAAGGCATTTTTCTCTAGTTTTAGGCTGCATCGCACAGACTGAAATCCTTTGAGGTATTTTGGTGCCATCGCTTTTTGTCAGATTCAGTTACATTGTTAATTTAAGGGAAGATATTTGGTTTTGCTAGTATAAGTGTTGTTAAAGAGTATATAGCATTTTAAAGTAGACTGTCACTTTTTATTGGGAGGGGCTGCAGTGGGAATCTTAAGTATTCAGTGCGACTGATGGTGTTGGGTTCAGATTCACCACTCTCGCTGTACTTGTTTCAGAACGACTCCTGACAGATAAATGAACCTTCTCTGCTGTGTTACTGCTGAATATGAGAGTCCCTCAGCTAACCTTGGCTATCCAGCAGAGATTAGGCACATAAATAAATGAGTAGTTTTTCTACGAGAGGACTTTTATATCTGTCCTTGACGCAGCTTGCCTTCTTAAGAGGCTGAGATGCTGGAGGATTGAGCTGCTTTCTAATTCTGCGGGGTGTTCTGATGGGGGACGGGATGTCATTATTCACCACGGCTGTGGTTGTTAATGAGTGTGTCAGATGAGAGTATGCTCTTCTGAAGGGAAGCGGAAACATTAGGAAGAGGAAGTGGAAATTTAAAGCGATAGTTCACCCAGAAATTAAAATTCTGTCATTAATTACTCACCCTCATGTCTTTCCAGACCTGTAAGACCTTCGTTCATCTTTGGAACACAAATTAAGAAATTTTTGATGAAATCCGAGAGCTCCATAGACAGCAACACAACAGACACGTTTAAGGCATGCATCGTGGTACTCTTGTGAATGCTCATCGACTGCCACGTTAGAGAAGAAATTGTTGAATAAAGTCGTTATTTTTGTTTTCATTGCACACAAAAAGTATTCTCGCAGCTTCATAAAAATATGCTTTAACTGATGTCACATGGACTATTTTAACGATGTCCTCACTACGTTTCTGGACCTTGAACGTTTCAGTTGCATTACTGGCTATGCAGGGTCAGAAAGCTCTCAGATTTCATCAAAAATATCTTAATTTGTGTTCCAAAGATGAACGGAGGTCTTACGGGTTTGGAACGACGTGAGCGTGAGTAACTAATGACAGAATTTAGATTTTTGGGTGAACTATCGCTTTAAATTTCCACTTCCTCTTCCTAATGTTTCCGCTTCCCTTCAGAAGAGCATACTCTCATCTGACACACTCATTAACAACCACAGCCGTGGTGAATAATGACATCCCGTCCCCCATCAGAACACCCCGCAGAATTAGAAAGCAGCTCAATCCTCCAGCATCTCAGCCTCTTAAGAAGGCAAGCTGCGTCAAGGACAGATATAAAAGTCCTCTCGTAGAAAAACTACTCATTTATTTATGTGCCTAATCTCTGCTGGATAGCCAAGGTTAGCTGAGGGACTCTCATATTCAGCAGTAACACAGCAGAGAAGGTTCATTTATCTGTCAGGAGTCGTTCTGAAACAAGTACAGCGAGAGTGGTGAATCTGAACCCAACACCATCAGTCGCACTGAATACTTAAGATTCCCACTGCAGCCCCTCCCAATAAAAAGTGACAGTCTACTTTAAAATGCTATATACTCTTTAACAACACTTATACTAGCAAAACCAAATATCTTCCCTTAAATTAACAATGTAACTGAATCTGACAAAAAGCGATGGCACCAAAATACCTCAAAGGATTTCAGTCTGTGCGATGCAGCCTAAAACTAGAGAAAAATGCCTTATAATTTCAGGCCAAGACTTTTCATACAGTGGCAGCCCTCAGAGAGGGTGTTTGGTACAAATATTTGGGTGGATCCTTCGGAAAATGACATCACAGGAGTAGATTTTTAAGTCAGCATGAAATCAAA
The DNA here is from genome assembly GCF_001515645.1 of Sinocyclocheilus grahami. Lineage (NCBI taxonomy): Eukaryota > Metazoa > Chordata > Actinopteri > Cypriniformes > Cyprinidae > Sinocyclocheilus > Sinocyclocheilus grahami. The sequence continues at coordinate 349,704 of NW_015505519.1, read as the reverse complement.
ATGAACCCTATTTACTTTCTTCATGACAAATCCTGTTTCTTTCGGCAATGCATTACATTACGCAAATTGGATGGGTTGACAATGCAGCTTCATGCTGACTATAAGTAGTAATGGTATATTTACTAACGAAGAAGTACTATGGTGTTACCATGTTGCATGCTAATTAAAGCACCTCCACTTAAAACATAATTTGAAACTACAAAAATATAAGAAATAAATTGGATGACTAATCAACCATCCCCATTAAATATCAAGTGTCTTTGCAACGCATCACATTGCGCAAATGAAATGAGAATTCAGTTTAATGCTGACTGTAAGTCATAATGTCGGTGTATTTACTAACAAAGACGTACTATGGTACTACAATGTTTTTTTTGGACCCCAATGCTAAGGGTTTTGGACAAGTATCATGTTAATACCATGGCATTATTTGAAGTGCCATCGAAATGGTATACCTTCATTGTGCAATAGTACCGCCACAGTACCTCTTTAAGGACAGGAAGCTGTAATCTTCACCGTCACATCCAACCCTCCTCTTGTACAGCAGGGAGTTTTTATCAAGCTGTGTGTTAATCTGCTCTGCTCAGCAGCGCCAGTGAAGAGGTGGGTGTATGCGCGACCTCCTCACCTGCTAAACTACCTTTTCAGAAAGAAATCTAGCCTCCCACACAAATGCCAGCTATACCAGTGAGTCAGTGCACTTAAGAACCTGTTATTTTGAATTTTATCTCCTGGACACAAGTGATTCCTCCACAGCAAAGAGGATTCATTTCCCATGTGGAAGATAATACTGCTTTTCAAATTGGACTGTGAGATTTGAGAAAGAGCCATTAACGGATTTGAAAAGTGGTGGGAAAAGCAGATTACCCAAGCTGGTCTCCTGAGAAACCTGAATCTGCCAATACACAGACAAGATGCTAATTATCCAGACTGTGTGACAGAAAAGACAGCGGAGCTTGACAGCAACAATACTCAATACTGTTAAATACTGTTAAAGTTAAGGGATCATGTATGTGATGCACTGCAGTCCATTTAAACAGAAGAATGACCATTGGCTGGCTAAGCAGGTCTAACAGGTTTTTATATGCCGTCCTCTTAATTTTGTGACTACTCGGTTTGCACCATATGCAAAGCATTTCCAGTGGATGAAGAAATCTGCTTCCAAACTGGCAACTTTTTATGTTTGTTTATGCAGCTGCCATCTGTGTGTCCCGAGAAAGATTAAAGAGCAAAATGACAAATGCACATATGCATTATTTATCAGACAGCCTACAAGAAGTGACAAGTAGTTTGAAGTGAAAATCGGCCATTCAGTGACACGAGTTAATCTGATAACAATTTTCAGCCAATACAGTTTATTTTGGCAATACAAAGAAGCTCATTTTCCAAATTGTACCTATTCAAATGTAAAACTTTTGCTCTAAATATGTGCAAGACTCATGTCCATCATGACTTTGCGTAGGGGTTCTGATCACCATGTTGGGTTTATTGTGCGATAATAACCAGATTAACTGTACTGTAGGTGTTACGATTTCGTTATGTTTGTATATTAATTTGTTTGTGTTTCCCACTAGATCTTGATTGGTCTCCCTTTCTGTCACTCATCATGGGTCTCCGTTGTCTCCGTTGACGCCTCCCCGACGGAAGTATAAAAGGCGATGTCGCATCTGTTTTCGAGAGGAGGCTGGGCTGTGTTTGTGTGCCTCTTTGAAATTATTGTAGCTTTAAGTATGCTTGCTTTGTTACCGTTTATGTTGTTGATTTGTCTTATTCTTTATTTTACCCCATGTATTTAGGTTTGTTAATCGATTTGAGCGTGGAGTGTGTCCGTGCTCTTTGCTTATATGTTGGGAAGAGAGCAGTATAAGATGTCACGTGACATACATCGCGCTTCACGTAGTTTATTTTGATGTATTAGTTCATTAGTTTAGGAGCGTTGCCACCCGCTGTAAGTTTTGGTTTAGTAGTTAAGAGTAGTTAAGTTAGAGCGTGCGAGTAGCACGCTGAAGATGTTGTTTTGAATTTTATTTTGATTATTCTAGGTTAGATTTAAATTCTTTAGTTAGAAGAATTTTGTTTTAATCTGTTCTTTGATTTGGCAACACTCGTGCTCTCTTCATTACTTCCTTTGGCGAGTTTGTTAATCTTCAAGTCGTTTTCTATTTGTCTGTTAACTGGAAATATATATATACTTTTCCCTTTTGGATGAATTTAAAGCCTATATTTCTTGGTGTATTGGTTGGGGTTGAAATGAATAAATGTCTTTTCTCTGTTTGAACTTGTAGCGTTCTCCTATTCATGACTTGCCCACCGTTTGATATGCACTATTAAGATCTAAACTAAATGTTATTATAGAGGTTTATGAATGTTAACTTCCCTTAATATTCCTAGACAAATCAAACAAGTTTTGGGTCGTAACAGTAGGCCTTACTTACTGACCAAAAGCGCCGCACTCTAATTACGTCTCTCATTTAGAGTAATCTTTTAAGTTGTGCTACGTGGAATGAAAAGCTCATGTTTAAGCACCAACAACATTATTGAAACAGAACAGCAGGATTCAAATGAATAATTCAGAATGCAAATGATGCATTGTTGCCATCTATACTATTTCAACATCATAGAGCAGTTTTAATTTCAGGGTTCCCATCCATTATTGAAAAAGATTTTTCTAGGAATACTTGATTACAGAACAAAGTTTATTTTTCATTGATTTCGCACTCAAAAAGAACCATGTGTAGCCGATGAAGTGTTGCAGTATTGCAATTCACAAAAATAAGTCAATAAATAAATAAATCCATGACTTTCACAGGATTGGAAACTACACTTCCTGACATTTCCAAGTTCTCTAAGACCATGGGAACCCCGAGCCTTCCAAAAAGTACCAAATATATGGGAATAAATGCTTAATTTATGCGCCAATGCTATATACAGTACGTTTACATAGTATTTTTTTTGTTAGTGTAGATTGAAATAAAACATTTAGCTGAGTATTCATAACAAATCCATATTCTATTTTTGTAAAACAAAATAAAAATCAGTTATTAAAGACTAACAGCCATATTATCTATTCAGACAATACTAGTTATTCAGTCCCAAACATTCAGAAGACAACTAACACAGTAAGTTCAATGTCAGTAAACAAAAGAACAACAACTTTGTCTAGAGACTTTGTAGAAGAATATCCATCTATTTTCCTCACCTCTAGTTTGTGGTTGAGCTGAAAGATGGTTTGGGATTTATGACACAGCTGAGCAAAGCATGAGCTGAGGCTGGTCATCTTCTGACGGCCCTCATATGTGATATCAGCCTGGTCCGGGTCGATCTCTCCCAGCAACAGATCCACATCCACAAACGCCTTGTCAAACTCCTTCTCCAGCACCTCCAGCCATCGGAACATGGACATACCGGAGCCGGGACCGGGAGAGAGGGCCGAGCCCGGGGATACAACACCGCCAGCGGATGCAGACATCTTCAACACGGATACAAGAAGAACACACAGATAACCTGAAATGTAGTCCTTTACTCGGTGCGATCACTGGCCGATTAAGTTATATTAACAGCAGTCTTCTGGTGTGATAGAACGTGAAAGTGGCGTTTTGTTGGCGTGTTTTCCGTGCTCTCATCTGACCAGGAAATCCGAGAGCGAACAAGTCAAGCGGGGATCGATTAGTTTGGTCTGCCACACGATGGGGCCCGTCAATGAGCAAGGCAGTCGATAGACGAGCGCTTCGATTACTGAGTGCCAGTTCGTGGGAATTTACAGCAGATTGGAAACTACACTTCCTGACATTTCCAAGTTCTCTAAGACCATGGGAACCCCGAGCCTTCCAAAAAGAACCAAATATATGGGAATAAATGCTTAATTTATGCGCCAATGCTATATACAGTACGTTTACATAGTATTTTTTTTTGTTAGTGTAGATTGAAATAAAACATTTAGCTGAGTATTCATAACAAATCCATATTCTATTTTTGTAAAACATTTCATTCTCTTTCACTTTTATTTAATTGACAAAAGTACAAAGAAAAGATTTCCAAAGTTTTCACTGACCAACGTGAATGTATTTGGTAAATATGAACCAATTTAGATTTTGACGGCTGCAACACACTCCAAAAAAGTTGGGACAGAGGCATGTTTAACATTGTGTCACATCAACGGTCCTTTTAATTACAACATTTAATTGCTTAGGAATTGAGGATACTAATTGTTAAAGTTCTGCAAGCAATCTCGCTTGATACAAGACTTCACCTTTTCATGATGAGCCTTACATTTTCAATAGGAGACGGATCTGCTGGCCAGTCTAGCACATTCACTCTGTCTACGAAACCACGCTGTTGTAGCACATGCAGAACGAGAGCTGACATTGTCTTGATCTAATAACAATGGACTTCCCATGAAAGACATCATCTTGATGGCAGTATATTTATCTGTACAATCCCAGTATATGCCTCCATGTCAATAGTACCTTCGCACATATTCCAGTCACCCATGCCGTTTGCACTGATGCACTCATTAACCATGACAGAAGTTTGCTTTTGCTTCTGTCGCTAATGGAAGTCTGGATGGTCCCTTTGGTCTTTGGGACTGAGAACAGCACACATTTTCACTGTCTTTTTTGACTGTCTGAGATGAGCTCTGGCCCAGAGAACCCGGCAGCATCACTGCATAGAATTAATGTAGGCCTATAGCTTTCTCCTGGAGTAATAGATATTCAAGTTGCATTTCTTGATGCAGCAGCAGACTGTGGTAAATTACAGTGGTTTTCTGAAGTACTCCCGAGCCCATGTGGCTATATTTAACATAGCAGCATGAAGGTATCTTAGGCTGCGTTTACACTGGCACAAAAAATCAGAACTTTCGCTCACATCTGACACAGATCAGAATTTGTTGCACACGTGTAAACACAAAAACCCGCACGAGATCCGATTTTTTTGCATCCGATCTGAGCCACTTCCAAATGTGGATTTTAATTGGATACACATCTGATATCTGGACATCCGACCTACGTCTAAACACGCATATCCGATTCTCCACAGAACTCCCAATGCGAAGGCGACACGTTTGCTCATAAAGATTTTTGATGGTGTTTTAATGCCGGCGTGCTGTATGCACTCGCATTTTATTGAGATGGAAACTTTTTATAGGTAAGAATTTGCACATTCAGGAGCTGGTTTTCAACCCCCGCCCTGTGAATTTTGAAAATACAACAGCTAAAAGCTACATATATTTCTCAGCAATGAGGTGAGAACTTAGCAGTTTTTGTAATTAAACCGACAAGCTTGTTTGCAATGCTTCACAATCACTCGCTCGCACGTGGGTGCATGCGTTCCTTAATTCGAATTCATTTCAATAAATATCATCTTTATTTCATTAAAGAATTCTACCTCTAACGAGCTGTAGATAAAATAGTCTAACAAATTATTTTTTTTTATCCGTTCAGTCAGATTTTGTGCTGCAAAACATCCATGACAGCCGTTGTCCATGCTGGCAAATAATAATGGCCATTCGACGTGAATTATATAAATAATTTGAATAGCACGCCCATTTAAAACCAGAGGGTCTACCATGTGCATAGTAAAGCGATCACTGCAGACAATCCTTTTGGGTGGGAATTAATGTAAACACAGATATCGGATACCAGTCATGTTTAAAGTGAATGTAAACAGACGTGCCAAAAAATCGGATATGGTCAAAAGATCAGATCTGTGCATTAAGACTTGCAGTCTAAACGCAGCCTTATGCAATGCCATCTGAGGGCTCAAAGGTCAAGCACATTCAACTGAGGTTTCCTGCCTTGCCCTACATGTACTGAGATTTCTCTGGATTCCCTGAATTTTTTCACAATTTTATGTATGGTACTTTGTGAAAGACCTAAATTCTTTGCAATTTTGCATTGCGAAATGTGATTTTTGATTTGTTTGACACTTCTCTTGTGAAATTTGGCACAAAGTGATGAGCCATGATCCAGCTTTGCTTGCAAAGACTGAAATGCTCCTTTTATACCCAAACATGATACCTTGACCTATTACCAATTCACCTGCTCACTGTGAGCTGTTTCAAAACAGTTTAACGTGGATATTCTATAACCTTTTCACTTTTATTTTGACCTCTGTCCCAACTTTTTTGGAATGTGTTGCAGCCGTCAAAAACAAAATTTGTTCATATTTACAAAATACGTTCATGTTGGTCAGTGAAATCTTTGGAAATCTTTTCTCTGTACTTTTGTCAATTAAATAAAAGTTAAAGAGAATTAACAAATCACAGATTCTTGATTTTATTGCATTTTACAAAATGTCCCAACTTCTCTGGAATTGGGGTTGTATTAACACTTGCAAATATATTATACAGTTCTATATACAGTATATACACATATAGTATGTATATATGTATATATAGTAATCAACTACAACAAAATCAAATCAAAATTATTTTAGCTAAAATAAAATTACAACAACATTTCTCATTTTAATTTAGTTTAACTTTACGCACACACACACACACACACACACACACACACACACACACACATCACCTTTGGCTCAAAAACCTGAGATTTGTGATTATTTTCTGCACCACCCAACCTTTATTAATTAATTAATTAATTAAAAATTATTATTTTTTTAGCTTTTTAGAAATTTAAGCTTTATTTTATATAACATGAAGGACAAGATAGTTTAACTTTTTAACTTTACGCACACACACACACACACACACACACACACACACACATATATATATATATATATATATATATATATATATATGTATATGCTAATTACACATTATTAAATGTTAAATTAATAGAGTATGAAATCACCTTTGGCTCAAAAACCTGAGATTTGTGATTATTTTCTGCACCACCCAACCTTTATTAATTAATTAATTAATTAAAAATTATTATTTTTTTAGCTTTTTAGAAATTTAAGCTTTATTTTATATACAGTATATAAAAAAAACTGTCAGTAATGAAGTCAATATTCAATATTGTTTTTTATTAGATTTATAGCAACAAAAACAGTGAACAAACAACATACCAAAAAACAAAAAGTAATGAAGTCAATAAATGTCAGCAGTTTTTTAATCCAGCAGTCCAAAATCCATTTTTCTACATTTTAGGTTTTAAAACTTCATTTTGTAAAGTTAATATTACTGGGTGCAAAGAGAGGCCAAATAATTTATACATAAGAAATGCATTTGTTTAACAGAATAGGTTGTAAATAGTTCATCAGCAAGTTTACATCTGCAAACAGACAGGACTCTCTACTGCTGATATGCCAGTTCCTTGCGTCAAATTTGTTTTCTAACCAAGATAGTGATCTCAGCCATTGTTCCAAATAAAGCAAAGGAGTCTTATTCTCACAAGCGTGAATCTGCCTCAGCTATTTAAGCCTCAGACGCTCAAAATGCTGCTTCAGTGCCTTTTTCTGTGTGTCTTACTCTACAGTCAACATGGCCACTGCAGCTACATCTGTCCAAAAAACTGCATCTGTGAGCAAGCAAGCTCAGTGCAATGTTTCAGGGCTCAGGCTGTACCACCGCTCGTCTCAAACAACCTGAAGGAAATACACCTGGGATACAATCCCCTCAAAGAGCTGAAGGTCATTTTTTGTTTGTTCTTTATTGATGTTATTTTGCTGTTTAGGATTAAAACATTCATTCATTCATTCATTCATTCCCAGTGGATGAAATCATTTTTTTTCTTGTTAATTTTGCTGTTTTATTTTAAAATGTGTCACATTAGAGAGGTAACATTGGTAGTCAATTTGTAATTCCAGAATGTCTTTCTCTTAGTTTTTTGTTTGTTCTTTGTTATTGTTATATTGCTGTTCAGGATTAAAACATTTATTTATTTATCTATTCATTCATTCATTCCTAGCGGATGAAAAAAAATGTTTTTCTTGTTAATTTTGCTGTTTTACCTGAAAATGTTTCACATTACAGAGATAAAATTGGTAGTCAATTCATAATTCCAGAATGTCTTTCTCTTCGTTTTATTTTTTTACACATTTGTACTGTAATGTTTCTTTAATTAAATGTATTTATTAAACATTCATTCATTCATTCATTCATTCCCAGTGGATGAAATCATTTTTTTTCTTGTTAATTTTGCTGTTTTATTTTAAAATGTGTCACATTAGAGAGGTAACATTGGTAGTCAATTTGTAATTCCAGAATGTCTTTCTCTTAGTTTTTTGTTTGTTCTTTGTTATTGTTATATTGCTGTTCAGGATTAAAACATTTATTTATTTATCTATTCATTCATTCATTCCTAGCGGATGAAAAAAAATGTTTTTCTTGTTAATTTTGCTGTTTTACCTGAAAATGTTTCACATTACAGAGATAAAATTGGTAGTCAATTCATAATTCCAGAATGTCTTTCTCTTCGTTTTATTTTTTACACATTTGTACTGTAATGTTTCTTTAATTAAATGTATTTATTTCCATTATATCAGTTGGTTTTAAACAGATTTGTTTATTTGTTAATTCCCAGTGGATAAAAATATTTTTTTCTTATTGAATATCCTAATATGTTCTTTATTTAGTAGTTCTTTGTTTTAATAGCCTATTGTATTTGTTGATTTTAAAAAGGTTGATTTATTAACTTATTAATTCCCAGGGGATTCATTTTTTATTTGTATTTTTTTGAATATCCTGTTTTACTTTGAAATGTCACATTACAGAGGTAACATTTGTAGTGAATTTGAACATTTCAGGATACCTTTCTCTTAGTTTCATTTTTTACACTTTTAGACAATGTGATTTTTCTCTAATTAAAGTTTCTATTATTATTATTATTATTATAGTTTTTTTATATTAATTGATTTTAAACAGATTTATTTATTTATTTATTCCCAGTGGATGAAATCATTTTTTCTTTGTAAATATCCGTTTGTTTGTTTTTTAAATGTGTCACATTACAGATTGAGAATGCTTTTCTCTTATTATTATTATTTTTTCACTTTTGTACTATGTGATCTTTCTTTAATTAAAATTAAAATTCTCAGTGCCTATTATATTGGTTTTAACCAGATTGTGTTATTCATAGGTCAGAGATTTTTCTGGTTTGCCAGGACTTGAAGAAGTAGTTCTGTCGTCTGGTGAGATCGAGCAGATCGACGCCGATGTGTTCAGATCTCACGTCTTGTTAAGAACTCTGGACCTTCAGAAAAACAAGTTAAGACAGCGTCCCCGCGGCCTGCCCTCGGGCCTGGAGATCCTCCATTTGGCCCACAACAGGATACACAGCCTGCAAGAGTCGCCCCTGGAGGGCCTCAAGAAGCTGCGGGTCCTGCACCTCCAGAATAACCAGATTAGCACTTTACGCACAAACACCCTAGCATTACTTCAGAGGCTTGAGTGTCTTTATCTGGATGGAAATAAAATCGAATCAATACATGGCGCTCCCGGGTTGCCCTTTCTCAGTTTGCTTAGCATGGGAAGCAACAGGATCTCCTCCATATCATCAACGTTCTTCTCTTCACTGCAGCTTCACCAAAGCCCCTTATAGTCTTCCTCGGTCTCTGGTTCATCTGAACTTGGACAGGAATCAGATTAGATCGCTGAGGAATCGTGACATGTCCCAGCTGCACAACCTCATTACCCTTTCTGTCAGCTCTAACAGGCTAGTGTCAGTGGACGGGGGTCTTCACCTGCCTAATCTGTCTGTGTGTGAGTTGGCAGGAAACCAGCTATGAATACTGCCTGCTAGATTGACCTCTAAACTCGAGAAGCTGGACTGCAGGCAGAACAATATCCAGGAAGTCACTTTCCAACAGCTAGCAGGAATGAAACTACTGAAACATGTCTTTTTGGAAAACAACTCCATCCAAAAGTTTGAAGCCAATGCCCTGAGAAACTGCATTCAACTAACCAGCCTAGCGTTAGAACAGAATCTGCTTTCTGCTATTCCTCATGTCTATGTGCATCTTTTTCTTCACTTAATGTATTGTTATTTGTTTGATTTCCTCTGACATAAACTAAAAGTCAATCTGTGTTTTTAGTATCAATGAAATAATTAACATTATTAACAAATAAATAACATTTTGATATTAATATTAATTAGTATGACTAATATAATTAATATTAATATTTTCCAGTTTTATTTAAATTTCAATTTTAGTCATTTTGATATGTTTTTGCCTTTTTTTGTATAGTTATTTCATAGTAACATTTTATTTTATTTGAGTTTATTTATGAGTTTACGCATTAATTTAAACATTTATTTACACATTTATTTAGTTTATTTATGAAATTATGCATTTGTTTACAAATTAATTTACACATTTATTTATGAGCTTACGCTTTTATTTATTCATTTATTTATGCAATAATTTACACATTTTTGTATAGTTTTTACATAGTAATATTTTTACAATTTAATTTAGGAGTTTATGCATTTGTTTACGCATTAATTTAAACATTTATTTATGCATTTATTTAGTTTATTTACGAGATTATGCATTTGTTTACAAATTAATTTACACATTTATTTATGAGCTTACGCTTTTATTTATTCATTTATTTACGCATTCATTTACAATTTTTTGTATAGTTTTTACATAGTAATATTTTATTTTATTTTAATTATGAGTTTATGCATTTGTTTAATTATGCATTTATTTACGCATCAAGTTACACATTTATTTATGAGTTTAGGCATTTGTTTATTTATGCATTAATGTACGCATTAATTTAAACATTTATTCATGCATTTATTTAGTTTATTTATGAGTTTATGCATTTGTTTAATTATGCATTTATTTACACATTAATTGAAACATTTATTTATGCATTTATTTAGTTTATTTATGAGTTTATGCATTTGTTTAATTATGCATTTATTTACACATTAATTGAAACATTTATTTATGCATTTATTTAATTTATTTATGAGATTATGCATTTGTTTACAAATTAATTTACACATTTATTTATGAGTTTACGCTTTTATTTATTCATTTATTTATGCATTAATTTACACATTTACAATGTAAAATTTGTACATTGTAATATTTTATTTTATTTTAATTATGAGTTTATGCATTTGTTTAATTATGCCTTTATTTATACATTTATTTATGCATTTATGCGTGCATAATTTACTGTATTTATGCATTTGTTTGTTTATATATTCTTTTAAGAGACTGAATATGATGTGATTAATTGGTCACGTTAAATGGCTCAAGAATATCTTGATAACTGTTTCTATTAATCAGTTCTTTTAATATTCTTTTTTATACCAGGCTTCCTGAGACACTGGTCCGTTTGGATCTGAAGGGGAACAACATTGACACGATACATGAGCGTGAGCTGAAGCCTCTCAGGCGACTGCAGGTGTTATATCTGCGCAACAACAAACTCTCCACCCTGCCTGCATTGAACCTACCAAAACTAAAAGTTCTATATTTGGATGGAAACCCATGGCAGTGCAACTGTGAACTCATCCAGGTCAAAAAGGCCCTTTTAGCAAAGGATGTGGAAATCAGGCCTGACTTCTGCAGCGCCGTCCATGAATCTCTTGATGAACGGCGAGCTTATGTACTGGCACAAGATATCTGTCAGAAGCAGACCAGAGATTTGCTATTGGAGAGCCAAACTGAACACACAGACAACGAGGAGTATGATGATTATGATTTGTAAATGTAATCCTTACATATGAAGGCATTGCAATGTTGTTCTGCCTCTCTGCATGCTTCGTTTCTGTTTGCATCCCATATAGAACGAACAATAAATTAAATCTTGTCCAATATTGGTCACCGTCAGTGATTTGGACACAACAAAATAAAACCAATTGTATTTGGCTTTGGAAAATATAGCTTCGTTTCATTAAACTCCCGAAAGAAATCAGAAACAGACTCATAAAATGCCATTTCATATTAATATATTCAGAAAAAACTTCATTTGATACTGTATTATAGTTTAAAAATTTATATAGAAATATTTCTATAAAATAGAATTCAAATATATATTAATTATCGTTTTATAGTTGCAATGTTGATGCATTTAATAGTGGCTAGTAGTAGTACGTGTTAAAAGTCGTTTTAATCCTATTATATTAAAATACGTCCTTCAATAAAACGTTTTATATATTCTATGACGCTGAGTATAATATAAAATATAGATCGAATTAATAGACATTTCAGTAATAGGATTTTTACATATATTCCATTTACCGGTACAGCAGCCAATCGCATTGCACCATCTCGCGCAAGGCTGAAACCTGATTTTATTTTGATCTGAGATCAGCCGTTAAATGTTCTTCTCCCGCCTTAGCACTGCCGGGGAACGTCACAACCGATCCCAGACCAGGGATTAGAATGACGCGCAAGCGCTCTGTCAGCCGTCCAATCAGAGCGCTCCATGTCACACCGCAGCGGGTTCAGAGTGGAAAGGTTGACAAGATGAAGAAATGGCAGCCGGCGCGCTGCGGTGTTGGCAGTGACCAAAATGGCTCATTTCTCGATAGACCATTGCTCACACCGACACGGATTACTTTAATATGAGGAATTTACTTCCAAATAGATACATTCAACTAGGAACGCGTTTCTAAGACTTTGAAGCATGGCTTTACTGTATGAGATGGTTTGGCGCTTTTTGCACGCGCTGCTGTATGTGCAGCGCGCGCTGGTCGCCTGGTTCCGAGTCCACATCTGGAGGTGGAAACGGGCCGTGGTGGGCTTATTGCTGCCGCTTGCCCTCGGCTTTCACAATCCGAAAAAGACTGGAGCCATAGGCAAACGGACCAGCCGCCGGGTTCGCTGGGGAGCCGATGGCAGGACGTTAGAGAAGCTGCCTCTTCATGTGGGGTTGTTGATCACTGAGGAGGAGATCCACTTCACTGACGTCGCCAATCTAGTGGTCTGGTGCATGGCAGTGGGCATCTCATATATCAGTGTGTATGATAGTCAAGGTAAGACTTATTGGGATTCTTATGCATTGAATAAAGGGAAGTGAATGGCAGTCACATGCTGTTTCATGATTTGAGCAAACTAGTTCATTTAGCACACTTAATGTAACTTACTTTGTGTTAGGATATGATTGCTTTTATGCCAATGTTTAATTTTTTTTTACTCGTATTGATGTCAGATATAGTATGTTTATGGTCAGTGTTGGGGAAAGTTACTTTTAAAAGTAATGCATTACAATATTGCGTTACTCCATAAAAAAGTAACTAATTACGGTACTTAGTTACTTTTTATGGAAAGTAATGCGTTGCGTTACTTTTAAAATCTGGACAGGGCTTGCTTGTTTGATTTTAAAATAAAAAAGTTATCTTTTTGGCAAATATATGAATAAATGTATGAATAAGCCTCAGGCTGAAGGGAAGTACATTTACGTCCGTACAGTAGAATGCAGAAGAAGAAATTTCAACACACAAATGTTTGTCTAGAGTCATTTTTGCTTATTATGGTTGAACTGGATCATCGAAGGTCAGAAGCAAAGACATTGGTTAATAGAATGAGATTAAATACATAAAAGATATTTGTGTTTAACATTTTAATTATTGCAGGTTTGCATCATATTCTGAGTTGCATTATTTGTATTAATTTTGAGGAATACTGAATCTGTGTTTTTTTTTTGTGTGAGTGAGATGAATTAATGCATATTCATATTTATTTTGAACTACAGTAACATCTTCTGGTTTCTCTCAACATGGGGACAGGAGAGCTGTCAGTCAATAAATTGAAAAAAAAAAAAAAAAGTAATTTGCGTTACTTATTTGAAAAAGTAACTCAGATATTCTCTTGTAAATTAAAAAGTAATTTGTTACTTTACTAGTTACTTGAAAAAAGTAATCTGATTACGTAACTTGCAATATATTACCCCCAACACTGTTTATGGTTGGTTATCAATATATGGGTTAAAGGCGAGACGTACCATTTTGGTTTCTGCATCAAATTAAACGTGAAAAAAGGGATTTTAAATACATAAACTATATACTAAACGTGTGAGACATGCACCAAAACTTCTTATTCCTTGATTTCAAGAATGAAACTAGACTTTGTAATACCACTATTTGCATGAATATTTCTTTGAACCCTTTTGAAGGTTTTGAAAAGTATATTACTCAAACTTTAATTCTTGTCTTTATAATGTAACAATCTGTCTGGTCTGTTTAAACAGTGCCTTTCACCTCAGTATATTTCTCAATGGAAGCAGGGGAGTGTCTGATATCATATGCTGCTTGTAACTTTTGACAAATATTTTATAACTGACAAATATGTGGTAAGGGTTAACAGAGATCTGAATCACGTTATTAATAGTAAATTCCACTCTTTATTCGTTCATGCCACTATGGACCAAGTAATTTTAAGACGAAACCAATAAGTCTGTGGTTTTCAGTTTTGATTCAAGATTTGTTTTCTCCTCCCTTTTAAAAATAGATGATCATGTTAATTTTGCTTTATTTTATTGTTTTATTATTTAACAGTGATTGTTCCTTGTCAGAACAGAACTGTGTCCCTCCATTTGAAAGCCACTGATCTAAACCACATTGTCAAGTTCAACAAATTGAGTTCTCTCATGTGACACGTTTCTTAATTAGCCTCAAATGTTGAGAGTCTAAATTTGTCTTCTGAAAGTGTGAGGTTGCTGATAACTTTTTAGATTGATGTTAATGATATAACAGATGCTAAAGTCTAAGCTGGTTTTTATGGTTGTTTCTAATTTTAATGGATGAAGAACATGGAGGGTTTCTTTCTGGAGTTATATTGTCTAATGGGTGTGGGACGTCTTGTTTTACAGGTGTCTTCAGGAGGAATAACTCCAGACTCATGGAGGAGATCCTGAAACAGCAACAGGAGCTTTTGGGAATGGACATCTCCAAATACTCGGTGGAGTTTATGAAGAATGGTACAGATACTTCAGATAAACAAGAGCATCAAGGTGAGGCTCAAAACCCGAGAAAACGACTGTTGCTTTTTGTTTGAGACACTCACTGTGGGTGGACGCCTGTACAAACAGGTTGGATCAGAATATTTAGTCTAGGATGAATGCAGGTTTTGCACCTTTATGATGTCTGTGATGGGTCACAATGATTAATTGTTTACACCTTTTTCGTTTTCATGGCTTGGGTTTGGAAACACTTGTTAATTCACATGTTAATTGTGGAGAAACAGACACTATTATGCAGTTTTGTTTGGAAAAGATTCATTGTTGCTAACCTCTGTAGATCAGGGAATTGGTTTTATTTTTCCAAAGTTGCCTTGAGCAAGCCATGTTTTAAGAACCGTATGGAACTCGATCCAGAGTGACAGTGATACATGGGAAAACCCTCTTCGCTTATTGTTTTACTCCTAGCCTATATATTTTTTTGGGCAAAACAATAAGGACTTTTCTGCTGATTCAGTTGAACTAGTAGTTCAGATTTTGCTCTGCCAACATATTTATACTTTTCAAAGGTGTGAGAGGATTGCCACAATAGAAGGTGCTGATGGTGATACCGGTGTTAAGCCGCAACACCGGTTATGTCACTTGCCCACCACGGCACCGACCCCCACCGTCGTTTTGATTTTTTTATAGTAATAAAAATAATTTAGTTCAGTAAAAGAACAGACACTACAATTAAAAGCTGAACGCGGCTGCTCAATGCAGCGTGCCGAACGTCGCATCACAGATCAGATTTAATTTCTCCAGTGAGGAGAGCGAGTCGAGCTGACTGACAAGAAGAGTGAGGTGAGACAGACAAGATGATCGCGGATGATTTCATTTCGAAACAAGAGGCAAAAGCACCTGTTTGGCAATATTTTGGATTTTGAAAAGCCTGTTGACGTTTGCCGTTTATCTAAGGTGATTTTGGAAGTTTTTTTTAAACATTCGTTTCTTATTTAATTGGTTCCACATTGTTTGCTGATTTTTACTTTATTTAAACTTGGTGTCATTTATTTAATTTTTTTGACATCAAGGTGTACGCCATGCCTCCAAGCTTTCTTACTCGTTTTGCTAATAAACGTTCTACGTTTCTTATTTATTTGGTTATATATTATACATGTTTACTTGGCCTATTTCCAGTTTTGTATAGCTATTTAAACTTTATGTAAGTTATTTGTTATTTTATATTAGGCATAGCCTGGCCTATAGCATGGTGTATATTTATTTGTTTTGTTAATAAAAGTTCTATGTTTTATATATAGGCTGAAGTGAATTTGACGTTGTATTTTGTTATTGCATTCAAGCAATTGACGCCGATTTGCCGCTATTTGAAAGTGAAAGTAAAATACGCACGCAGCTTTTACAAGCTATTTGAAAGCGAGGAAAAGAGGGAACGCCCCCGCCCCGCCCCCACGGTGATACCGGAATTATCACACGTCGGTTAACCGGTGGGAAAATTTCCTCACCGTCACAACCCTAGTGTGGGATCAGGGAGGATTTTTCAAAGAAATTAATTCGTTTTTTTATTAAGCGGGGATGCATTAATTTGTTTAAACATGACAGTAAAGTCTCTTATTTTACAAATGATTTCTATTTCAAATGCTGTCCATTTCTGTTCATTACAAATTCTTAAAAAATTGTTTCCACAAGAGTATTAAGCAGCAATTTGTTTTTAACATTGATAATAATAGGAAATGTTCCCATGACCCCATTCAAAAGTTTACACACCCTTGAATCTTAATACTATGTGTCATTTCCTGGATGATCCACAATGTTTTTATATTTTGTGATAGTTGTTCATGAGTCCCTTGTTGGTCCTGAGCAGATGATAGAAATCATTTAGTTCGGTAAAAGAACAGACACTACAATTAAAAACTGAACGCTGAAAACTAAAAATCATTTAGTTTTCAACTGCCTGCTGTTCTTCAGAAAAATCCTCCAGCTCCTGCACATTCTTTGGTTTTCCAGCATCTTCTGCATATTTGAACCCTTTCCAACATTGTCTCTATGATTTTGAGATCCATATTTTCACACTGAGGACAATTACAAAAGGTGAAAACATTTACTGATGCTCAAGAAGGCAACACAATGCATTAAGAGCCTAAACTTTTGAACAGGAGGATGATGTGTAAATTCTTCTCATTTTGTTTAACAATCATATTTTTTAATTTAGTACTGGACTTCAGAAGCTACATAAATACTTACGTTTCCCAGAAGATAAAATAGGTACAATTTACCCTGATCATCCAATTAAAAAAGTTTACACCCCCATCAGAATGAGCTTTATTGCCAGGTATGTTTACACACATGAGGAATTTGTTTTAGTGACAGAAGCTCCACAGTGCAACAGAATGACCGTGACAAGACAGGACATAGATAATAAAAGAATAATATACAAATATACAAAATAGACAATGTACAAAAAAAAGCAAAAACACAATACATAATAGACAATTTTGAAAGTACAGGTATGATATGTGCAAATTTGAAATGTAAGTAAGTATGCTTACTTAAAATAAATAATGTATACTAGTGTTGTGTGTTCCATGATTATTGTTAAGTGTTCATGAGATGGATTGCCTGAGGAAAGAAACTGTTCCTGTGTCTGGTCGTTCTGGTGCTCAGTGCTCTGTAGCGTTGACCAGATGGCAACAGTTCAAAGAGGGAGTGTGCTGGATGGGAGTGATTTTGCTAGCCCCTTTGCTCGCTCTGGATGAGTACAGTTCTGTGTACTCAGTACTGTGTACTCACACAATGCATTGTGTGGCCTTCTTGAGCATCAGTAAATGTTTTCACCTTTTGTAATAGTTATGCATGAGTCCCTCTATTGTCCTCAGTGTTAAAAGATGGATTTCAAAATCATAGTCAATGTTGGAAAAGGGTTCAAATATGCAGAAGATGCTGGAAAACCAAAGCATGTGGCGGAGCTGGAGGGTTTTTCTGAAGAACAGCAGGCAGTTGAACTGCTCAGGACCAACAAAAGACTCATGAACAATATATATATATATATATATATATCGCTGCTAATTTTATCCCTCAAATTTTCATCATTAAAATAACTTTGTATGAGCCTTGTGATTGCTGTTTTAATCTGTCTCATCACACGTCTGACTATAACAAGAAGACTGACTTCATATTTAGTCACTTGTTCTGAGTTACTCAGTTTCTAAATGGAAAATACACCAATGTCTATGCATTGCCTGATTGCTTTAGTCTGTTTAAATGTTGTCCACACTTAATATAAAGCTATTTTTTCCTGTCTTCTATAGTTTTACCTTGTCAGTCAGTGGTGAAAGTCTTATCTCCAGACGATGGGCGGCTCAGTATCGTCCAGGCAGCCCAGCAGCTCTGCAGGGCCGTTGAGCAGAAGGAAAAGACAATCAAAGACATTAACGTCACTGTGCTGGACTCATTACTCAGAGGTGAGGTTACAGCGTGTCTGTCAGCTGACAAGCACAAACAGT
This sequence comes from Sinocyclocheilus grahami, assembly GCF_001515645.1. Taxonomy (NCBI): domain Eukaryota; kingdom Metazoa; phylum Chordata; class Actinopteri; order Cypriniformes; family Cyprinidae; genus Sinocyclocheilus; species Sinocyclocheilus grahami. The sequence continues at coordinate 331,368 of NW_015505519.1, read as the reverse complement.
TATATATGAGCATTTAGTCTTTTAAAGGATCTGGTCAAATCTTTTCCTTTCTTTAGTGAAGAATGCCGATAGGGATTAGAAAAGGAGAAAAGACAAAGTTTTCAAAGTGCCTTATGAGAAATTTCAAGTGAAAGCCAGTGAAATAATAATTAATGGGGTATTGTATTGGTGATGTCTTTTCACAGTACAAGAGTAGAATAAATAAAACACCTTTAACATCAACTTTTTAAAAACTGTGTAATGTAAAAAAAAAAAAAAATTTAAAAACTCATAAAACATTGAAAATACCAAACAATATAATAATTTACCCACCATTTATATGGTATTTTGACATTTCTTTATAGATGCAAAGATTTAAACCTTTGATGTTTCAAATAAATTGACCTTTTTTGTGACCGAATAAAAACCGTAAATTGACATTTGAATAAATATTGGGTCATAATGTTAAATATTAATCATGTAAATCAATTTTATACAAAATTGTATTACAAGATATTTATATTGATAAAAGATTTATTATTTATAGTTACAATAATGTTGGATGTATCAAACCAAAATCCACTTACAAAAATAGAATAGTATATATCAGGAACATGATAATGTCAAATAACAAGAGGCACAATAGAGAATGTACAATTCAGGCCATCAGAGTGATGAAGAATATTCATAGCACAACCTCTGATTGCAACAATATGAGCATCATCGCTCCTGTGTGATTGCAGCTCGCTGAGCTCACTCATCCTGGAGGATATGTTGTGTTGAGAGACAGATCTGTGGTTTTTGCCGTTTCTATGGTCTCCAGGATCTTCTCAGTTAACAAAAGAGCCTGTAGTGTTCTCCGTATTCATCTTCAGAAGCTCCTCAGGCTTTTTCCACTGATGCCTGTTTTTTTTTTCCCCCTGTGCAGAGTCAAAGAACATACCGGACCCAGACCTGGTGCTGAAGTTCGGCCCTGTGGAATCCACACTTGGATTTCTTCCCTGGCACATTAGACTAACAGAGATTATGTGAGTATGTTTATGTATCGATGTAATTGAGCAAGCACAAACTGTACAGATTACATGCTAATTGCTTTGTACAGAACATTAAAATTTTTGTTCTTTTTGGTCCTTTCCTCTGGGTTTTCTTTTGTGCATCTTGAAGTCTTAATTTGTTCTTCCACAAATTAGGGCCTTAAAAAGTTCTTAAAGGTCTCCTGAAATGCTTAGAAACATGCAGCGTTACTCTGTGTTGATGTCATTTTAACTGAAACAGGAAGACAGGGCGGGACATATCAAGCAGCCCCGCCCCTTTTTAAAATAGCCGATAGTGTTCATTATATCACATCTTGGGCTAGAGCCATTGAGTTCCGTAAAGCCGCATTTGACAGGGTATGCCAGCCACAATCTCATCCATATTGCTATAAAATATAGCATTCTGTGTAGAATTCAAATAGCTCCGATACATTTTGTGGTCTGCGCCGACTCGCGCATGTGATCCGCTCCGTGCTATCGTGTCTCTGGACCGGAGCAGAGTGTGTGTGCTGTGCGGTGGTGCGGTGACACAGCGCAAAACCAGACTTCTTTTTTTCTCAATGGAAAGCATATTTACACTGTTACGAAAGCATCGTTCCCTGTCCCCTATATAGTGCACTACGTGCCATTCACTGTTCAGAAAATACTAATTCTGTGGACAAGTGACCGATTTCAGCCACGGCTTCAGCGTCTATTTTATAGTGTAGGGGGCGGGCGCTTCGGATTCTAGAGAGCATTTGATTGGACAGAAAGTTTGATGAGACGCTGAAGTACGATGTGACGTCAAAAAAATCGTTGAGCCGTTTTGGCGGAAGTGACGAACTGCAAGCTTTGAATGCTTATATCTTCTAAATGTGAATTCCGTCACTGTTTTAGATAACCTTAAGACTAACATATTAACACCCAAAAATCTTTAATTTTGATTTCATGGGGACTTTAAGTCAGAGCAGAATGACTTAAATTCATAAAGATGTTGCATTAAATATTGCATGCACTGCAAAAAATACCTTCATGTATATTTTTGTCCTCGTTTTGCAATACAAATATCTAAACAGCCTTAAATCAAAGTACACTTACTTTAGATGCAAACTGAAGTCTTGTTGTCTAAGACATTGAACACAATGAAGTGAGTTCATGCTTAAAACAAGAACAAGATGGTATTCTTTAAAGTACAGTGGGCTTCAAAGTCCACAATAGATGTATAGAATATAAAATCAAAATTAAACCTGGAAATAAAGTGAAAATGTACAACAAAGAAATAATGAGGGATCGGTAGCAGAAGGTCTGTGATTTACATAGTTGTGTTCACATGTTTGTTACCGTCAGTGCGTGCGGTGGCATTTTGCCTGGAGAGTTTACTTAAATCCTTTCACATGATTATCAGCACAGATTTACAAGTAAACCTGTCCACGTTGGCACACTTATCTCTGGAAGCTTTCCCAGCGTGTGTGATGACGCGAGCAGCTCTGCGAGATCACGGCACACATGCAGACTTTCAGCGCATTGCATCATGCAACCATCGTCAGCGTCCTGCAGTCTGACAGTCTCCATCTTAACTGTTTTAAATGCCAGTTTCTTGTCTTAATATGCATGGAGTTTTTACCTCACCAGATTGTGAATGATAAATGCCTTACTAATTTTATTAAAGGTTAAACAAATGCAAGGCATTTGTACACAGAGCAGCCAAGTATAAACTTTTCGGTCTATATACATTTTAACCCAAAATATTAATGCACAAATTCAAAATTTGAGATTACATGAGAAAATATTTATATTAATGAAATTGTAATGGTAAAAGCATATAAATATGGACTTTTTATCCTGTCGACTTGTTAAAGGGTTAGTTCACCCAAAAATGAAAATTCTGTCTTTAATTACTCAACCTCATGTTGTTCGAAACCTGTAAGCCCTTCGTTCATCTTTGGAACACAATTTAAGATATTTTTGATGAAATCTGAGGGCTCTCTTACCCTCCCATAGACAGCAAGGTAACTACCATGATGTTCAAGGTCCAGAAAAGTAACAAGATGATCGACAAAGTAGTCCGTGTGACATCAGTGGTTCAACTGTAAAGCTACGAGAATACTTTTTTGCGCAAAGAAAACAAAAACAACGACTTTATTCCACATTTTCGTCTCTATTGTTTCACTTGTGGACGCACGTTCATGACAGTATCATGACGCGAGCGTGTGGCGGCGCTGACCCAGATCCCGCGCGATGACGTCATTACGCCGGATCTGGGTCAGCGCTGCCACACGCTCGCGTCATGATACTGTTTACTGTTCCGAAGATGAACGAAGGTCTTACGGGTTTGGAACAACACAAGGGTGAGAATTTTTATTTTTGGGTGAACTATCCCTTTAAGAAACATAATTTAATAGAGAAAGTAGCATGTATTTTTCCTTTTCACTGTGATAATTGCAAAATATATTGAACTAATAAAGAATGTAAATTTGCATTGTTCAACGCTGAATGTTTTTTTTTTTGTGTTTCTCTGAGCTTCCACTAGATGGCAGTGTGTCACTGCACTGATTCACTGCATTATTAGCAAACTTGATCCTGTTTAGTTTCCCTTCCATGTATCACCACACATTCAGTCTTCTAAGCCTTGGATGGTGTTTGTCTGGTGACTGATAACACATCTGTAGACTGTTAATCGGGGCTGTTTTAAAGTAATTAAAATGACTTTTAGATTTTTATAAGTTTAAGTGATTGCACAAAATTGATTTACAATTATGCACCTACATTTCAGGTATGCAATTAGCTACATTTTAATTATATCAGCCCAACTACCCTGAGGAAACTGAGATAATCCAACCACATCTAATCATGTTCATTCCACTAAAATGAAATGTGCACATTTGGAAATGACTGAGTATTTGGAAATTAATTGTGGAGTTTTTTTTTTTGTTTTTTTTTGAGAAATTAGTACTTTTATACAGCAAGGGCATGTTAATTTGAATAAAAATGACAGTAAAAACATTTATAATGTTGCAAAAAGTTCTATTTTAACTAAATACTGTTCTTGTCAAGTCACCTTTATTTATATAGCGCTTTTAACAATACAGATTGTCAAAGCAGCTTTATAGTATTAAATAGGAAAATAGTGTGTCAATAATGCAAAATGACAATAGTAAACACTCCGTTTTCAGTTAAAGGCAGTTCATTGAATTCAGTGATGTCTTCATCCAGCTCAGTTCAGTTTAAATAGTATCTGTGCAATCAAGTCGACAATATCGCTGGAAACTTGTGACAATATCTGCTTAATATTTTCCAACATTGATAAAAATAAAAAAATGTTTCTTGAGCAGCAAATCAGCATATGAGAATGATTTCTAAAGGACACTGAAGACTGGAGTAATGATGCTGAAAATTTAGCTTTGCATCACAAGAATAAATTACATTATAAAATGTATTAAAATAGAAAAGTAATTTTATTACCATTATAGTATTTTATTACTTTTTAACAATATTACTAAATAGTATTACTCTTCTAGTGTATATTCGATCAAATAAATGCACCCTTGGTGAGCATAAGAGATTTTAAAATCATATTTATTTTATTATGCATTCTGTACTGCACAAATATTCAGTATGAGAGAAAAAAACTGGTGTGGAACCAAGGTTTAGCTTTAGTTAAAAATCTTGAAATGCAGCTGAAACAATATTTTCTAAATCGCCAATTAATCAACCGTTTCAACTGTTTTTCATTGTAAAATATTAAACCTATTTAAGAAAATGAAAGGCATCATTAAACAAAACTAAGAACATAATATATTTACTAGTGTGTTTCTGAAGTATTTGATCTCTCCATTTCTCTCTCCTCTCCACCTGTAGCTCCATGCCGTCCCACGTAGATGTCTCTTACGATGACCTGTTCGGTGCTCTGCAGCGCTATGCGACGTGCGAGCAGCGGTTGGGCAAGTGAGGATCAGTCTGCAGAACAGAACAGAAGGAACTGAACGAGCGAGAGGGGATGGAGGGGGTCCGTCCCTCTCTTCATGTTTACAGTACAAGCACTGGAACCTCAGCGCCAGCAATCCGCTGCTGCTGCTCTTCTCCGCCAAGACCTGCCAGGCGTCTCTCTCTCTCTGTGCGTGTGTGTGTGTGTGATTATACTTGTGCGTTTGTGTACGTGTGAGTCTCCCGTGAGTAACTACACGCAGAAAAGGGCGCAAGCGCTTCCCTGCAAACAGGCCGGTCGCTCGAGGAGCTTGTTTAGCCATGTGGTGTAAATTTACCAGATAGATAGATAGATAGATAGATAGATAGATAGATAGATAGATAGATAGATAGATAGATAGATAGATAGATAGATAGATAGGTAGGCACATATTTTCCTACCTCAGGGTCTAAGTAACTGGGTATTTCCTAATGCTTTGGGGTTGAAATTTAGTGCAAAAATACAGCATTAACTAGGAAATATCATGCATAATATAATGTAATATTATGTCAGAAAGGTCAAAATGTTATTCTAAAGGGTGGATTGTTATAAAGGGGTTGCCATAATGGTTGGTAGTAGTCTTCTAGCCCATTCAAATATATAGATGGATGGATGGATGGATGGACAGAATTCAGCAGCTGTCTATGTAGGCAGTAAGTGAAGCAACTCACTAGGTTTTGGAACAGAGTTTCTGTATCAGCTTCAAAACAAGCAGACAGATGCTTGATCAAGGCCAGAAGAACATGTGGGATCAAACATCATCATTCCAGCTCCTTCCTCGTCAACATTCAGCGGATCAACATCCATTAAAGCGCTGCTGTACGGCTCTACTTCTCTAACACGAGAATTTCCACTGGGTTATGATTGCACCTGCTGTATGTAGAGTCCCTCTGAACGAGTCCGTGACCTCTCTCTGTGCTTCAGCCACAAAGAATATACTCTATGCTGCGGTTTCGCACACATGCAATATGAGAGCCAATCCTGTTCAGCATGCTGGCCACTGGTTTCCATGACAACTAAGGGGTGATGGGTGGTCAAAGCCTGTATGAAAACAGCCAACCTAAACACCAGCTGATATTGAACGGACTAATCTATCATTCCGTAAAGTGGATGTTGATTTAAATTCAAAGCATTTCGTATCGAAGCAAATTAAGACCGAGAGCTTGCAAACGTGAGTGACTGACTTGTTGTACAGTTCTAAGCGCACCCATTAAACATGAAGATGTGCTGCAAGTAAATGCAATCCATGTATTGATTTCAGACCGAAGCATCCATAACTGTTGGGCTTTTGGCACACTAACAAGCATCTAGACTTAGATGTTCAGCCCCCTTAGGAATGAGTAACTGATCGTGGGCTTTGTGTTTTGACATCTCGCTGCACAGGGAATTGAAGTACCTGCAGTGTTTCCTTATGGCAAGATTACATACTTTGAAGACAAAGCTAGAGAATTCATTTAGTTGCCTTTTGCTATGTTTTCATTTCGTGGCTTCTTTTTTCTCTAGAAGAATATGCATTTATTTATTTGCTTGCAAAAGAATCCAGTATATGCTTAATTTTCTTTCTCTCTCTAAGAAAATGCTGATATAAATTAAATTACAAAAAGTTTCACTTAAATTAAATCATTCAAGATTAGTCATTTCTGATTTATTAATAAACAAAGAGCAAACTGTATTTGTCCATTTGTAGTGATTGTGTAGGTGCAGATTTTTTCCTCTTTTTTTCTCTTTGCTTTTCCTTTTCAGTATCGTCTAATTTATTGCTGTATTTATACTTATTTATTATTGTTATTATTTACATATATTTATTCTTTATTATTATTATTTTCATTTGTCTTGATGCAATCATATTCATTAGTATATTTTGTGACTTAGAGAGTAAGAAATACTTTTGTCTGATCTTATCTTGATGTCTCTTTTAACATGCCAAAAAAGTAGATACATTTGTTTTTCTTTTTTAACTCAAAAGGAAAAAAATATTTAAAATTAAACGATAAAAATAAAAATGATTATTTCATTTGAATTTAAATGAAATAATTAATTGTAATTTTTTTCTGTATATGTACTGTATATACACGCATTACAAATCTGAAATTAAATTTCCAAAATAAAATTAAACATTTAAAACAAATATTAGCAATCAATAAGTCAAAATTCAAGTATTTTTTAATGAGGTATTAAATGAAAGATTTCTGGGGAAATTATATTTTTTCTATTGTGTATAATGTTACATTTATTTATTAATGTATTTTTCTTATAATTACTAAATATGATTACATTACATAATATTGCATAACTTTTATATATTTATTTGTTATTATGTAATTTATATTTACAATACATTTATATTTAGTAAATGTTATTACATTTATTTATTATCGCATTTTTTCTTATATTTACTAAATATGATTAGATTTATTACATTACAGTACTTATTTGTTTATGCAATAAATCAGCTTACATTTATTTATTTGTTAATGAATTAATTTATATTTACAGCACATTTAGTAAATGTGCTTAGTACCGCATTTTTCTTATATTTACTAGATATGATTAGATTTATTTATTACAGTACGTATTATCACATTTTTTATTACAGCTTTTTATTTTGAAATGCTTCTCATTGGTTGACGCGTACCGTCGGAAACAGTGGCCTCTAGCGGTCAGATGGTCTATTTCACTCAAAAGCGCACCACCTCTCAATAATCACGGCAGTCCTGCTCCGGCGTTCAGAAAATGCGCACCGAAGCACCGGGAAACATCTGCTCAGAAAGCGAACGGGTGCAACATCGCGCATGAATCTGTAACATCCAGCGACTTCTTGGAGCCTCCAGCATCCCTCCTCCTCCAGCACTTACTGGAGATACATACACCTGCCTGTTTATTGTCACCTGCAATATGGAGAGCTGGAGCTGATCGGAATAACCAAAGCCTTAGGAATGATCACTGCTTACTGACTGACCGCTTTAGTTTCCAGCTTTAGAGATGATGCCCGAGCACCAGAACCATGTTGTCACCACTATTGAGACCATGCCATCAGAGACTGTCACCGCATCACCATCGCTGTTTCAGAGGATGAAGAAAGTGTTTAACAGGTAAGAGAAACTACTGGAAATATCCTGACAGCATGTGTTTGGATTTGCTCCTCCACGCCAGCAGACATCAATTCAACTTTGTCCTGCAAGGCACATTTATTAAGATGTTTATTCTGCATTCGCACCTGGTTTGCTCAACCATGTTTACAACAGAGTCAACTGAAGCAATCTGTTCTAATGCACGCATTAGAGTTCCCAATAGTGCATCCAGATGTGATGTTTGTAATGGCTGTTCCAAACTATATCTCTATTTTTATCTATAGAGAGGTGAAGCAAGTACTGTTTTTATATTCATGAGCCATTGGTAGGTTTCTATTGTCATTATTTGTACTATTCATTTGGACCGGGATTTAGGAAATATTAATGTTCTTATGTCAGTTAGTACTGTCATTTCTTAAATTGATTCCTACAAAACATCCATCACATGGTGTTCCTCGGTCTGCATGCATGCAGGGAACATCACCGATTGTCTTTTTTGTAAAAGTCAGGATTCACTTCATCACGGTGACTGAAAGGTCTTGAGGAGAAATGCACACTTTGTCTCTATTGTCTTGTGATGTGTGTGTGTGTGTCCATCAGTCACAAGTGCATGCTGGCACCAGAGGGATTTTCACTTGAACGCCATGCAGTTCAAGTCACAGAAAACCTGTTGTGTATAATTTGGCCCAATAAAACTGCAATCTGAGCAATCGGGCTGAAAATCTACTCTTGATCAGGTTCTAAGGTGGCCAAATTTTGGTTTAGTTTGGGTGGGAGTCAGTGTCAGAAATGAACTTTACCCTTCAGATAGATTATAAGTAGCTTTTTTACCTTTATAAATGCAGATATTTTTAGTGTTTTCAGGTCAAATTTTTGTCTTTTGCATCAAAACCCATCATATTAGCACAAAATGTGTATTAAAGACTGTGAAATGACAGCTACAGGCGAATACACCAAAAAAAAAATGTAACTGCTAGTAAGAAATTAAAAGCAACACACTGAATTAAATGTGAGTTTTTCAAGTAGAAAGTCTGAAGTTGTATTTTCTAGAAAAACACCTTAGTCTTAATTTACAACTTCTACATTTTTTTTTTACAGTCAGTGTACAGCGTCTGCAGTCTCTGAATCCATTTCTAATTGAATCTAGAAAAGAATATAAATAGGAGTTCAAAAAAAAAATATATATATTTTTCAGAGTATTAATTATGCATGTTGTTTGTTAGATAAAGGATAAAAAGCATTTTTTCCTCCCATATTTTAAATGCCAAAGCTTTTGGTAGCTTTTTTGTTGTTGTCGTCTCAAGCCCTTGTTGGTTTTTGATCGTAATTGGGATGTTCTAACTTTAAATGCGCCAGAGGCGTTCTTCTGACTTGTTGGAGTTGTTTTGTCTGGTAATTTGTTTGTCCGTGTGTGTGTAAGGGAGGCTTTAGCTGCTCCAGTTGTGTGTGTGGTTATGCAGAGAGGATGACAGCTGGTAGTCCTAGGTCAGATGAGTCGGGCTGCCCACTCTTTCTCTCTCTTTGCCATCTGCTGGTCCTTTTTATCCTCGCCACTTGCCTTTATCTCCCAGAACAATGTCCCAGGAGGTGGAATCTGTGCAGGGGCAGATCGGGTTGCACGCTGACAGTGGTGGAGCCAGGATGTTTTCATAGGGGTGGCCAGGGAGGGGCCAGCAACCAGTCTGGGGTGGCACAGAAATCTTCATTATTTCAATATAGTTATGTGTTTGACTATAATGTACTGGGCTGCGTTTCTCGATAACGATTGATCTTATAGCGCTTAAGAGCGTTTTCTACGAGTCATTTTACGATCGTTCGTTATTGTTTCACGTGCGTTTCCCAAAAATGAGTGCTGAAATGTCACCTTATAGAATGGCTCATAATTGTAGTACATGCACGTTTATTGAAATGTTAACCTAATGCTGCATTCCAGACAACTCGGATATACTAACTATTATTATATTATATATTATATTATTTATACGTATAATATTATACTTTACATAATTATATAGCCTATAATATACTTTATATAAAAATATATATTATAGTATATAATATCTATATAGAGATGTTATTTCCGAGTCCAATACATTTTCGTGCACGTCAGTAAGTCATTGACTGATTTCCCCCCCAGTCTTTGAAGCATATTTCCTACATTACTTCTTTTATAAATTTTTTTGTTCAGTCGTTTAATTTAGATGTGTATTTCAATTTTTTCTGCCCTTTTTAATGATTTCATTTATAAATTCATAAAAAAAAACGAGTAATAAAGTGTACAATAAAGTACAATCAAAACTTTATATTATAATCACATTGCACTTGAATAAAGTTAAAGGTGCAATCTGCCGATTGTCCTGCAGGTGACCGCATGAATTTGTCTTCTTACGATGCACTTAGGGATTTACGATTACTCCAACTCACTCGTAGATCTACACTGATTTTCAAGTGCTACTTAAGTTACGATGCTTTTGGGAAACAGACCGTAATATTAAGATCCGTCGTACGATCGTTTTTACGAACTTCTAGGCTTATGAAGCTTTTGGGAAACGCAGCCCTGGACTGTTTTGGTGCCTGAAACACAACTGAGTACAATTAATTTCTACTTGACTGTAATTGAGAATTGAGTGAATATGACAATTTTTGTATTATTCCTCACCTCCAGGTGTTTTAATAAAGGGGCTCACTATAGCTTTATTGCTCATTTAGCTTCTCAAAACTCCCCAAATGCTTGCTCTCCAACATTGCGTACTCATGGATGAGACATACTCATGGATGAGACTGGCAGATAGTGATAAAAATGTGAAAATGGCCGGAAGTCAACAGTAGACCTAAATGCCAGAATATAAAATTAGTTATTTTATGCATTTAAATGGTTTCATTTTCGCATATTTTCTAGTATACGTGCACTGTGCTCACATTTATTTGTGCATTAAATTACAAATAAAAAATACATATCAGCTTGTGCCTTATATTGTGATCTCAAATTGCAGAATATATTTTAGTACATGCATTTGAGAGACGTTCTTGTGTGCTGCGTATCGTATACATGCACAGTTTGCAGCTTTAATCGCCTTTTTGGTAATTTCATGACTTGGCTGACGACAGAACTAGGTATGAATGCTCATAGTTTCTTGTGCGGGTTATTTATGATGAAGTGATATAGAGCGTGCACCACATATTCGCGTACTGTTGAAGAGTGTGCGCCGTGAGCACAGTAAAACGGCTGGTGGGACAGGAGAGTGTGTTTTACTGACATATAGTCTAACAACATCTCATCAGACCACAGTTCACAGTTGTTCTACTGAAGCTCATTTGGCTGCTGTAGCTTTAAAGGGGTGGTTTATTGCGATTTCACTTTTTTTAACATTAGTAAGTGTGTAATGTTGCTGTTTGAGCATAAACAATATCTGCAAAGTTACGAAGCTGAAAGATCAATGCAAACTGAGATATCGTCTTTTAAAATTCTGGCAGTTTAATGCCTACAAAAATGGCTGGTAGACACTACAAGAAGTTACTTCCCAGGTTTGTGACATCACAAACCCAGATAAAATTTTTTTAAAAAAGCAGCAAAGGGGGCGAGGCCTGCGCTGCTTTAGAGAAGAGGAAGAGAAAACTAGAGGTGCACGTAAAAATCTATTCATATATAAATCGTGATTCTGTCTTCCAACGATACTAATGGATGCACAAGATTCAAAATCAATGTTCTAAAGCAGAGGTCCCCAACCACCGGGTCGCGACCCACTACGGGGCCGTGGAAGAATTGCTACCGGGTCGCAAGAACGTTCTGGGAAAAATAGTTATGACACTGTTATTTATTTATGTTAATGATTGTTCTAATTATTCTGTATTTTCATTGTATGCGATTGATATGGAGTAGAAATTTTAGAATTTCATTTTAAATAAGTAAATGAAAGATTGCTCTGATCTGTCACATATTAGGAGTTAAACGGATTGAGGTTGATCCGTAATACGTACAGATGAGACCCTACCGTTCGGCACGCACGTGATGCAGATTAATTTGCCAATTTACACGTACAAGCAATTTTAAACCACAAGAAGAAGAAACGAAAGAGAGCTCAATTAGTTACTCACACGCTGTTCTCGCACCGAATCAAAGCACGCACAATAGACGTGTTTCAGACAGCACGGAAATACCGAGTTGCGTATGCATACACATAAAATTAGCCTATGTCAAAAACCCTTCACGGTATTGCCATTCTCTGTGATTACAATTTTTTTTTCTTGCTTATCCAAAAAAATATTCAGATCTGTGACTCAAAAAATCCCCCCACAATATAATGCGTTGAACCACAAAGCAGCGGTTCTTAATACTGTTCCTCGCATCCCCCTGCTCTGCACACGCTCTGCATCTCTCTCTCTTTCTTTTTCTCTCTCTCATTCAGCTCAGCTCCAAAAATGAGCTGTTACAATTATACACTTATTTTCACATAGCTATGAGAAGCGTTAAACATGGACGCGCGTGCAGTTGCCGTACTGTATTAAAGCTTCAATCAGGATAAAACCGTATATTATAAGCTAACATAAGCAGTAGCATTTACAAATAACAGCTTATCGAAAAGTATGAGACAACAACAAACAAAAAACATAAGCCTACCATTAAAAGCCGTGCTTGCACAGGTTCTGCACGATCCTCTTCAATAATATCCTCTGCTTCTCAATCGGGCTCAAACTGATAAGTGATATTAACGATGCCTTGTTTACAATACAACCGGAGCACATGCCGCTGAGGTAAGGAACGGGTATGTTTAGATGCGCACTAGAGGCGGTTTAGCCAATCACAACACACTGGGCTAGCTAACCAATCAGAGCCCATCGCATATTTCTGAGGGAGGGGCTTCATAAAAGAAGGAAATGATCTGCGTGTTTCTCAGAGAAGGAATAGAGCGGTGTGGAATAAAGGTAAATTATGTGAAAAATAATGCATTTTTTAAAAAACGAAGCATTAACACATGTTAGACTGCACCCCATAAACACAATCAAGCCTAGAAAAAACCCACTGAACCACCCCTTTATGTTGTCATAAAGAGATACAGCAGTTCTGCATCTTAATAAATGCATTTCTTGTCAAGAAAAAAAAGGAACAAAAACTGCAGGTTTGAGTGGGGTGGCCAAAGGGGTGGCCTTTTGTCAGTGGTGGCCAGGGGCCTCCGCCCCTGCACGCTGGGTGCTTCAGTGCCCATTGTGAACCTGCCATAAGTAAAATCTGCTCTTAGGGTGAAAGTGAGGCCTGTTCTTACTGAGGAATCTTTTAACCAGCTGGATGCCACTGTATAGAAATGAACATTTTTAATAGGGGTCGACCGATTATCGGCGCCCATATTAAGCATTTTTATGATTATCGGTATCTGTCATTTTCAAAACCGATTCGCCGATAAAATAACTTAATTTTGAAATGCGCTATTTGGCTCTGATGCAGCTTGTCAGAACACACCACTCTGTGGCCTATCAATGCGGAATTCACTCTCACTCCGAAAGCGCTTGCTAACTGGAGCTACTTCAGTGATCACGCATCAGTTGTCTCTCAAAGGTAAGGCAGCAGCAGACATTGCTTAATTTGCAATAAATCACAATACACTAATGTTATACTGAAGTTGCAAAACACCTCAATATTATCTATGATTTCCCACTTATTATATAAATTTTTTTTAAAGTTAATCCATTGATGTGCATTAGATGATGAATTGAATAGTCACCTCTACTATTGAAGGTTATGTTTTAGCCATCAGAAAAGAATTAATGAGGAATTATGAGAGGTTATGCTATTATACATACATTTCTAACATGTAAATTATTGAAGCCAAATACTTACATTTTCCCAAGATGTTTAGCTGTAGTACAGTATTCATAGGCTTAATCATGAAGCATACTTAATTTTTACATTAATTTTCATTTTTACACCAGACATGTATATCGGTTCAAAATATCGTTTATCGGTCTACTTGATCTGTAATAATCCGCATCACTATTTCTAACTCATTCCACAAAGTTTGTGCTACAGGTCAAATCAAGAGGGCATAAATAGTATATTGAAACCAAAATATCATATTTTGGTTTTGATACTTGGGGGTGGGATCTTTGACCACTTCGATAGTTTGTATTATACAACTCTGTATTCAACTAACTTTATAATGCAATCAATACAGGGGTGAGTTTCTGGATCCTGGCAGTTTTTGACTATTCACATATATTCTTTATGATACACTTGATATATTATAAGATACATCTACATAATGTACATGTTTCATTATTTGTGTTTCTATAATCAGATAGCATCATGAGCTTGGTCTGATCCATCATGCTTAATGTTCTCTTTGTCTGTCTTCCTTTCCAAAGCCCAGTAATTGAAACGCTTGTTTGGATGAAGAAGGTCATACTTATTTATGGGATTTGATGTCATATTGTATTTTTGGTTGCTTAAAGCAATGGAATATAAAGCTTAATTGGAGGGAAAAATCTGATTTCATTAATAACCCTCAAGGTTGTTTTGCCCTGGATGATTGTCTTCCATTTAGATAGTAACCACTGAAAGGAGTAGCTCACTCAAAAAGTAAAATGTCCATAATGTTGTTCGAAACCTTTGTGCTTTTTGGAGCTAGAGAGCATCTGGTAATGCTTCCATTGCAAGAGCAACATAATGATTTTACAAAAATGTTTAATCCATGGCAAATATATGGGTGTGGAACAAAATGAGGGCGAGTAAATAATGACAACCTTCTCTCTCTCTCTTTTTTGTGCAGTAAACTATCCCTTTAAACTTGTACCAAGGGTAAACCTGCCACGTTGCTGCTTTTCTCAGTGTGCAACGGGGTTGTGGAAACAACGTGACATAATAAGATATAAAATATGCAACATCTAGTAATTCCCGATGGCATGTTAGGAGCAGAACAAAGGAGTTTGTCCTCCTCTACCTTCAGTAGAGCTCTTTTCCGTCCTCACCTCATGGGGAAAATGAATTGACTTTGGAATATGTGTGTACGTTAGTGTTCAGATCCTTTGTTTCAGTAATTAATATTGTGCCAGTCAACCGTAAACTCTATGAAAATAATTTTTTGGAGGGAAAGAGGTTATTTTCTCTGACACATGGATAGTGAGGACAGCTAAGCTAAATCTAAACACGTTTCGTCTGTAGAAAAACCCATGAGGTTCACACGGCACAGGAAGCTTTGCTTAAGATATCTTTCTTGCATTACAGCTAATAATGTTTGCAAATGGATCAACGTTGTTTTAGGGGGAAATTGCTAATGTTTTACAATGGATTATATTTCTTTGAAATTGATCTACCCAGCTAGTTCTGTGGCATATGGAGGGGATGGGCTTCTTGGTAAAAAGTTAAAGGGATAGTTCACCGGAAAACGAAAATTCTGTCATCATTTACTCACTCTCAAGTTGTTACAAAACTGAATGAATTTCTTTCTTCTGCTGAACACAGCAGAAAATATTTTCAAGAATGTGGCAGTTTTTGGTTCCTATTGACTTCCATAGTATTAGTACCCCCCCCACTGTTTGGTTACCCACATTCTTCAAAATGTCTTTTATGTTCAGAAGAAGAAAAAAACTCAAATAGGTTTGGGTGTTAAATCATGAGAGGATTTGTTTTAATTTTTTTCATAATTCAACTTTTTTTATTGTTCAACAGTCAAAACTTCGTACATCACCACAGTATTCAATATTCACCTTTCCAAACAATTACATATTCAGCCACTAGTCACCATCAATGTTATAAAACAAAAGCACATGGAAATGTAACAGTTGTTAAGGAGTCCTGCTCATCAATCACACCATTTTTATATGCTGCCAAAAATGATCCCATGTTTTTTTTCATTTCTCCCTCACTCTGCAGTCTCCCCAACATGCACTCATATGATGCAATTTCAATCATCCCATCAATCCAATCTTTCAAATCTGGGGTTTTGGGGCATTTCCAATTGCGCAAGATCATCTTAATAAGGGTAAAAGCATTTTTTTGCTATATTAGGTACAGCTGATTTATCTCCAAGAAGGCATAATTGTGGTTCCACAGGTAAATTATAGCCCAACCACTCTTCAAGTATTCTCAGAATTTTACGCCAGAATGGCTGAACTAAAGAACATTCCCAAATCATATGTAAATAAGTGCCCTCTTCTTCCTTACATTTCCAAAAGAGATTATTTCCAGCTATCCCCATCCTGTAAAGTCTAGATGGTGTATAATAGTATCTATGTACTATTTTGTAATGAATGAATTTTCCCCTAGCTTCCCTTATGTTCTTACCCACATTAGATAAGAGATCCAGCCAGTCATCATCATGAATATTAATCCCCAAATCCTTCTGCCATATTGTTTTCAGGTAATTACAAGTATCTGTAGTTACATTAAGCATTGATTTGTAACACATAGAAGCAGTTTGAGTTCAGAGAATTTTCATTTTTGAACTAATGCAGCAGTCATTTTCCAAATTTTTTTTAACACTTTTCTTAACTCTGAAAACAATGATGCATGTTAATATTTTAGTATTAATGTGCTGTAATTGATCTGCTATATATATATATATAAACGAATCCTCAAAATGTTTCAGATTTTGCCCCTGAAACAAAGATCTCAACCTTTCAGACAGCATTGAATGCTTACAGCAACCACATGGTAGATTATTTGAAAATATATATAATCAGAAACCTTGGTACAAGATTATTATTTTTTTTTAATCAAACGTCCACTTTGAACGTGGCAAGTTCTTCTAGTCATATGTACTTGAGTTTTTCACATTGTCGGAGTTAAGACGTAATGTAATCTTCGAAGAAAGTGGCTCCTTTTCTTAGCAACCCAGGAGATAATGCATGGAATGTTCATGGCTCATTGAGGAGCGGGTGGGCTGATGTTATTGTTCTGATGCACCCAAGCCATTCACATGACTGCGTGGACTTCCTGGGTCTAACAGCGCAACTTTGTTCTCATTTCCCGTGGCACCATTACTGCACGGCCGACAGCTGAAATCATGTCAAATGTTAAATGAAACGTGCCATTCATCCCTCTGAGGCTTGAAGGCAGAATCCTCTGAAAGGTGTTACAAAGTATCTTTTTAATTTGGATCTTTATTCTAAGAAAAGATTCTAAATTATGATTAATCAGATAAGCTCCAAAATTGAATTACAAACAAGTTGTTCTATATGACACACTTTTATTAGTGAGCTTTGGAAGAAAAGTCCTATATATACGAATAGTGAATTTTTGCTTCAAGTCTAGAACTTATTGATCCAGTATTTCTCCTTTCAGAATAACAGTGGAGCAGATCTGATGATTTCTGCTCTCAGAAATTCTCCCAATAATGAGCCTCATAGTTTTGTTCGCAGCTTAATGCCCATTTATTGCTTTGTGGAACATTTATGAGCAATTTAATCCAGGCGTCTTAATCAGCTTTATTTCGACTTAGCAGGACACTCTTTAACTCCTTCCTCTGTACAGTTGAAACTTTAATGTATTTATTTCATTTTTTGGCGAAGAGGATGATGTGAGCAGAATGATGTGCTGCATTAAAATGTATTTAGTATGATTATGCACTTATAATGGTTGTTTCCTATCATTTACTTAACCTTCTTGCAGATCTATATATTTTCCTCCTTCCATTGAACACAAATGAAGACATTCCTTTTCCATCACTTTTCCATGCTATTAAAATGAGGATTTAGGATTTCAAGCAACAACAAAGATGCAAAAGTATCATAAAAGTTCATATGACTCATTCGCTGTTAGGGATGTAACGATTACCGGTTTGACGATAAATCATGATAAAATTCCCCACGGTTAGTATTACCGTTTCATCTTTTAATTATCATTAAAACCGTATTAGAGTACAGCGATTTGAACAACTCGCGATAAATAAATACTGTCCAGCATAAAGCACAATTTTAAGTATTAAGTAACAGTTTTAAGTAACAGTCTCACATGCACACAGCACGTAGAGTAGTTTCGTTTTGAGTGAAAACAGGGCGGAAAAGCTGGGAGGTTTTAAAAGAATTATACAAATAAATATATGAATGAATTATGTGAATGTACCTCTGAAGGTTCGGACTGTCTTCAGAAACGATTCGATGGCATTTTGTTTTCATTTTCGCTCCATGTAATGCCTAAAGGACGTTTTCTTAATCGCAATACTGCTTTGTCCACGGAGTTTACGGGAAACTGCTTTTCCATAAGCGCCACCTGCTGTCAGCGAGTGGATTTACAGAGACTTATATTTGCATTCAGCTTGCGTGCGGTTTCTGTCTGGCCAAAAATGGACCGAATTTGCATGCACTACTGTAAATTTTGACCAGTTGATGAAAAACAAGCTTATGTGAATTCTACACATTTAAACAATTCAGATAAGTTATTTAGAATTATTATGGAGCAGATAAAATACAAACATGCATGTATATATTTAAGAAAAATATGTTATGTTTATATATTAAATATATTTATATATAATATAAAGTATATAAATATATACATGTAAATACATATTTTCTAAATATATACTGTACGTGTATGCCTTTATATATAAATAATAAATGTACACAGTACACACACATATATTATATAAACAATTTTTTTTATTTTGGATGCGATTAATCACGATTAATCTTTGCCCAGCACTAACTATGCTCACCAGTTTGTTAAAAATACGGTAAATATAAAATAATTGTATAAATATATAATATAAATAAAGTTACTGCCATTCAAAACAACTGTTTTCTATTGTAATATACAGTATTTAAAAATGCAGTTAATTTCTGTTATGCAAAGTTACATTTTTAGCAGCCTTTACTACAGTACACACACACACTATTATTAGAATTCTTTTTTAAAAATCTTTATTTCATTACAAAAAGTAAATTTTTCATAAAATGTATATTTCCAAATCTCACAGTGTCTTCAATTAAGTTCCATTAACATGAATATCATGTAGCGGGGCTGTGCATACATATTTATGACTGGCTTTCTTTCTCCTTTGCTGTGTTCATGGGTGGTCTAAAAATAATCAAATATCACACACTCCCATCATCAACTGAGTGGAAAATGTCTGAAAATGTTGCCATTTCCAAACTCAGCAGTTGGGTTCACCAGTAAATATTTTGGAGCGCTGGAGTTGTGTGTGTGTGTCAGCAATGAGTTTTGTCAGTGTTTTGCCCAGACATGTGAACACCTCAGATCATTAATGCATCTATTCTGATTGTGCTTAGAGGTGATGGTGAATTTGGCTTTTGACAATATGGCCAAATCGATCATAAATGAAAAAAAAGAAAATCCTTTCCTCTTAATTAATTGCCCCTCACAGCGTTGCAGCAAAGTCAAATATCATCATTCACTTGACGTCTGATTCCCTCCAGTGAAACGTGATTAATCGAGGTGAATTCAGGAGTGAAGCCTCGTGTGTCAGTCTGCCGGTGAATGAAGGATGCTCAGGATTCAATTAGTCTCAGCATGTGCCACTGGGAAGCAGGTGCTTTGATAGGATGCAGGATGAACAATCTTAGTGTGATTCATCTTGAAATTTCCACTCATATTGCCCAACTCAAAAACACTGGCACGCTCTGTCACATTTTAATGGGACATATCATACGCTTTTGTAGCAGAACCTGAATTTATAATGTTACTCAAGGTTTCATGCTCCTAAAAACAACGTTTTAGTTTAAAGGCACAATTTGTAATTTTCGCCGCTAGAGGGCGCATATTCAAAATAAACAAATAGACAAAGGCATAATTTGATGACGCCGTGACTGAGTGTGGAATCATGGGAGTTGTCGTCTTCATCCCCACAGCCGATGCAATCTGACGGGACTCGGCCAGAAATCATGTTCATGGATGAGCTAATGATTTATTAACGTAGTAGAATGAAGCAGGGTGAGGCTGAAAGCCGTCAAAGCGAAACGAGGCCACTGAACGAGCGTGACACACGGCTCGAAAGCAGCGGAGCTTTTATTATGCCACAGTCGACCGCTTCCACTCCTCCCGGTCGTGCGTATGTGGGGAAAAAAGCAGCGCTGTTTTATCATACTAGATACATTTGAAAGTTCTGTTATAATGCTACTCTGTGCGGTCGTCACCGGTCTATTAAAACGCACAACATATTAAAGCGTCTTTGGTGTTTCCATGTTTTCTACAAAACAAAACCGGAAATCGTGGGGTTATGACGTCATTGGCAGGCGACACAATGACACTATGGACACACTCCGTGTCACTAGTTAAAATTGCTTATTTCTCTGGGTTTATACATTCTTCGAAACATTTGGGATAATGTAAGTACACCAGTCAGCAAAATATATAACACTGTTCTAGTGGTTTTTGGATATTTTAATAAAAAAATCTTACATATTGTGCCTTTAACATCTCCATTTTCACCCTCCTTGCTGTTTTTGCCTCTTTCGTGTTAACCCTGTAAAGCCTGACATATGAAATAATGGTCAGATTTTTTTTTTGTTGATCTTTTGAAGTAAAACTAGTTTATGTACTGTGAAACATAGTGTAACCTGAACTGACAGCTTCCCAAGACCATTGAAATGTCACAGAATTCCTTAACACATGTCACTGATGACCGTCTGGTCTGATCTCAGCAGATTGTGTGGCACATTTTAGCACAGATTGTTTTGTGAACTTGTCGAAATATACAGGTTTTGCGAAGAGAGTGTTTGCATAGACATCTTGAAGGGATAGTTCAGCCAAAAATGAAAATTCTGTCAACATTTTCTTATCCTCAAGTTGCTCCAAACATTGTATGACTTTTTTTTCTGTATTTTTTTATTTATTTTTTTTACAAAGAATGATGGTAATCAAACAGTTGCGGGTATCCATTGATTTACATTGTACCCTTAAAGGTACATATTAGTACCTAAAGTGTACATATTAGTACCTAAAAGGTACAAAAGTGAACCTTTTGAAAAGGTACCGCCCTGTGACAGCTTTTGTACCTTTATTTCTGAGAGTGTACGGAAAAAATACTATGGAAGTCAATGGAGACCATCAACTGTTTGGCTACCAACATTCTTCAAACTATCTTCTTTTGTGTTCAAAAAAAGAGAGAAAGTCATATAAGTTTGGAATGATATATGGGTGAGTATGAACTTGTCGAAATATACAGGTTTTGCGAAGAGAGTGTTTGCATAGACATCTTGAAGGGATAGTTCAGCCAAAAATGAAAATTCTGTCAACATTTTCTTATCCTCAAGTTGCTCCAAACATTGTATGACTTTTTTTTCTGTATTTATTTTTTTTTTTTTTACAAAGAATGATGGTAATCAAACAGTTGCGGGTATCCATTGATTTACATTGTACCCTTAAAGGTACATATTAGTACCTAAAGTGTACATATTAGTACCTAAAAGGTACAAAAGTGAACCTTTTGAAAAGGTACCGCCCTGTGACAGCTTTTGTACCTTTATTTCTGAGAGTGTACAGGAAAAAATACTATGGAAGTCAATGGAGACCATCAACTGTTTGGCTACCAACATTCTTCAAACTATCTTCTTTTGTGTTCAAAAAAAGAGAGAAAGTCATATAAGTTTGGAATGATATATGGGTGAGTAAATGATGACAACTTTCATTTTTGGGTGAAATCTCTTTAATGGTGCATAAGTAGAAAAACTTGTTTGTTTAATTATAAGATCAGCGAAAGAGTGGAAAATGTTTTTTTGCACAACAAAATTGGACTAACATTATAAGCTGACTTCAGTGGAAAAATGTAAAACATGAGCTCTTTTTAGTTTTATGAATATTCAGGAATTTATTTTAAAATATTGATTAATTTGTGTTGATTCAGTGCATTATAACAGTTCAGTTTTTCTTGAAGCACAGATTTTCCTGTTTGCCTTATTTAGTGTTTTTTGGATCACACTCTGTGTCCCGAGAATTTCTTTTTAGTCCTAATGAAAACAGTTCTCTGGGCATTTCTAGCTGCTGAAGCAGAGCCTCAGAAACGGCACCTAAGAGATTAAAGAGAGAAGGAAAAACTCAGTGATTTATCATGTCTTAGGGGTTAATTAAAGGGCTGGACCGTCCCTGTTTGGCATGACACAAGGATTTCATGTTCATTTCCTTGTGCTGAAATGGAATGCACTCTCCATTTCCTGTCCCCTAGTGTCCAATAAACAGATATTACGACAAAGACATTTCAGTGCCATTAGTCAATATCCGCCGCTGATAACATCTAAGCGTGTCAGATTACACACTGTGAATGCAATAAGGATCTGTAAAATCAAATTCAGAGTGTATACTGATACTCTAATGCACTAACGCCCAGTTTTTGGGATATTGCATATCAAGGTGTTTCTTCAGCTACAGGCACTTTTGTGCCCTAGGCTTGATATTTAGTTTAAATTACATTTTTGTATCCTTGTTCCAGACTTCCAATCTGAAAAACAACTGGTGTAGAAACAGTTTTCACTCAGAAATTGCTAGTACATTTTACAATACAAATACAATAACAAGGAAATAGCAATTAATACATTGAATCAAACGCATTTTGAAGTAGAAGACTGAAAGTATTTTCTTGTTAAACATACTTCAATAACCTTTGTTTTATGTACTTCAAAATAAACCTATATAATAACTGTTTAACTTCAATAAAATAATTGTTACAGTGGAAAATATATCAAAATATAATTTCTTATCACTTCTTCAACTATTTTTGTATATATAAATTGTGATCATCTAAACAAAATTTAAATAATAATTTAAATTATAGTCCGAGAAAGAAATCTTGACCAGGGGTGAATCAGGTAATCACAAGCGAGACTATGGGTGCTCCAGAGAGGGAAGAAAATGTCAAAAACAAAAAGTGGATCCCATTAAAAAAAAAATTATAAAACAAAAAATAATAATTTAAATTATTTGCATTTGTTGCATGGAAATGTTTCAATGTAAATATCACTTATGGACACTATATTATGTGTTATAAACAATATATTGTGTAAATTTTGTTTTCAATTATTTTAAAGGCAAGTTTATTTATATAGCACATTTCATACACAATGGTAATTCAAAGTACTTTACATAAAAAAATAAAAATAATAATAACAATAAAATAAAAGGATACAAATTTTAAAATGATAAAAAATAATTAAAATGACTTAAAACAGTTAATAATAAAAATACGAGGATACATCAAATATAGTGCAATTAAATAAAAAGTGTGAAAATATTATTTATTTAAAATCCTACCTATGAAATTAGTCTTAGAAAGAAAAGTAGTTGGCCATTTTATTTAATATGTCATTTCCATTACTGACATTTCCATCACAAAAAGATCAAAACATTGGAGATATGGTGGAAATGATATTTCAGAAAAATTACCTTCTGTGATGCATGTTTGTTCACTCTTGTATGTTCACAATGTTGTTAGCGGACAAATTACATTAATTAGAGAACTTGAAAAGTGTTTATCCGTATAGAGTTTCTTTTCTAAAAGTCCACAGGGCCAAAAGTGCCCATAGCTTGGATGAGACTAAAGATTTTATGCCAGACACATTTGAGCGTTTCTATCAGCTTTGAAAACACCCTGCCAAGTCCAGTCTCCCAGGATATTCTGAGATCAGAGTCAAAGGTCATTATAGAGAGGATGTGTCCCTGAAGATGGCAGGAGTCCAATTTAGCAGTGTCTTCATGACTGCCAAGGAGTGATATAAGGCAAGGAGCATCCGCACATAATCAAGGCATTGATCGCACTGGGGCTGTTTGAACATTTTCTCCACACCTCCAGCAGCCATGCAGACTAAGGGCCAGCTTAACTAAACAGGGCAAATTAGCGCGAGAGCGCAATTCCAAAACTTCATTGAAATAATTGAAGCTTGGAGGGGAAATTTCTGTGGGCGATTTACTAACAACCGCGCAAATGAAAGATCACAGACGCAACATCTCATTTACATATCGACCAACACAATATACCAAGCGCAGCGCAAATTAGCGTAGTTGCAAATAAAGAATAAAGAAATAAAGAAGCCACAGTACGTTGAAAAGAACCGGAGGCCAAAAAATGAAGGGTTGCAAGAAGTTTTGATAGACCTGGTATTTCGTGACTCCTAACTGGGGGTTCCAAGTCGTCTTTTATTTCCTGAAGCAAATTAAAAATAACATGGCTTGGCAAATGATATGTTTGGACAATGTGGTGTTCTTGCTTTCTAAATAAATGAATACGTGTGGAAAAAATCCTCCCCCTTCTACCATGTGCTCTCTGTTCTCTGCGGGGCCTCCTCTTAGCAAAAATATTTGCAGCCGTTTCAAACGCAAAATAGTTTAAGACACGCTTTATTTGGGCGTTAAATAATGGCGAAAATACCACTACTTTGACGAGCGCAAACGTTAGTAAATCTCGTTGCCTGGTTCATACTCTCCCTCCATAAATTTTGCGTCTGAAAGGGAAACTCCTTACAAATGCATATTCAGTAAGGTCAGGGACAAAAATAACTGTCCATGCCTTTTCAGCGCTAATTCATCACTGCGCGTCTTTCGTAAAATCCTGACAGTATTAGTTTAACGCTGGCGCAAGCTGTTAGTAAAACTGGCCCTAGATGTTCACACTGGAAGAACACAAAATGCTTTTCCGTGGATCTTTTCGATGACAAAATGAAGGCAATGGAGTGTTTATGTATCTATACTATTAACATATTGCAATATTTATTGATAATATACTTTGAACTATTGAATACCCTAAATTATTTGGATATGTTGCAAAATATATGCAACACTGTGTCCTAACGAGATGCAATAAAGCACTGCGTGAGTGTGAGAAAGGTAAAATCGCTGTGAATTTTTGACCAGTTGTGACTGCACTTTTTTAATAGCATTTTTTGTTTGGGCTGTGTTGCAATAGTATGCTAGTTTATCAATCTTTCTACACTATGTAGTATGCATATTGTGCACAGAATGTAAATTTTCTGTATGCATGGAGTACTGTGGATGGAAGGATGCAATATTGTGCATTATACAACAAAGCACACGGCACAGAATAATATAACCCACAATGCAATACGTGTAATCTTTCATTCCCAGTGTAATGAATGAACCAGAAAAAATTAAAATGTTTGACATAAAATTGATTGATAAATAATCATTAGGTTATAATTTTAGATAACCTAATATTACTAAATATTATATTTAAATATGTTAATTTTTATATAATATTCTATTTAAATATAGTATATTTATATTTTTGTGATACACATATTTTATATTTGATATATTTAAAATATAATAATCTTTATATTTATTGTATTTCTATAATATTAATATATAATATATTGTAATATATATTATAATATATTTTAAAATTATATTTCTATAATTGTGTGTATGTATGTGTAATTGTGACAATTTGTGAAATTTACTTTCAGTATGGACAAACAAATTGCTTGTTACCGGAAACTTACCGATGTTAGTCTCAACAAGTGGTTTGTTTTTAGGCTTAACTAGTTTTTATTAAATTACATGACTGTCATCCAAGATGGAGAGCTAACATACTGCGCGTTTACCTTTTTAGCATTTGATAAATCGACACATCGCATACATCTCAAATATCATGTCATGCAATGAAAGACCTGAGGAGCTTTTCAATACATATACTGCTCTCTTTATGTCATTAGTCACATTTTACTCTGGATTCTGATGTTTAAATTCTTCTGTCTGACATCACCGGCCCTGAGAGTTTTCCCAAGATGCACTTAGCATGCACAGACACCTCTTTTAGCACGCACACTGAGCACTCCAGACTCTGGAGCAGAGCAGCTAAGCTAAGCTAAGCTAAGCAGAGCGGGGCCGTGTTAAATTACATGACTGTCATCCAAGATGGAGAGCTAACATACTGCGCGTTTACCTTTTTAGCATTTGATAAATCGACACATCGCATACATCTCAAATATCATGTCATGCAATGAAAGACCTGAGGAGCTTTTCAATACATATACTGCTCTCTTTATGTCATTAGTCACATTTTACTCTGGATTCTGATGTTTAAATTCTTCTGTCTGACATCACCGGCCCTGAGAGTTTTCCCAAGATGCACTTAGCATGCACAGACACCTCTTTTAGCACGCACACTGAGCACTCCAGACTCTGGAGCAGAGCAGCTAAGCTAAGCTAAGCAGAGCGGGGCCGTGAACGTGGCTTCACTTATGAACAGGGATCTCGGGGCAGAACGAGGGGGTCGGATCATTGACTTGTGGTAACTCATTAGCCCACCTGGCAAACCTTAAACTACATTATTATTCTTCTGTGGTTTTTCTCTTTAGCCCTGATGCCTCTGATGGAACGGGTCCATATACTCCCATCACTGGTTAATGAGGTTTAGGCTTGACTAACTGGGTCAGGCTTCAGGAGCCACAGCTAAAGACCTTCATGTGCTCTCAGGAGTAAATGTGAAAGAGTCCCTCAAGGTATAGATTAAGAGAATAAGACTGAAGACTAGGAAGAGGGGAAAAAGACAGGAGAGGAAAATTGGAGATTAAAAAAAAAGTCGATGTTGGAAGGGGAAGTAAGCAGGAAGATTAAAAAAAACATGAAATTATGCTATTTTCTGCAATTCACCTCTGATTTAGTTTGTTTACAAACCTGTCTTTAAATTTAGCATCATATACTACACTAAAAAAAGGTGTTTAAACAATTTTCACTCAGAAATTGCTTGTAAATTTCACAAATAATTACAAAGAAAAAGAAAGAAAGACTGGAAATAGTCCAACAGAAAGACTGAAACAGAATTAGAAAGACTGAAATTGTCCAATAATTTTTATTTTACAACTTAAAAAAACAAATCATTTTTTTGGGGTATATGAGTAATGTTTATTCTTATGACAAATTGCTTGGTTTACTAGTCACTCTGATTAAAAGTATGTTAATTAATAAATGTAGTGTAAATTGCTATTCATTTGAATGGCCATCAAATAATTGGTTAATATTTTTCCACCCATGCGTCAAAAAAAAGAAAGTTAAAATATATTTTGATTAAACATTATGAATATATTTTAGAATAACGTCCATCATTATTCCTCATGAATCAATCTAGGGAGCAGAGACATATGAGAAATTTAATGGAGCCTGAATTTAATTTGATTTACTGAAGCTGAAATGTGTTTATTGTTAATATACTTAAGGCAAGATACAATGGGTGAATAGGGTAAAAATGTTCCAACTAACAGATAATGTCATACTTCTCCATCTGATTAATCACAGTACATTAAGAAAATTGTGTATTGCAAGTTTTCTGAAATAATATATTTAAATATGCACATGCAATACTAACTAATTAAATATGCACTCATTTGCATATATTTTCAAAAATCCGAATACTTGATAGACATTTTGTTGAGTTGGTGTTACAGAGGGAAAATATATATATTTTTATCGCTCCATAAATCTGAAAATACCGTTAACTGCCAGAAAAAAAATCGACATGTTTTTAGGAATAAAATGTTATACAATTCAGAGAAATTATATATGAACAAACCTCTCTATAAAAACCATCAGAATATAGGAATGAAACTGTAAAGTTTGGTGTATGTAAGGGAGTAGAGATTTCTGACTAAATGTTATTTTAAATAAAATCAATATGCAAATAGATAAAGTGGAATAAAATAAACATTTAAACATGTACTTTGGATGTTTTTCTTTTACATGTAGAAATTACTATATCTAGCTTGTAGCTTGATTCACTTGAATGTTTTGGTTTAAGACCCTATAGAGGGAAAATAGTGGGAAACCGGTTTGAAAACAGTCATTATTTTTGCAATTCCATTTGGTGATGCAGAAATGACACAATTCACCTTTAAAGAAAGAAACTGTTAAATGAAGAGGAAGGAGCGAGTGAGGCATTAGCCCCTCACCCTCTTGTTCAATAAGAGCCTGTTCCATCAGACATGCTGTGCACATGCTTCATGAATAGATGTGTTTGTGAGGAAGCCATCCTGTGAAATATCAGCCCTCTCCTTGTGGGGTCACGAATGTGGGAACAAAGAGAGATTCTGTGTATGTGAGCAAGAGGATGTCATCGCACATAAGACCCATCAGTTATGGATATTTTTAGGACGGAGAACATTCAGGGAGCCCAAATTTATGCTATTGGTTGATGCTCAAATGGGGAAACAGCCTATGAATGGATTTTAATTGACTCTGCATATCAAGCTGGGATATTAGAGAATTCTATATACACTAGGGCTGTCAAAAAAAATTTGAATTTCGAATATTCGAATATATAATTTTAGGTGTGCGTCAAGGAGGTAGATTTATCAGTGGCGCATGAGATGTGATGATGATGTAAGTGTCGTTGCATTATAATGTTTTTGTTAACCTATCCAGTTGAAGCCACTAGATGTGGCGCTGCTGCGTTGTTCATAAAGAGAAGATCTGGTTTACATCAAAACTGAAACCAAGCCGTTCACACGAGGGACATCTATCACTGTTGCACTCGCGTCTTGCACAAAGGAGCTGCATGATTAGAAAGCCATGCAAAATTAATGCAAGTTTAACTTTGAAAAAAACATAAACATTATATATTTTTCAAATATTACAATAAACACAAAAAAACATAGGCGCTTTTGGAGTTTTTAAACAAATTATTTTTTTGAAATTCTGTAATTCAGGTTCTATTAGGTCCAGCTCTCTGCAATTTACTTTGTTTGATGTCACTAGATGCCATAAGACATTTGAAAGAAATGTCTTATGCTCTCAAAACATTTATTTGATCAAACATACAATAAAAATAGTAATAGTGTAAAATACTGCTACAATTTAAAATAAAAAGTACTAGAAAAAAGAATCTTTCAAATAACAGCTTCTAAACAGGAGTTATTATATTATATGTGAAGCGAGTCAAATTGTCTATGTCTGCATCTAAATGTGTCATTGTGAGTTTCCTTTGCAAAAACAGGCTTTATAAAACACATTAACCCCACAATCCTATTTTACTCTGTGCCATAAGCACTTTAATTGATTATTAATTGAATTATGTTTCATTTTTATGTTTTCTAAGTAGTAATATACAAAATGACACAAGTGAATTTAGACCAAATTTCACACATTGTGTATTCTGCAATGTTTAATTATTTCAGGATGCACAAGACTGTCTACATTATAAAATATATCTGGTCTATCACAATCTAAAATAGAATCCATATCCTCCAGCTTTATATCATTCCCTTTATATGCATTCTGTATTGGGATACTGCTTCACAGCATCCTCTCACCTCATCAGTTGACTCACTCCTGTATCCAGAGCATCTCTCTGACAACAAGGTTGCATCATCCCTGGTCCAGAGCAGGGCTAATTTGCTAGCCGGCAGCTATCTGTAACATTCAGAGCGTCAAACAAACACAAATCAGTTCATCCACACAGCACTGTAATAATCCATGTATATTTACTGTATATTCACTGAAATGCATAATATACTGTACTTTTGTCATTAAACAGTGTATCAGATTGCTAGCTGTGCTTTTACATTTCAAAACAACGATTCAAATATAAAAAACGGCTCAAAAACACGCTCATAAAG
Organism: Sinocyclocheilus grahami; assembly: GCF_001515645.1. Taxonomy (NCBI): domain Eukaryota; kingdom Metazoa; phylum Chordata; class Actinopteri; order Cypriniformes; family Cyprinidae; genus Sinocyclocheilus; species Sinocyclocheilus grahami. The sequence goes on along the minus strand of NW_015505519.1, from coordinate 301,834 downwards.
CCTTACCAGACGCGCGTTCATTCCTCTCCACGGCACCGCTGAACGTTTTTCACCATATATAACTTGTAATATGATTATCATAGATTGATATTATCTGAGCCGCATGTGCAGAACCCTTTCCGTGTGGGAATCTCGCCTTCAAAACATACAGTCCATAAACTACAGAGTTCAAAACACCCAGCCGTAAATTCCTGGATGTGAAGACCCCCCTCTCCCCCCTCTAGTGACGCAGAGGTGTCAAATTTCACGGCTCTGAAATGGCCGCTGAGTTGAGAGACATGTAATCTGACCAATTGCAGTCCACAAGCGAACACAGATCTCTATAACATCAGACGCGCTGGTTGTGCGCGCCTATGATATGAAGAGCTCCTGTTTCCAGACGCGCGTCTATTTCTGAACCTGGACAAAACGCTATATATCTCACCGATGGAAGCGCGCAGAAACGTGAAAATTGTCTTGTTTGAAAGAGATCCTAATCTAAAAGATAATATAGAGTATATAGATATTTGTGGCTGTTTGCGGCTGACTGAAGCAGTGCTACGAGTATAAATGTAAATTCGCTCAGAGGTGACAAAATTTTACATCGTGATTCTATCGAAGATCATTCGATCTGTGATTGTCACACAATGAAATAATCTACATCGTCAAATTCCTGAGAATGAGAGCTTTCTTGTGATATGACTTCACTTTTTTGTGAAAAATATATAAAATACACATTCTTTGTAAAAATTATTCGCAATGGTTAGGCGGAAATTCGTGTGTGGGACGAATACATTTCTAAGCTTAATTGTACTGCTTTATGAATATAAAAAGGAATGGTATTCTTTGTAAAGAAGACACTCCAAGCTTTCAAATTAACCCATATATGGGCTGATACCATATAAGGAAGGCTATGTAAATGAAGCATAAACATTTTTAACGCGATTTTGGACCCATATCCGGGTCCGCAGAGTTTAACTGTTAAGCAACTTAATTAATTATAATTGGTTTATAAACATTATTTTAAACATTATGCACATTTTTTCACAGATAGTCATGTTATCTTATGCTTTGAATAAACGTGCATTAGTAATATTTTGCTCGATGCGCCCTCTTGTGGCCTCAGGAGAGAAGCCAAAAGCTTTTCTTCACCCTAACTGAAATTATGCATTTTAAATTTGAATATAATTCGAATTTTTATTTATATATAAGTACAAAATTCGAATTTAGTTTTTCAGCCATTTTGACAGCCCTAATATACACAATTAAGGGTATTGATGCAGGAAACATATTTATACATGTATGTTAAGTAATGCTAATTCCTAATGTAAAATTATGTAGTTTTATGTGTTTATTAGCTGTGTGGACCATATTATTGCACTGTATTTATTCAGTAGCATTTAGTATGATGAGAAATCGTCCTGAAACACGTTCCTTGTTTCTGTGGCTTGTATGCTATGTGATTGCATGCTATCTCTGGGCATCAGATTCATGCTGGATCACTGAGGATATATCAAAAGCCTTTCTCAATCCCTCAATAACTGATTGAACATTATTTAGCTGCATGATTAGAAAATGGATAGAGCTGTTATCATCAGATAAGACTGACCCGAGATGAACTCTCAAGCAAAGAGTGCTAATCATCATATCATATGTTATGGAGAGGCAGTAAAATCACAAGTTTTATATGGTTTGAGGGGCTGTTGGGACATGTTCTAGCATTTGTGCTATGTTAGTGTATAGCTTTATGCTATGTTTTTTATGTCTTGCTGTTTTTTAGTGTCTCACTCCATGAGCGCAGCATTTTAATCACCATATACAGTACACCATTCAAAAGTGTGAGTTTAGTCATTTTTTTAAAAGAAATACATTTTATTCAATATGATCAGAAGTGTCAGCAAAGGCATTTATAATATCACAATTTCTTTCTATTTCAAATAAATGCTGTTCTTTTGAACTTTCTATTCATGAAACAATCCTGAAAAAAGTATCACCTTTTACACAGAAATATTATGTTTCAATACATATATAAACAAATACATATACTGTATATGTTTTTAACATTGCTAATAAGCAGCAAATCAGCATATTAGAATTATTTCTGAAGGATCATGTGACACTGAAGAATGATGCTGAAAATTCAGCCTTGCCATCACAGGAATAAATACATTTGAAAATATATTAAACTAGAAAACAGTTATTTTAAATTGTAATAATATGTATACATTGCAATAATAATTATAATATATACTGTATTTATATTGTATACTGTACCATACACATACTGTACTGTATATATATATATATATATATATATATATATATATAGTATAGCACTAGAATATGATACAACATTATTTTTTTGTTTTCAATTAAGCGTGTGGACACGTCTTCCATCACACTAATGGGGTTTGATTCATAGATTATATGTGCTTTATGAAAAATTATATGTTGTGATCCAAACTGTCAAGATTTGCAGAAATCAAAGCAGTGTTAGCTGCTGATTTTCCCTCATATAAATGCTCTTTCCCTGATCTGCCATTGCGGAATTGCAAATGTTGTAGAAAAAGCTTGTGTTTGGTTTAAATATGCATCTGCTGAAGCAGGTAGAGAGATGAAGGTCTCTGCCAGCATAGACGTCTCCTCATATCTGACAGCTCAGTGCCTGCCTGGAGGACTGATGGGATATTGTAAAACTGCAGGGTTTGTTTTAGGCTCAAAGCCAGTGTGTTTGGCCCCACCGCTGTGTGTTTTTGGCGCATGGAGTCACTGATGCATCCTCTGTCGTGGAATGCAACTTCCTGTCTGATGAAAGAGTTGTTGCTTGTAGGAAATGCTGGCAGATTCCTTTGCTGGAAGACAGATGAAATTATTACGTCTGGCTTTTTCCTGCCTCAGATATGTGCTGCCGCCTTAGGGGGACGATATACATGTCACCTCACTGAAGGTTCTGCTAAGAGGCGAGTGAAAAAAGAAAACGAATTTGCATGTACACATCCTATCAGGAGTTTTTTTTTTTTAAGAAACATTTTCTTGCACATTCAGTTGTTTTGACAAAATGCCGAAGGCTGTGCACCTCCCAGCTTGCGTTCCCTCCTTTCTGCTTCATCTTCAATAAGGTAGCACTCCCGTCGGACCGGAGTATTGCTGGTCGATTCTTCGGTCGTGGCTGCTGCTGGCCGATGCCCCTTTGGAGATGCTAAAGTGGCTGCATTCCAAAGGCATCTGTAGAGATTTTGAGGAATGATTATCCCTGGGCTGCTATAATTCCCTTCTGAGCTGACACAACTCCAGCTTCACTGGCTCCTGCTCTGGGTTTTCATTTGTTGGTGTTTTTGATAAATAATGCAACCTCACCGATCAGCATCAGTAGTCTGCACGGCTTTCATAGAAGAATTAAGCTGCAAGGTCAGCTAAATGGGGTGGCTGTCCTGTGACTCAGGGCTGTGTGATTATGCTCAATAAAGTTTAAGTGTGTAATCTTTTTTTTATGTTGTTATGTCCAGGTTTAATGTGCAGAGATGACCAGGGCATGTGATCGGTGCTGGTAGAGGCACAAAAATGACACACTGCACTTTAAAAGAATGTTGTATTGAATTTAAAAACGGAATAACTTACATTTTAGTTTGTTTCTATAAAACGTATTATATAGCTTTGGAAGTTTTTGCCTAGACTACTTTTAAAATATGTATAATATTAATTAATTTAGGTAATATCACACAAGCAAAATCTGTTATTCTGAATAGCTGCGCATTTCAGCTGGCTTTGGCACGAGCAACACAATAGTGGCAAAAGTTATTAAATGAACCTTGACTGAATCATAGTTTTTTTTTTTTAAATGAATCATTTGAGCGAATGATTCAATGATTAACTCATAAAACAGTCACTTGCTTTGTTCTTGAGTGAATCAGTGTTAGAAAAGAATCATTTGATTGAATGATTCTGTGACTCACTAGTAAAGATTATTTATTTATTTATTCATTTATTTATACATGCCTGACTACTGTTCAAAAGTTTGGGGTCTGTAAGATTTTTTTTAATGTTTTTGAAAGAAATGTCTTATGCTCTCAAAACATTTATTTGATCAAACATACAATAAAAATAGTAATAGTGTAAAATACTGCTACAATTTAAAATAAAGTTTTTCTATTTTATTTTTCATAGATATTTTATTTATTATATATTTTTTTAATATTTCTGTGATGGCAAACTGAATTTTCAGCACTTTTCAGTGTCACGTGATCCTTCAGAAACCATTCTAATATGTTGATCTGGAGCTCAAGAAACATTTATTATTGTTGTCAATGTTGAAATATGTTTGTGCTACATTTCTGTCAGGATTATTTGATGTACAGTATAAAAAAGAAGAACAATATGCAAAATAGATTTTTTTGTGTGAATGTAAAATCTAATTTATGAATATAAATTTGTCTAGACTGTAACTTTTGATCAGTTTAATGCATTCTCGCCGAATAAAATTTCTTAAAATAATTATTTATGTATGTATTTATTTAAATATTTTCATGCTGTGTAACAATTATTTATGTTGTACACTGTATTTAACAATATTGTGTGTATTCCACATTTAAAAATGAACAGCATACAAGTTTGCAACAAATTAAGCATAATTTCATTTCAGAGTGAACTATTCCTTTAAGTGTGCACGCACAGTCATGAGCACATATTGTGTGTGGGCGGGAGTCCACAAGGACTAATTGGTTTGCATGTGTGCGTTGAGACTGCCAGGTGAAAAGCGGGCCGCTTCATTCGAGTCGGACTGAACGTGTGAGGAGTGTGAGGATCTGTGCTTATCTCACGAGCCTCTCTGGGAGGACTGTTTCACAGAACCACTGAAGCAGGAAATGTGGTGTAACCATGAACCGTGATTGTAGCCAGAACTAGCTTGTATCCAGTCAGCAAGGATTGCACCGTGTCTGCGACTTTCTAAAAGCATATATTATTTCAGTGTAATTCTTTGCGTTTAGGCCACCCTTCTCTCAGATAAGAACTATACTGTTGATTTGAATAATTCATGAGAGCGGTATGCCTGAGTAACTCCTTATTACCTTGTAAGAGCATTTATAAAATGAACATCTTGGATTATATTTAAAAAAAAGATGAAATAAGTTTGTGATTTAGTGCCCCGTGAAAAAGAAAGAAGATTTTAGGTTAGGATGTACCCATCCTGCTCATCGATATTCTTGTCAGCTAGGAGCAGCTCCTTTCTCTGTGACAATAAGAAAATAAATGAAGCCGCAGAAATTCAGGAGCATCATGGCACTTTTGTTCGTCCACGTACAGAGATTCTCATTCGTTCTTTTCAGATAGGTTGTCTTTAGCGGCTTTTGGGAACTGAGGCTCTGAGGTAATTACTCGTCTTTTAGAGAGGGTTGGAGTGGACGCACCCTCCAGACACATTGAATTGTATTGAATTCTTTAGAGCCTGATGCTTTTGATCTCAATAGTACCTTTGTGACAGACAATTCGGCCCAGCTAGTTTGAGTTGGTTGCTGGCTGCTGCAATGAAGTAATTGAGAAAAGTGTCAATTTTGGAATTTGATTCAGGTCAATTTTTGCTCCAACATTTTCATTGCTGACCTGAGGACCAAGGTGATTTACATAGTAGATTTAGATGTGTAGCTTACGTTTATAATGCAGGGGCGTAGATTACGCGGGGGACGTGTCCCCCCCCACTTTTAATATCACGTAAATTCGTCCCCCGCACTTTTTCGGGCAAGTGTATTCGCATAGAGGTTTTCAAGAGCGAGGAAATTCCTAATATGGACAAAAGCGTCCAGCTATCGCTGTATGAAAACAGTTGTTTTCACAGAAAACAGAAACGTTTGGAGACATGAAGACATTAAACATACGCTTGCGACAATATATGGTTTATTTGTGTTTGTCAAGTCATCGCCAGGTAATAAATAAAGTATATGAATAATGCAGTGCTAATTGACATAGCATTTATTACAGTATAGAAACTATTCTGCCTTATGTGATAAAAAAAGTGTTTGTAGTATATAAACAAATCATTATTATTGGTTATTGTCCAGCAGTTATCTGATTTCTAAGTCAATTAAAAGCTAGAAATTAGAGAACAATTAAAGTTGCCTATACGCCAATCAAAAGTTTTTGAACAGCAAGAGTTTATTGTTTTTTTAAAGAAGTCTCTTCTGTTCACCAAGCCTGCATTTATTTGATCCAAAGTACAGCAAAACAGTAAAAGTTTGAAATATTACATTTTAGTTTAAATATTAAATTTAAACTAGGCTATTTAAAATAACTATTTTCTATTTGAATATATTTAAAAATGTAATTTATTGTGATCTCAAAGCTAAATATTTTAGCATCATTACTCCAGTCACATGATCCTTCAGAAATCATTCTGATATTCTGATTTGCTGCTCAAAAAACATTTATTGTTATGATGTTGAAAACAGCTGAGTAGAATTTGTTCAGGTTTCTTTGATGAATAGAAAGCATTTATCTGAAACAGAAATCTTTTGTAACATTATAAATGTCT